>NC_045030.1:43586595-43593990 GCF_008632895.1 Mastomys coucha
GAAAATGGCGAATCCCGCCCAGGTCTCTGAACTAAGGCGCCTCCGGGCTGGCTGCTCCAGTCTCAGAATCTCACCCGAGAGAATATGGCGAATCCCGCCCCTGCTTTTTTTTTTATTTGGGAGATTTTTAATTATTGCTGCTATTTCTTTAGGGGTTATAAGACTGTTTAACTTTAGTACCTGGTATCTGTCCATTTCATCTAGGTTTTCCAACTTTGTTGAGTATAGACTTTTGTAGTAGGATCTGAAGATTTTTTTAATTTCCTCAGTTTCTGTTATTATATCCCCTTTTCATTTCTGATTTTGTTAATTGAGATACTGTCTCTGTGCCCTCTGTTTAGTCTGGCTAAGGGTTTATCTATCTTGTTGATTTTCTCAAGAACCTCCTGGTTTTGTTGATTATTTGTATAGTTCTTTTTGTTTCTCCTTGGTTGATTTCAGCCCTGTGATTATTTCCTGCCATCTACTCCTCTTGGGCATATTTGCTCCCTTATATTCTAGAGCTTTCAGGTGTGCTGTCAGGCTGCTAGTGTATGCTCTCTCCAGTTTCTTTCTGTAGGCACCCAGAGCTTCTTCTGGGTGTTGTGAGACTGGGTGCAGAGCTAGTGCTCAGGGCACTGACTCAGACCAGATGGAACAAAAGTCATATTAATGAAAATCCATGAGCATCCCAGACAGTGGGAATGACTGAGCTCATATCTAGAAACTCAATTGTGTGTGGTACTATTTAATTATACATTTATACTAAGAAACTATGACAGTATGGAAACAAAGCATATTCTATGCACATGCACAAAGGGAAACTAAATGAAGTATGGTAAACCCTTAACCAAAAGAGAAAATATGAATATGAAACTACCATACTTTGTCATACTCTGTAACTGACATCCATTTCTTTGATGTCTTATATCTGCTCTGAGCACTGCCTTCAGCCCAGGTCCACCTCCAGAGCCTACTATAGCAGGAAGACATGCAAATAAGGCTTCTCTGAGCCCATGAAAACCAGTCCTGCCCTGACTCTGCAGCTCTGCCAGAGGAGTCCAGCCCTGGATCCCCAGGTCTCCCACTGAGTGATCAGCACTGAACATAGACCCCTCACCATGTATTTCGGGCTCTGCTTGGTTTTCCTTGTCCTTATTTTAAAAGGTAATTTGTAGAGATGATATGCTCTCTGTTATGTGTACATAACAAATAGAAAAAAATTTTTGTTTGCTTTATTTTGTTAGTAACAGTTTTCTGACCAGCATTCTCTCTTTGGAGGTGTCCAGTGTGAGGTGAAGTTGGTGGAATCTGGTGGAGGCTTAGTGCAGCCTGGAAGGTCCCTGAAACTTTCCTGTGCAGCCTCTGGATTCACTTTCAGTGACTATGGGATGAACTGGGTCCACCAAGCTCCAGATAAGGGGCTAGAGTGGGTTGCATACATTAGTCGTGCTGGTAATGACATCTACTATGCAGAACCCATGAAGAGCCGATTCACCATCTCCAGAGACAATGCCAAGAACACCTTGTACCTGCAAATGAGCAGTCTGAGATCGGAGGACATGGCCCTTTATTTCTGTGCAAGAGATACACAATGAGTGAATGTTACTGTGAGCTCAAACACAAATCTCCTCCAGACATTCATGACCAGCAGGGGGCAGAGAGAGCACACAAAGCTCCTAGTTACTGAGAGTTTCAACTTGTTCAAGAAAACCTGGGAGGAAGACAGGACTGCACTCCTCTGTGTCTAGGTTGCCTCTCTGCAGATATTCTCTCTATAAGTATAATGTGTAATAACCCTTGAAGTGTACAAATGTTTATTTAAATTTCTGTTTTTCTATGTTATATGTGTTTTGTATTCATTTACTTATTATAGTATTTCTGTTTCTCTGTATAGATTTGTATAGATCTGTATAGTGTTTGTCTGTCTCTCTCTGACTGTGTCTCTTTCTCTCACTCTCAGTGGTGAGTGTTGGAATGTTATGAGTGTGACTGTGTGTGTGAGTGTGTGTGTGTGTGTGTGTGTGTGTGTGTGTGTGTGTGTGTGTACATGTTGAGATGAGATGACTTCTATCAATCTACACAATAACTTTGAAATACAGTCCATCACTGGGCCTGGCTCTTGTCATGGCTACCAAACCCACCTATTTTTGTAGTTATGGTGGGTTTGGTAGCCACACAAATACCTGCACATGTGCTCTGCTTGCTTTTCCTTGTCTTTATTTTAAAAGATCATTTATAGAGATGAGATTCTGTGTGTTGTGTCGACATGAGGGATAAAAATTGGGGTTTGTGACAGTTTTCTGACCAGAGTTCTCTGTGTTTGTATGTGTTCTGTATGAGGTACAGCTTGTGTAGACTTGGAAAGGCTTAGTGAATCCTGGAAAGCTTCTAAAATTCTCCTGTGCAGCATCTGCTTTCCCCCTCAGTGACTACAACATGGTCCAGCAAAGAGGCTGGAGTAGATCAAATATACTAGTTATAGCAGTAGAACTATCTAATACATCAGTGCCGTTAAAGGCCAATTCACCCAGAATTGGCTAATGTCTCCTCCCCAGAGACAATATGAAGAACATCCTATTCTTGGAAATGGGCAATCTTAGGTCTGAGGACACAAACACTTATTACTGTGCAAGATACACAGGGAATGAATGTTAGTTACCTTGAGCTCAGATACAAACCTCCTTGTATGGCGCTGAGAACAAGCAGGGGGCGAGAAGAGCACACAGATCTCTAGGTTATAGAGACTTACAGCTTGTTCAGAAAGGAGTGAAGGTTGTGGAAGACTGGACTCCTCCATGTTTAGGATCCCTCCCACAGGGATAATCTCTACAAATATAGTAATTCTTGAAGTATCCAAATGCTTATTCAACTTTCTGTTTTTCGGTTTGATATGTGGTTTTGTATTGATTTATTGCACTCTTTTGTCTCTCTGTGTGTGTGTGTGTGTGTGTGTGTGTGTGTGTGTGTACATGTTGATATGAGATGTCTTCCTCTATCAATCTACATAATAATTTTGAAATAACTCCACCACTAGACCTGATGATCTTATCAATAGGCTAAACTGGTTCACCAAGGATCACACTGTCTCCACATCCCAGAGATGAGCTTACTAGCTGGCTACCAAGCCTGCCTCTTTTTGTAGTTATATAGAAGTAAATTCTCGTCTTTGTTCTTATGTGGTTAGAGCTTGAACCACAGAGCTGTCTCTACAACTCATAGATTTTTTTTTAATGTAGAGTAATCTCTGATTTTTAACAAAATGCAGAGCATCACATAGGGCAGAAGTGATTCTGTATGAAAACCAGGATCAGAGCCCAGGTCTCTCCTGCACTGCTTGCTACTCAGCCTGTGACACTGTGCAGCTGGTCCACTTACCCCCTCTACATTGTCCCTGTGTCATTACCAATACAGGTTGGAATTCATCTGAAGTCACTTAATAGCAACTCATTGAGTTGAATTACTTCAGTTTAAGTTCTCCTAAAAAGTTACTAAACTTAAATAAATCAGAAATATTTGGGAGCATGTTATGGAATACAAGTAACATAGAATAAAACATTTAAAAAATAAAAACTTATGAAGTTCATCTACTTCA
Organism: Mastomys coucha; assembly: GCF_008632895.1. NCBI lineage: Eukaryota > Metazoa > Chordata > Mammalia > Rodentia > Muridae > Mastomys > Mastomys coucha. The sequence goes on from NC_045030.1 coordinate 43,590,170, forward strand.
GTGTAATAACTCAGCATAGGCTCTCAGAATACAGCAAGGAGCATATGGATGTACAGTTCTGTGAAGTGCACAGGATTAAGGTATGTGGTGATTCAATTAGATCTCGAATCATGCAGCATACAAGGCTCTAAACACATATATGGTGGAGCATTTAAGCTGAGAAAGACATGTGTCTATGGAAAATTGTTTATTAAGTTAGTTAGGTGTGAGAGCAAGCCATAACAGTAAGTATGACCACTTTTGGATCCTAGACAGACCCAAAAAATATGCTAATTCACCATTGGCATCCATTCATTTTCTACTTCATTACAGGTAGGATTACACCGGCTTCAAGTTCCTGCTGTCTTGACTTCTGTGTCATGATGAGCTTTGCCTTGCAACTGTAAGACAAAATAAATCTACTCTCCATTAAGATGGTTTGTGTGGATGTTCTGTCACCATGAGGAAAAGAAATGAAAACAAGTGCCATCTAAGACCTCTGGGGTCACAGTGGTAGATATCACTTACTAGTTTACTCACCTATACTAACAAGAGTGTGCCATGATGACAAGGCTCTGAGATAACAGTAATGGCAGCCAGGACAGCAATATCCTCCTCTATGTTCTTTCTATAACTGAAGTTTGGGGACCCCCACACTATCAAGGTCAGAGTTCTCAGTGTACCACTGGGACACATAGAAGTCAGAATCAGTCTCCACCTGGCTTAGGACCCATATTGTGCTTTCAAAGTACACTGGAAAAATTTCTGTACATAAATTCTAATGGAAACTAGTGAGCTCATCAAGGGTCCTGAGATGATACATCAATCTTGTAAGGAAAAGTGTGGTTTCATTCTCTAGAGAATGTTTTGGCTTGTGGCCCATTGAGGAAGATAAGAAACATGAGTAGTCCTACCGCAAGCATTGGTGAGTGTTAGCTGATTTTAAAAGATGGCACTGGACCACTAGTACTTCATCTTGCAGATTCTCCCCAGGTTTTTCTCCAGGAAGTGCTGCAGGAGTCTGTCCTAAGGCTATGAAGATCTCCCAGACCCTCCCTATCACCTGTACTGACTGAATTCTCTACGACATGCAGTGCTTCTTACTGAGGTCAAGTTCACCAAGTTCACCAAGGATGGGAAGACTGCATGTGTGAGAAATACTATCAGGTCTTCACATACACAGACAAGATGGAAGTGAGAGAAGTCACAGATGTAGAGCAATAATAGCGTAAACTCAAATGTTTTACTTATGTGCTTAACTTAAGTTGCAGTTAGCTTAATGATGTCAAGACCAGGCTTTAACAAAGGTTTATGTATAGAAACAGGTATGAAGCAATCCCTGCCTCATGGTCACTTTGGCCTCAGTCACACTTAATTAAACTCACCAGTTTAGTATCATAGCAATGAGATCACTAAAGAATGATTCATATATATTTATACATATATAAGAGCTTTAAACTCACCAGTCAAGTATCATAGCAATGAGATCACTAACATATGATTTATATATTTATACATGTACAAAAGCATTCCGTGGATATATTCTGGAACAATTTTGAAGTAATATCATGTATTAGTAGGGTATTATCACATAGAGATTATAGGATGGATATAAATATGAACTTTGATCAAATCAACCTAATGAGCATGTCAGTCATGCCCATAACTCGTTTTTTGTGGTGAGAATTTTAAAAATATCCTATTTTAGAACTTGAAATGTGATCATCTACGTTTTGATTATTGTTACTGTGCAATACACAGATCACAAACTGATATAACCCTAGTGAAGACACAACTTCACTCTCTTCAGTCGCCATATTTTGGGGGATAGGGTGTTGCCATTCTACAGCTATGGGGACCACATTCCAAACTGCCAACTTTCTGAGATTCTGAATGTGAGGGATCATTCAACTCCTTGCAGAGATTCCTGGTTTATTTTGTTTAGCATATTGTCCTCTAATTCCATCCATAAAGTTATGAGTTACAGGTTTTTGTTCTTTCTAAGGATTTATAGTTCATGTTGCTTGTATATGCTGAATTGTATCTAATCATCCATTGATTGACATTAATGCTCAAAACTAGGAATAATGGAAACTATAATGGAAATGCAAATATCTCCCTTGAATAAAAATTTTAGTTCAGTGGAGTATATACCAGGGAGCAGGACTGCCACATCACATAGCTCTCTTGACTTAGATGGTCGAGTATCCTGTGATCTATGTTCCAGTGTGGCTACACTAATTTATCTTTCTTCCACACTATGACAGAATTGTTTCCATCCCTTATGAAAGTGACTGGAAATGTGTTGGGTATGGACTGACATCTGATCTCCTTTCATTTCCATTTATCTGGTAGTGGCTGATGTGAGTATATGTGCTATTGATTTGTTGATTGACATCTCCTTCTAACAAATAACTGTTGTGCTCTTTCATCTGCTTTTGGATCAGCTGATTAACATTCTTGATATTCAATTATTTGAATGACTTATATAAGCTAAAATCTGTCCTTTATTAGATTAAAAACAAATGTTCAGACCTGATAAATATTTTAACTTGTAAGAACTTGCCCAGAAATGTAGCAAATCATACACTCCCATAATAATTGTTAAACATGATTAGGAGGCTAAAAGAATTGGTTCAAGGTGGAAGACCTGGCCCCAGGGTCATCAGAGCCAGGGAGCTGTCTCTGTTCCTCACCAACTATACCACTTGGGAGAGTGGGCTCAGCACCTTGTCTGTGCAGCACAATAGAACTCACCCTGGTGGCACAGGCATAGGTAAGCTAGCCCCAAGGCCATGAACATGGAAGAACAGGCCCCACAACTTGTCTGCCATGCAGTGGCATGGGTGTGGGAGAAATGCCTGACATCACCTCCTCACTACTTGTGGGAGACAAAAAGAGCTGTCTCTGACCTTCACCAGCTTCAGCACCTGGGAAAGAGGGACCCCACCCCTAGCCTGGGCAGCACAACAAAGCTAACTGGTTGGCTTGGGTGCAGGTGAACCAGCCACCAGGACATGAGAACAGGTTCTGCCCATTGAGGACTGCAGAATTAGAGCAGAACAAGAGAGCTTGCCCTGGTGGTATGGGTGTGGAAAAGCTGGAGGGTTGACCAGCTCAGCTACCGTCCAGGTCCAGATTCAGGTCCTTTGATTTGGTCCATCCCAACATCTTTCTACCCTATCTATGAAATACTGTAGCACATGAAGAGGTAGGTCCTATAGATCCAGAGCTGCAGGATCTCCATAACACAGGACAAGAACAGCATATCTGAGATCAGTCCCTGTGAAGATGCAATATATTTAGAGTCGCAGAAGCCAGAAGGATTGAACCAGACCAATGACTCATAGCAATAAACAACAGGGTATACTGTGGGACACACTGTGTCATACTACAGCTTCCACAGTGAGATTTGTTTTTCTTTTAGAGAGGAGGTTACAAGGGCAGGTACAAAGGAATAGGGACATGAGTGGGATTAGGATGCATAATGTGAAATTTACAAAATAAATCAATAAAAAGTTAAATAAAAGAGTTAATTCAGCAGCCATAAGTACTTGTTCCTCTTTCAAAATACCCAGGATCTGTTCCCAACACCCACATAGTGACTCATAACAGTCACTCCAGATCCAGAGGCTCCAACTCTGTTTTTACCCTATGTGGAAACTGTACAGACAAACACACAGGCACAATATATATGTAAACATAAAATAAAAATGAAAAAATCCAATTGTTCGTTATAATATTATTAGGCTGGTGAGGTAACTCAGCATTTTATTTTATTTTTTTTTATTTTAGATATTTTCTTTATTTACATGTGAATTTCTCCTTTCCCAGTTTCCCCT
>NC_045030.1:43603659-43623735 GCF_008632895.1 Mastomys coucha
GAGAAAATGGCGAATCCCGCCCGGGTCTCTGGCCTAAGGTGCCTCCGGGCTGGCTGCTCCAGTCTCAGCTGAGAGGATCGTGTCCCTGCTGCCCTGCGGCTCCCCTGGGAGTCGTGGGGCCTGTGACTCAGCATTTTAAAGATACCTAGCCACCTGAGTTCAATTCCCGGTATGCCCATGGTCAAGAATTTACTGTTATATCACCCTGAGTAAGATGGAGGATCAACCTGTATGGCTGCAGATGAAACAGGATGAGGACAGAGAAGCTACAGATTAAATCCCACTACCAAAAGGTCTCAAATTAAAGAACCACCATAATTGTTCTTAAAACCTCCAGCATATACTGAGGGCCCACTTGTCTGAGGAGTCTAGCCCAAGAATTTGCTATATAGCAGGAAGATATGCAAATGGAGCCTCCTTCTGTTGATGAAAAGTAACCCATCCCTGACCTGCAGCTCTAGCAGAGGAGCCCAGCCCTGGATTCCCAGATCCACCTCTTCAGTGATGCATTCATCATAGAGATGAGTTTGAGCTTGGTTTTCCTTGCTGCTCTTTTAAAAAGGTATTTATGAAGAGCAAGAGATACCGGGTGTGTAAGTGTGAACTTGACTGAAAGGTCACTAACTATGTGTGACTGTTTCCTGACCCAGATTCTCTGCATGTTGTAGGTGTCCAGTGTGAGGTGCAGTTGGTGGAGTCTGGAGGAGGCTTGGTGCAGCCTAGGGGATCATTAAAGCTTTCCTATAGTGCATCTAGATTCACCTTTAGTGATTACTACATGCACTGGATCCATCAGGCTCCAGGGAAGGGGCTACAGTAGATCTCATGCACCAGCAGTGGCAGTGGTGATCAAAAGCTATACACAGACTCTGTGAAGAGCTAATTTGCTGTCTCCAGATATGATGCAGAGAGCATTCTGTACCTTCAAATGAACAATCTGAAAACTGAGGATACAGCCACCTATTTCTGTTCAAAACACAAAGTGAGTGAGGGCTAACTGCAAGCTCAGACATAAACCTACCTGCAAGGCTGCTGAAAACCAACAAGGAGCACAAAGGACTCATGAATTTAGAATAACCCCAGAGCAAGATGAAGGTCTTGAATGCATCTTCATGACACAGAACAATTTCCAGAACATCTACATACATATGTAATTGCATATGTCTTGTCGTCTGCTATGACACATGTAAATGCAGAAACCCTCTTAACTAAGCAAACAGCAGCATCACCCAGGACAGGAGTGGCCCTGCCTTCTCAACTTCTGAGGACACTTGAGGATTCTAGAGAATATGCAGCCCTTAGACATAGAAAGGAGTCTCAGCATAGTTCAGATGAGTATTTGGGATTAAGGATAGAACAGACAAGGCATTAAAAAGTGTCAGGGTCTTTCAAACAAAGAATGATGTCAAACAAAGCATAAATGTTAAACCCAAGGCTGACCCAGCTATCAAACTATTAATAAAATACGTGGTATGTCACTGATAGCACCTGAGCTCTGAGACCTCAATGCATGTAGTTACTCATGGCTGCTGAACCTGTTTGCTGTTGGCAGCATATTACCAACTCACTGATTGGTACCTTTTGAAAGTACCAGGAATAAATAATGGCATATTTGGCTGTACATTGGACATCTTCACTGTCCTTTCTAAGGCTCAGAGCAGAAAGAATGGATGGAAAGGAGGCTGTAGAGGTGTGTTGCAACATTTCAACATTGAAAGGACTCTTGAGGCTCCACTCATTCCTGAAGCACTAATGTTAGTTAACTATGACTGCAAGAAGGCATCACTTTCTTCAGTGGTGTAGCCATTTGTAAGTTTCCATGCTTCAGGAAAAAACTTCCCACCCACCCTTATGCAGGTAACTATAATTAAGTTCAGTGAGTCATATAAAAGAAAGAGATTGACACAGCAAGAAACTTCTTGGAATAAAGTATTTTGGTGGTAGAGAGGAGGTAAAATTGACTAAACTCTGTATGGACAAACTCACGCCTATGTTCATCATTTTGTGGTGATTTTGTTGTAACTTATTGTTTCTAATAGCAAATTTGCAATTTTTCCAGTATTTCCAACCATAGGAAGACAGCTTCTTGCTCTGTTTCCTACACATAAAACCTGTAATCTGAAGAACTTTTCAGCAGTGAAAACTATCAATTATGTTGGTCCTGGGCTCATAATTAATAAATCAACAAATATAAGGGAAACAACACCGTTCAACTGGAAATAACTAGATTATTTCCAGTCTCTGGATATTTCAAATAAAGCTGCTATGAACATAGTTGAACAAGTGTCCTTGAAGAATGGTAGAGCATCTTTCAAGTATATGCCCAGGAATGGTATAACTAGGTTGTGAAGTAAAACTATTCCTAATTTTCTGAGAAACTACCAAATAGATTTCCAGAGTGGTTGTACAAGTTTGCACTCCCACCAACAATGAAGGAGTGGTTCCATTGTTCCAAAACATCGCCATCATGAACTCTCACTTGAGTTTTTATTTTAGCCATTCTGAAGAGTGTAAGATGGAATCTCAGAGTTGTTTTGATTTGCGTTTCCCACATGACTAAGAATGTTTTTGTCAAACAGATCTTTTACTTGCTTAGTTAGAGTCACACCAAGGTATTTTATATTATTTGTGACTATTGTGAACGGTGTTGTTTCCCTAATTTCTTTCTTAGCCTGTTTATTCTTTGTGTAGAGGAAGGCCACTGATTTGCTTGAGTTAATTTTATATCCAGCTACTTTGCTGAAGTTGTTTATCAGGTTTAGGAGCCCTCTGGTAGAATTTTTGGTGTCTCCTGAGAGGCTCTGACAGTACCTGACTAATACAGAAGTAGAGGCTCACAGCTACCCATTGGACTGAGTACAGGGTCCCCAATAAAGGAGCTAGAGAAAGGACCCAAGGAGCTGAAGGGCTTGCAGCCCCTTAGGATGAACAACAATATGAACTAACTAGTACCCCAGAGCTCCCAGGGACTAAACCACCAAGCAAAGAGTACACATGGTGGGACTCATGGCTCCAGCAGCATATATATAGCAGAGGAGAGCCTAGTCTGTCATTAATGGGAGGAGAGGCCCTTGGCTCTGTGAAGGCTCTATGCCCCAGTGTAGGGGAATGCCAGGGCCAGTAAGCAGGAGAGGGTGGGTGGTGAGCAAGGGGAAGAGGGAAGGAACAGGAGTTTGTTTTTGTTTTTGTTTTTATTTATTTTATTTTGGAGGAGAATCTGGGAAAGGAGATATTGTATGACATATAAATAAAGAAAACATCTAATAAAAATAAAAATAAAAAATAAACATTCACATTGAATAAAGTGTTAGTCTTTGCCTTCAGTTGAAAAAAAAATAAGAATGTTGAACATGCCCAGACCAGCAGAGGCAGCAGCAGGATCACGGGGGGGGGGGGGGGGGGGGGGGGGGAAGCTTGCCTTCCCACTGGCCCCTATTGTTCCGCCCCAGGACTCCCACCACCCTTCACCTTCCCTTCCTGCCTGCTCTCTTTTTCCCCTCAGTCAACTCTCACCTCCAGTTTTTGGCTTTCACTCTCACCAATGAGCAAAGAATTGACCAAATTCCAGCTCTCTGTAACAGCTAGACATGGACACCAGTGTAACTGAAGGTGGATTAAATGTCATTCTCACCATCCAGCCACTTATGCATGGAAATAAAGTTGGCAGTGTCATTGGAAAGAGGAGAATCTGTTAAGAAGATGCACGAGGAGAGTGGTACATGTATCAACATCTCAGTATCCATTCCTCTGTTGAGGGACATCTGGGTTCTTTCCAGCTTCTGGCTATTATAAATAAGGCTGCTATGAACATAGTGGAGCACGTGTCCTTATTACATGTTGGAGCATCTTGTGGGTATACCCAGAAGTATTATATCTGGGACCTCTGGTATTACTATGTCCAATGTCCAGAGGAACCGCCAAACTGATTTTCAGAGTGGTTGTGCCAGCTTAAAATCCACCAGCAATGAAGAAATGTTCCTCTTTCTCTACAACCTTGCCAGCATCTGCTGTCACCTGATTTTTTTATTTTAGCCATTCTGACTGGTATGAGGTGGAATCTCAGGGTTGTTTTGATTTGCATTTCCCTGATGACTAAGGATGTTGAACATTTCTTTAGGTGCTTCTCAGCCATTCAGTATTCCTCAGTTCAGAATTCTGTTTAGCTCTGTACCCTATTTTTATAGGGTTATTTGGCTCTCTGGAGTCTAAGTTTGAGTTCTTTGTATATATTGAATATTAGCCTGCTATCAGATCTAGGATTGGTAAAGATCTTTTCTTAATCTGTCGGTTGCCATTTTGTCCTATTGACAGTGTCCTTTTCCTTACAGAAGCTTTGTAATTTTATGAGATCCCATTTGCCAATTTTTGATCTTAGAGCATAAGCTATTGGTGTTTTGTTCAGGAAAATTTCCCCTGTGCCTATGTGCTTGAGACTTCCCCCCACTTTCTTTTCTATTAGTTTCAGTGTATCTGGTTTTATGTGGAGTTCCTTGATCCACTTGGACTTGACCTTTGTACAAGGAGTTAGGAATGGCTTTTTTCTACATGCTGACTGCCAGTTGAGCCAGCACCATTACAGATTCAGTGCAATTCCCATCAAAATTCCAACTCAATTCTTTACAGAGCTAGAAAGAGCAATTTGCAAATTCATCTGGAATAACAAAAATCCTAGGATAGCAAAAACTGTTCTCAACAATAAAAGAACCTCTGGGGGAATCACCATCCCTGACCTCAAGTTGTATTACAGAGCAATTGTGATTTTAAAAACTGCATGGTATTGGTACAGTGACAGGCAGGTAGATCAATAGAATAGAATTGAAGACCCATAAATGAACCCACGCACCTATGGTCACTTCATCTTTGACAAAGGAGCTAAATCCATCCAGTGGAAAAAAATATCAACATCTCAGAAGGGAATTGTCTTGAGAGAACTATCACTTTGGCAGAACCAATGGATGCCATCTTCAAAGGCTTTGCTATGATCATTGACAAACTGAAAGAGGACATAAGCAGCTCTATGACCAAGAGCACAGCTGCCAGTAGACCCCGGTTACCTTACAGCTGGTGGTTCCTGCTGGTCAGTGTGGCTCTCTTTTTGGAAAAGGTGGTTGCAAGGTCAAGAAACTATGTGAGAGTACACGGGCTCAGGTCCAGGCAGCAGGAGATATGCTTCCCAACTCAACTGAGCGGAAACCACTGTTGCTGGCTTTCTGCAATCCATCTTTGAGTGTGTCAAACAGATCTGTGTGATTATATTGGAGTCCCCTATCCCAAGTGTATGACCATTCATACCAGCCCAAGCCCTCCAATTCCCTAGTCTTTGCAGGTGATCAGGACAAGTACAGCACAGGCAGTGACAGTGCAAGCTTTCCCCATACCACCCTGTTCATCTGCTTCGATCCTAACCTGGAGGAACCACCTCTAGAGGTTTATACCATTCAAGGACAGTATGCATTCCACAGCCAGATTTGACCAAGCTGCACCAGTTGTCAATGCAATGGTCTCATTTTCCCATGAGAGGGAACCCAAGGCAACACTGGATTCAGTGGCATTAAATCCAGCTCTCCAGAGGTGAAAAGCTATTGGGCAGATTTGGATGCTGCTCAAACTACTTCTCAAGTTTCCAATAGCAGGGGGCCTGGGCTGTGGCCTCAGCCTGGCTGAGGCTCCCTCTCTCCCTGGTGGCAGGGGGCCTGCTGCTGGTGGCCTGCCTGTGGCTCTCCCTCCTGGGTGGCAGACCTGTTTGCTGCACAGTACCTTAATTAAAAAGGAGGCAATGTATAGATGAGTTATTTTATTGTAGGAAGGAGAAATATGCTGTTTGAGTAGAGAGAAAGAAAGGAGAGGAAGGAGAGAGAGGAAAGGAGAGGGAGAAAGGCAGAGAAGAGAACAAAGAGCAGAGAGGAGAGAGAGAGCAAGAGGGCAAGAGAACAAGAGAGCAAGAGAGAGAAAGCAAGAGAGAGCAAGAAAGAGAAAGGGAGAGAAGTAAGAGAGAATGAGGAGCAAGAGAGAATAAGAGAGTGAGGAGGGGGCAAACCACCCCTTTTATTGTATGGGGCGTGGCATGCCTGGCTTATGGTCAGATGATTGTGTGTAAGGTCCAGCTAGAATGCTGGAAGTTTGAGGCAGTGTCGGCCTGATAGAGCACACATCTCCTGCAGGGGCAGTTGTGAGGGGTCTGGGCTGAAATCTGAGCCATTGGTTTCAGACACAAATCACCGAATGCCCACCGCCCTTGTGAACAAATTACTTTGCTCAGTGGGTCTCCGGGGTTCTGAGGTGGCTGCTCTACTGGACTCCGGCTGTCAGAACTGCCCACTGCCCCACACTCATGAACTCACCATTTCAAATGATTTGATTGGCTGCATAATTGGGCTTCAGGGTGCCAAAATCAATGAGCTGTCTGGGACAGATCAAAATTGCAAACCCAGTGGAAGGATCTCCTGATTGGCAGGTTTCCCTCACTGGATCTGCTGCCAGCATTAGCCTGGTGCAGTATCTAATCCATGTCAGGCTTTCTTAGGAGACAGGTGGCATGAGGAGCAGCTAGAACAGAGCAGATTCATAATCCATAATCCCTTTCTGCTCTTCACCACCAGCCATGATCCATCTGGATAGCTTCTGAACAGTCAGTGATTCCAGGTTTTAAATAGTTTGTGAATTTTCAATTTCTACACACTTTATCATCCACTCATGGATTTTTAATTAAAATGTTTTAATTCCTTTCTCTATTCAGCAGTTACACTGAAATACCCATATTTAGTTTTATAAGCTTCTCCCTAGTTTTTGCTTTTTTGCCTCATGAATTTTTGTCATGGAAATGTAAGAGTTGATTATTGATACATTTCACTTTAGTTCTGTAATGTCAGGAGTTTTACAAATAAAATTAAAAGATGGACTGGAGCTTTTTCTTTGTGAATAAAAATTGGATGCCACAGTGACATATGTGTGTGTTTAAAAAAAAGAATGTTGACCAGTTCTTTAAGTGTTTCTTATACATTAAGCACTTTATAGGACTTATAGGAGATATTGAGCCTGAACCAGGCAAGACTTCCAATCCAGGAGGGATGAGGATACCAACCCAGCCAAAAAACCTTTAACCCACAATATTTCCTGCCTATAAGAGATGCAGATATAAAGAAGAAGCAAAAGATGAGGTAATGGCCAACCAATGGCTGGCCCAACCTGAGTCCCATGACATGAGAGACAGCCCATCCCTGACACTATTAATAATATTCTGCTATATGTGCAGACAGGTGCGTGTAGACAGGAGGCTAGCATAGCAGTTATCAGAGTAGCCAATGAAACAGATGCAGAGATCCATAGCAAAACATTACGTGGAGCTCAGGGAATCTTACGGAAGAGGGGCAGGAAGGACTGGAAGAGCCAGAGATGTCAAGGGCACTCCAAGAAAACCTACAGAATCAATTAACCTGGGCACATAGGGGTACACAGAGACTGAACCACTAACCAGAGAGCATGCGTGAAATGGACCTAGTCATCCTACATATATGTAACAGTTGTACAATTTGGTCCTCATGTGGGAACTCTAACAGCAAGATCAGGGGCTGTTTGACTCTGCTGCCTGCCTTTGGATCTCTCTCCTAACTGGATGACCCTGTCTAGCCTCAATAGAAGAAGATATTCCCAGTCCTACTGCAACTTGGTATGACAGGGTGAGTTGATATCCATGGACTTCTCTGAGGAGAAAGTGAAGGGGAATAGAAGGTGAAAGAGGAGGGAGGGACTGGGAGAAAGGAGGTCTAGTTCTGATTGGGATGTTAAGTTAATTAATTAATTAATTAATTAAATGTGAATATGCAAGAGTGGTTCCTATTCACTTTCATTTCACTATCCTATTTGCTCAAAGTCCAACAGGTGTCCTCTTTGAAGTAAGGAGTCCTGCAAACCCTGCCAGGTATGTCTAATTTTTTAATTATAATTGCATAGAACCAGGGAGCTCCTGAAGCAAAGGCAATAAGATGGGGCTGACTCCAGGGTTCATGAATACAGTCCAGATTTAAAGAACTTCAATTTATGATGGAGGCAAACCACAGATGCTCATCAAAACAATGAAGGCCTTTAGTGTTCTATGGCGATGGGATGCTGGGTCTGACATGGCTGCTCAAGGGGAAGTGTGACACAGTTCTTGCCCCAGGAACATTGCCAGGCTATTGATCCCATGACCCCCATTTGTGTTGATGGTTGCTATTGCCCCAAAGTTGATCTGCTGTCTTTACTACTCTACTTTCAATCTTTCTTTCTGGGGAATATATTTCCCCTATTACTCAGAGCTAATCATGCCAGGGTGAAACAGATGGAGTTTTCAGTAATGAGGAAGGGAGATGGTCATGAGGCTTTGGAGAATGAAGAACAGGCCCTCTGCTTGGCCTTCAGGGTCATAGGAAAGGATCTAGACAACATAAGGACCATAAAAGTCTACATAGTCCTTTTTGGAAAGTAATTCATTGCCAGACTTGGCCTTGAATTTGAAATCATGAGGAAGCACATGTACCCTCCAGTCCAATGACTGTTGCATTGATTAGCCAGGATGAATTTAGAGATATTAAGGATAGAGAGTTAGAGTGATTTCAGGAGGAAAGGGTATAGATAGAAATATAGAAATTTATGTATAATTTAGGAATATATAGTATTAGGAGGAGAGCACAAGAAGCTATAGAATTGCTAGGATGAGAAAATGAAGATTCAGAATTAAAAGATGGCATAGAAGCATATAAAAAGTTAATACTCTATTTTTCTAGATGATTGAAGAATTGAAGATAACAATGTCTAAAAAGATGTTAGAGAGAGAGAATTGTTTTATTGTTTTATTTACATAAGTTTAAAACTTTGTAAGTTATTATTTTAATTTTAGTAGTTTGTCATTTTTTTCTGTTCTTACATAAAATCAGTTACTAAAGATTGCTGTCTGCTGTGCCAGAAAACTAAAGGAGCTGTGGCCAACTACCTGTAAAGAACAGGCTGTGTGATCCTATAAGGAAATGTGTTTTTCTTTGTGCTTGGTTCTTCTCTAAGGAAATGGTGGCTGTTCTGTTGAACTGGGAATTATAAAGTTTATGTAAATCTAATAATTCTTGATAATTATTAACAATGATCAAAGCCTTGATGATGTAGCTTTAGTAAATAAAAGACTGTGTTCAGGCTTTCTCTGAAGGAACTAGTAATTAAGAATTAAGCTGAAGAATAAAGAATACTAAAAATCATCAGGGAACAAAGAGTACATGAACTAACAGCTTGCATCTATTACTGACTCTGAGTCATTGAATCAGCACCATTTCCACTCCTGCCTTTCTCAGGACCCTCCTCACACAGAGACAGGATGTCTGCAATGGGAGTTCAATTAAATAATCCATTTGAGACACTTTTCTTCATCATTTTCTATTTTTAAAGTATTATACATGTATACAATGTCTCTTAGTTATATCCACACCCAACTCCTACAAATCTCCTACCTCCAGCCCTATCAACACATCTTCCTTCCAACTTCATGTCCTCTTCCTTACAAGACACTCAGTCCAATTAGTGTCCCACATATACTCATGGGTATGGAGTCATCCAGTGAAACAAGGTAAAGCAACCAATGGCCACATCTCCAAAAGAAATTATTCTCCATCCCCATCATAAATAGTAGCCATCATAAATGCAGAGAGTGTTATGATGACGATGATTGTTCATAGCTGATAATAACCATTAGTGCTTGTCCACAGATAAAATATCTACATCAAATCTCCTAAAGTCCTCCACTTCCTTTACACTCAGTGTCCCTCACACCAAGTGTCTTAGTTTGGGTTTTACTGTTGTGAACAGACACCATAACCAAGGCAACTCTTATAAAGGACAGCATTTAATTGGGGCTGGCTTATAGGTTCAGATGTTCAGTCCATTATCATCAAGGCAGGAGCATGGCAGCATCCAGGCAAACATGGGAATGGAGGAGCTGAGAGTTCCACCTCTTGTTCTGAGGGCAGTTAGCAGAATACTGGCTTCCAGGCAGCTAGAACAAGGATCTTAAAGCCAATTCCCACAGTGACACACTTCCTTTAACAAGGCTACACTTACTCCAAAAAGGCCACATCTCCAAATAGCGTCACTCCCTGGGCCAAGTATATTCAAACCACCATGAAGGCTTAAGGAACATCACTGAGAAGTGTGTTGAAAAAAATGTAAGACATTTTGGAGAGGAATGCTGTTAGATGCTACCCTCTGGACCTCACATGGCCATTGCAAACATGAACTCACAGTAGCTATGATCCCTTGCACAAGACCTGCACAAAAGTAAGCTGACTGAATGGTACAGCATGAAGAAGGCTGCCCATACTCCATACTACCTACCTGAGACTGTCAATCCCTTTTACTGAGTTGATCATGCTTGAAACTTGCATGCATGAAAACTTTTTCAATGCTGTTTTAAAAATTGGAACACAGAAATAGTCTAAACTCTACAGTACAAAATTCATAGGCCTATAAGAAATTCTGTTACTGATATTTTGCCAAGGAACATGTTGTTAAATTGTCTCCTAAATATGTGTGTTTATACCCATATTTTAGTGCTACTCTCAGACTTAGTCAGAGAAACCTTTTTATGAGGTGTGAGAAATTTAAAGCAGGGACCCATAACTGCCATAATGCTGAAAATAAGTGAAAGCTGAATACTCACTCCCAAGTGGTATATGTGTGTCACAGCTTCTGAAGCCCAAGAAACATAGCAGGAAGATTGGGAGGAAGGCAGTGAGGTGCTGTGTGATGGATGCAACCTGGCCATGTCCATTAAAATCATGCACACACAGTGAGAGCTACCTGCTAAATCAAGCCAGAAAATAAAATAGAAAGGAAGAAATTAGTTGAAAGAGGAAACAAGGAAGGGAGAGTAAGAAGTAGAGAGGAAATATAAAGGAAAAAATGAAAAACAGAGGGAAGAAGGGAAGGAAAGGAAGGAAAATACATGAGAATATGATGGGCAAGAAATGAGTCATCAGGAGTGACAGAGAAAAGAGAGTAGCAGGAATGAATGAGTATAATCAAAGCACATTACAACAAAAGTATGCTGTGGTTGTTTTTAGTAAAATAAGTAGCATAGAAAGAAAAGGAATCTTTTCAAAAATATAGGTTCTTTATATATCTGAGTGTCCTTGTATGTGTGTCTCAGTGTCTGTGTGTCTCAGTGTCTGTGTGTCTCCATGGTTGTGTGTTTGTGTCTGTATGTTTGTATCTGCAGGTACATGTCTTGGTATATATGTGTCTGTATGAGATATGCATATTTTTACTCATAATATATAAATAGTTTAGATTTCATAAGCAACCATATCATCCTGTGACCACAGAGACCATCTCAGGAGACAGATGCCTAGGGAGTCTGGGAGTGAGAATTTACCTTCCCCTAAGCAAGCCTCTGGAGAAAACCCAGCTCCCCTTGTGCCTAAAATCCCCAGCGACTCTCAGAACATCAGAAACTGAGAACAAACCTTACCATCTCATACCATCTTCATTTCAATGTGTAGCAGACACTATGATGCTCATCTGCACAGTATGCTCTGTTTTTACCTTTTCATTCTGGTATGTGGTGTGGAACATGAATGAGATTTCCTGGATTTAAGTTGTGGGTCATCTTCACAGTGGAATTGATAACATTATGATATCATGTGGTCCAGACTCTTAATTGGAGCCACCAGCTGGGGTGCAGTTCCTTCCTCCTTTATATCTCTTGCTCCTCTTCTTCCTCCTTCTTTTCTTTGGTTTGATTTGGCCTCCCTGCCCCTACCTTCTCAAGATCAATGTTCAGAATGTAGATCCTTTATATATTTTCTCTATTGTGTGTTACAATCAGTCATAAGTTCTGAGTGTCAAGAGAAAGGAACTTGAGATGGCTAGTGTTTATTTTAGAATTGAATGAACAAATGCTGTTGCCAAAACATTATTTGTTGAATATAATGATAATGTGTAGGCTTTGACTCTTCAAAACCTGATTTAAGAAGGGTTCTCAAACACTTCAACCCCACTGCTAGCCCATCATCTAAAGGTAGGGGAGAAAAGATGATAAATAGGATAAGGGGATGTGGCCCTCTTTAAAAGTAGCTCTGTGCAGTGATTCTAATCTTGGTTGCAGGATAACTGCAGTCCAGTTCAGTAGGGTCAGGATAACAAATACAAATTAGCAGTGGCAGCAAGATCCAGCTGAAACCACCAGACCTCTGCCAAATCAGCCTGAGCCAGCAGTAGCAACCAGGAACAGTCAGAATGCCAAGAGTTCTTTGCTGTGCCTTTCTCAGTGAAGTGAAGATCAGTGAAGATGCAAGACCAACAAAGAGTTTCACAGCTAGCTATGCAAGTGCCCCAGCACTGTTCAATGAGATCTCTCTACAAACATCACATGTCCTCCCAAAGGTGTTGCTTCAGCAAAACACTAGGCGAGGCTGCATCACATGACACAATCAGAAATTTCCACTGTTTATCCCCTTTCTGTTTAAAAATTGTATTTTTTCCTAACATTAACAATCCACAAACAATAAAAATGATTATAAGAACCATAAAACAAGAACTGTACATAATATTTCAAATAAACAGCTTATGTACAATATAGTTTAACAAAACAACCTTAAATTTTTATTAATAAATAAAAACAAAACTTTAAATTTATATCAATATACAATAATTTTTTAAAAACTTAAACTTATATCAATCTACAATAAAAACAAAACAACCTTAACTTTCTATCAATATACAATAATTTAAACCTTGCACCCTAAATGATAACAGCCATAACACATCAAATAATCAAAACTATTCATCCCAACTTAAGGGATTAGGATGATGATACCAGTGTTCTTGTAAATGCTTCAAGCTGAATTAGGGTAAAGAATTCCTGTTTGAGGTCCAAGGGTAAAAATGTTTAATTCAAAAAAAAATAGCTATAGATAAGCACAGAAAGATAAATATGTACTTACTTTTATGTTGATATTGGCCATAAATAAGTGATAGCCAAGCCACAATTTATTGACTCGGAGTGTAGAAGTGGAGTACTAGGGAAGTCACATGGATCTCCCTAGGAGAAAATAGAATAGCTTTATGGGTGGTCTGGGGGCGGAGAGTAGGGAAGGGAACAACAAAATAAGGTGATCAGGTAGGGTAGGGAGAGGTGTGGGGCAGTGGACTATGAGAGGAATCCTAGTAAGATCGAGTTAGGACTTGAAGTCCTGGAGACCCAGAAGGGATGGTAGGAACTTTGCCTGCTCCTGACTCTAGGTCCTGGTCACAACCACAGCCTGCCATAGAGAGAACTGTGGCCATCAGTCACATAGGGGCAGCACCCACGAGCCGCTCCTCATGTAGATGAGGCATCTCAGGCCAAGCCAATAGGAAGCACCCGCTGTCAGACCCAACCTATGCCAAAACTGTATTTAAGATCCTATCCAGAAGGAGTGAGTGTGTGTGAGAATTGTTGTCTGTTGCACCGGAGCTGTAACACTGCCTGGGAAGAGAACACTCTCCTGAAGCTTTTGCTACCAGAAGCTCTCCTTGCACTCTGCTTGCTAACCACTGGCTCAGCTCTTCTCAGCTCTTCTCAGTTCAGCACAGCAGACAGTTTCCTCTCAGAGCAACAGCAGCTGCCAGGGCAGCAGCACCAGCATGGTGGTGGCAGCGGCACTCCCCAACCCCTGCTCCTGCCCTTTCCCATTTGCTTGAACCCTCCTGCCTGGCTGGGTCAGAGGTCTCCACTGATGATGGAGGGAAGATATTGTTGAGAGAGGAAATGCAGGGTGAGACAGTTGGAATGGAGGGGCATTTGAAAGATGGTATGGAAAACTAGTGTAGTAAAAATTATATGGTGATTGTAATGAAGTCTAAAAATAGGGAAGACTGAGTTCCAACTGGCCATATCTTGATTCCAAATGAGGCTTCCAGTAACAGGACTGGGATGCAGTCAATTGATTTGTTGGCCAAAGGAGTCCCATGGAGATTCTCAAACAATCCAGGCTGTTGACAAGGTTGCTCTCTGAAAACTGACAGCTGGGCCCATCACTGAGGACAACACCTGTACAACTCATGGAGAAGATGAATTGTTGTCTACATGAGGCCTTCACCCCCTACATCCTAGTATCTTTGGTGATAGAAGGCTATCAAAAGAGAAATGTAAATACCAACCTAGCTGCAAAACCTCTGCCCTACAATCTGTCCTGCCTACAACATATGCTAGGGCAACAGTGGTACAGAACTTGTAGGACTAGCCAGCCAATGTCTGAGTTGCTTGAAGACCCATTCCATGAGAAGAAACCCATTCCCAACACTGCCTGGTTGAACAAGAAAAAGACACTAGATAGCCTAGAGATGTTGATCTAAAAAAATAAAATATATGAATAAAATAGTGATATTCTGCTATATTCATAAATCAGTACATCATTCAGTCATCATCAAAGAGGCATCTTCCTGAAATAACAGATACCTCAATGCAGAGACCCACATCCAGACATTCAGAGAGCCCATTGCTCAAAGTGGAATGCCTCCATCAAATTTTTCCCCTCACAGTTCAAAGAAGCCTGTGCAAAAGGAGGAAGAAAGTGTAAGAGTCAGAAGGGATGGAGAACACCAAGATAACAAAGCTCTCTAAATCAACTGAGCAAAGATCATATTAACTTGCAGAGACTGAAGCAGCAAGTGCAGGGCCTTTATGGGTCTGCACTATATATTATAACTTTCAGCTCAATATTTATTTATTTAACTGTTGATTCCTGTGAATTCTACATCATGCACCCCAATTGCACTCACCTTCCAATCCCTTTGTATACACCCTTTGACCTTGCAACACCACCCTCAAAATAAAAACAAACAAAGCATCTTTTTGTGGAAGCTGTAGTGTGTTACAGTATGTCATACAATATTACCTTGTTGTCCACTCATCTTTACTTGCAAATGTCACTTGTAAGGAGTCATTAGGCTGGTCTGAGGCCTCTGGCTTCTGCTACATTATTATACTGGATCCTCACTGAGACTCTTCTTGGATATCCTGTTGCTGCCCTGTGTCATGGAGATCCTGCAGCTTTGGATCTGCAGGACCTTCATGTTCTCCGGCAGTTCATTAATGGGATAGATGTTGGGATGAACCAACTCAAAGCCCTGGATCTCAGACTGGCTACTAGCTGAGTCAGTTAACCCACCAGCTCTCCCACATCCACACCACCAGGGTGAGCTCTCCAGCACTGCTCTAGTTAGCTCACCCAATACTGCAGCTAGCAAGGGGCAGGGCTAACTCTCCCTCTGCCATGTCCTAAGGACTGGCTCTCACCCATGCCTTTGCCACCAGGGCCAAATCTACTATGGTACCTAGGAGAGACATGGGGCCTACTCTCCTGAGTGCTGCAGCAGGCAAGGGGCAGGAACAGCTTTCCTGTTCTCATGACCCCAGGGTCAACTCTTCCTGGAACTGTGGGGTGGGATGGGCATCTGTCCCTCACCCACTTCACTGCATGGCAGATGAGTGACAGAGACTGTTCCTCAACCAACCCTCATGCCCTCAGGGCTACCTCACCAGAGCCCCCTACCACCAGGGTCAGCTCTACTGTGCTACTCGGTCAAGATTCAGGGCCCACTCTCTTGAGTGCAGCAGCCAGTGAGGGGTAGGGCCATCAGTTCAGAATCATTATGGCACTCTTGAGTGTGTGAATGAGTGGGTCTCTGATTCTTGTGCAAGTGGTTGGACTCTTTGCCTTCTGTTGGGTTGCCTGGTCCAGCCTCGCGAAGTGGTTTTTGTTTTATCTTATATTTTATTTTGTCATGTACAGTTGTTATCTCTTAGGATCCTGTTCTTTTTGTAAGGGTCCAAAAATTGCTGAAGGAAGGCCCCAGACCAAGATAGTATGCAAAAACATAGACTGTTTATTCTGCAAAAAATTTCCAGCATGCAGGGGTCAACAATTCTCCAAAATTGTGACCTCAGATGAAGCCCTGCATGCCTTTGCACAGGGAACCAGGGAAACTCTCTAGAAGGATTAGGTAATCTAAAATTACATTGGTAGGTGCTAGGGAGTCATAGGTGGTCAGTAGTCTGCAATCTTATGTCATGAGTATTCAACCATGTGATGAAATAGGGCTGCCCAGCACAGATGGCTCATTCTGAGACATAGTATTTCCCCATTTTTATGGCTATCCCCGGGCTGTTCTTTGGGACGGGGCTTTATGATTTTGTTCTGGATTTTATACTCTGTTCCTGGAGCTGGTGCCTTGTGACTTTTTTTTTAAAAAAATCAGGCCTGTTTCTTAAATGGAGACAAATGGAGTCATTTGTGTTGTCCTTTCATTGCCCCCCTGTACTGGCTTGTTTTGTGTGTCAACTTGATACAGGCTGGAGTTATCACAGAGAAGGGAGCTTCAGTTGGGGAAATGCCTCCATGAGACCCAACTATGGGGCATTTTCTCAATTAGTGGTCAAGGGGGTTAGGGCCCCTTGTGGGTGGTGCCATCCCTGGGCTGGAAGTCTTGGGTTCTATAAGAGAGCAGGCTGAGCAAGCCAGGAAAAGCAAGCCAGTTAGGAACATCTCTCCATGGCCTCTGCATCAGCTCCTGCTTCCTGACCTGCTTGAGTTCCAGTCCTGACTTCCTTTGTGATCAACAGCAATGTGGAAGTAAGCTGAATAAATCCTTTCCTCCTCAAGTTGCTTCTTAGTCATGATGTTTTGTGCAAGAATAGAAACCCTGACTAATACATCCCCTGAGAAAGGCCCATCTCAGATCCTTGAGATGTCTCCAGGAGCTGATATTGCTGCTTAAGAATCATCAACTGGACCATAGAGAATTTGACTAGAGCATTGACCATACAAGGTCCACAAGTGAGAAAAATTAGCAAGAGCAGAAGTGCCCATCTTAGCATAGTCAGAAAGACCTAGAAGAGATCAAAGTATTGCTGGAAAAGTCCACTAGGAAAAGACTGCGTGATACTCTTACAAGTGAAAAATCCAAGATTGAGACGGAACTCAAGAACAAGATGTAACAGAAGTCGCAGAAGAAACCAGAACTTGATAATGAAAAGCCAGCTGTCGTGGTTGCTCCTCTTACAACAGGATACACCTTGAAAATCAGTAATTATAGATGGGATCAGTCAGATAAGTTTGTGAAAATCTACATTACCTTAACTGGAGTTCATCAGGTTCCCACTGAGAATGTGCAGGCACGCTTCACAGAGAAACTGGGAAAGGAGAAATTTACATGTAAATAAAGAAAATATCAAAACAAACAAACAAACAAACAAAAAACCCTCAATGGCAAGAACTACTCCATGATTGTGAACAATCTTTTGAAACCTATCTCTGTGGAAAGCAGTTCAAAAACGTCAAGACTGACACACTTATTCTGTGTAGAAAGAAATCGGAAAACACACAATGGGACTTCTTAACTCAGGTGGAAAAAGAATGCAAAGAGAAAGAAAAACCTTCCTATGGACACTGAGGCAGATCCTAGTGAGGGATTAATGAATGTTCTAAAGAAAATTTATGAAGATGGAGACGATGACATGAAGCGAACCATTAATAAAGCATGAGTGGAGTCCAGAAAGAAGCAAGCCAGAGAAGACACAGAATTTTGAGGCTTTTAAAATTTCTTATGGGGACATGAGTGTTCATCTTTCCAGTGAGGGGATGTTGTTGAACTGCACATATTTGTTCATGTGGTTATGTAATTTTGACAGATAATTATTTACACAGCCTTTTAAGTAAAGACATCGTCGGATTCTGCATCTTTCAGCTGTATAGGTCACAAATGGAAAAGGGAATGTGTGTCCTGTACTGTCTGCCCTACCCTTGGGGGGGGCCAGTCACCCACAAGGGCAGTGCAATTGTGGTGGAATCTGCCTACTGTGCTCTTGTGTGAAGAGGGTTATCTATGTTCCCTCCCACTTCCCCAGGGCCTGAATCAGCATATGCCATTTGTAAGCGAGGGCCTCTGGCTAGTTGCTGAGCCTTGTAGTTTCTTCAGGATTAAACTCCAGCTGCTGTTTATGTGTAGTATCTCCCTTCCAAGAGGACTGGATTACAGCTGCTGATTCATTATGTAGTGTTTGCTATGGGACTTAACTGACAACAAAGGTAGGACTCACTCCCAAACAACTATTTCTAAACAGATTCACTTCCCCCATGCCCTAATGACTTTTCTTTTCCACTTCCTCTGGTAGGTGGTGGGCTAGAGAAGATGTTGAACCCTTATTAAAGTATGTTGGAAAATTTATGCCTACAATGGTGTTCTATCATAACATCAGCAGAAATGTAATTAATATTCCATGCAAGACAGGCCTTGGCTGTGTAATACATCTGGGTTGAGCAACTCCGGAAGACACTCAGCCAATCTACCATATTCCCTAGACTCTTAACATGCCCTGCCTATGAGAACTCCTACCAGAAGCATCAGGTTTTCTGAAGACCATTTGAAAATTTGGGGGAAGCAGGTAGGTGTAATCAACCAAGAGAGTGAATTTGACACTGTTGCTTCTTTTCTTGGATAGGATACTGCAGAAAAAGCTGATACCTTTTTTACTTCTAAGTGTCTTCATCAATGCTGACTGAATACTACACCAAGGTTTTCCTTCCACTAGTCCTCTCAAAGAGGAAGTAACATTATAAGGACCACAGACATCATTTCCCAAGAGACACACCCTAGCAGTTCATAGAAGGTTGCCATTTTCCACCACAGACAAAATACCATATGTCTGCAATTTGGACAGCAGACAGCAGGGTAGAGGAGGCATAGTGGGCAGATCTCTTCATTCTCACATAGCTCGTTGAATGTTCAGCTTCTCCCAGATTCTGTAAATGGTGACTGTTTCAACATCTGAGTGTTCTCACAGCAGAACAGAGAACCTCTGAGACAATTCCAGGACAGATGCTCCATAATCTTATAACTAAGTAGATGCCAGATCCTCACAAGTACTCTTTCAGGGAGCTAGATTATGCCTCAGTAAGTCAGAATGAGGACATTAAAGAAGGGAAAGCTGCAGAGGCTCTGATAATCTAAAATTATCTACTCACAGAGTATTCATGTGTGAAATGAGCAATAAGTATTCTGCTAAAATTCCTTAGCAAATCCCTTGTTTCATATTAGAACTAAGTCGGAGAGTTGAGGCTTCCCTGGTCTTTCTCATTTACAAGACATGAATTGTGGCAACTTTACCTCTTTAGAACAGCCAGTTGATAGAAGTAGACACTGTTGGCAGCTTAAAAGTTATTTCTTTGCAAGATTAGTTAGGGTCTTGGCTTGTCCATGATCAAATTTGGATTAAAATGACCTGCATGCTAAGTATATGGTGCCATCAGCCTTTTGAAAATTGCTTCATCTGTTCTATATATGGACCCAAAGAGGCATACTTTATGAGTTTCTCAATCTTCATGTATCTTTCCTTTCATGTTTCTGAGAAAAAATAAAGCTTGGTATGATGAATAAAATATAAGGCTGACTCAGGGAGCCAGAGAGAAAAATGTAAGTAGAACACTTAGACCTTGATGGAGTTACCACTGTAGACTTGCTTTGCCTCCAATAAGAGTGCAATCCATTCTAGATTCTGGGATACATTGACTTGCTTGGAGGCAGACATTAAGTGATTAATATCTTACTGTAACACTAAATTACAGAACCAAGAGCTAGTTTATTCCCTGAGAACATGTCCTGTGGTTGTCTGATTGGATTGTTTTTTTCAGGAATGGAAGAAGGTCTTAGGCTCAAATCAGAACCTTTTGAATATAGTCAGTTATACTCTATGTGGTGTGAAATGAACTCAAGGTCCTGCATTTTGAGATTCTTTTTTTTCCAACTGAATCATCACTAAATGCTCATTGATTCTACATATCCTGAGGCTGAGAAGAGAAAATTTCAATACAGTGATTTCATTTTGAAATTAAACCAAAGTTTTCAACACAAACATGTCTGCACATACATGTACACACTCACACACCACCACAACCACACTTCTTAATTATTCTAGAATTCTTTTCTAGTAATCAAAACTTACTTTTATACTCCCCTCCCCCCTATTTTGGTCATTATTCTTTTTTCTAAGTGATTTCTTTAGCTTATTAAAATGTT
>NC_045030.1:43624471-43629242 GCF_008632895.1 Mastomys coucha
TAGGTGGTGCGGGCTAGGGGCGGGGTAAGCTATCTGGGGAAAAGAGGGTGGGAAGAAAAGTAAGTGGAAGGGAAACTTTAAAGAGATGAAGGACTAACGAGGAGTTGCGAGGCCACGGGAGGAAGCCAGAATAAGAGGAAAACCTAAGTATGCCCACTGCTAGAGAGGCTATCACTAGGATCAGGGAGCAGAGAAGGATTAGCTAGGAGGAAAGTTTTTTACTCAATGCAGCAACACACTCTCTCAGTTTTGTCTGTAACACAACATCCCACAGGGCCCGCATTTTGATTGCCTCAATAATAATGGCTGTAAATTGTTACCTTTCTACCAAGAGCATTTTCCAAGATTACTGGCAAGAGTAGAGGTACATTCGAAGGCCATGGAGCCCCCGTCCTGCACAATTTCAGGGTCCACCCCTCCTCCCACCCTATCAGTCAGTAATCTGTAAAGCAAACAAAGCTAAGACTCACTTCACCAGCTCTCAGTTGAGAGACACTACTGGCAAATGTCTGTTTCCCTACCAGTGTGCTCCATGAGAGTAAGTTTTACCTATGATTATTGATAAGAAAAAACCCTCAGAATTTAATTACCAACAATAAACTCTATAACGTCTCGGGGTGTGTGTGTGTGTGTGTGTGTGTGTGTGTTTAACTTAACCTGCGGGACAATTTTTAGACAGCACTGGCAAATACCTGTCATTCCAGTGCTCTGGAGGCTAAGGCTGGAGTAGAGCTAGTTTGAGGCCAGGCTGGCCTGCGCACACTCAAAAACAACAACAAAACATTAAACTTAGGGCATTTTCAGCAGGAGAGACAAACCCAAAACTACAGTGCTAACATACTGCTCACTGTAATTGCAGATACAGTAAATTGCTCTTATGGAAAGAGTGCACATACTACTTCAGATAACGACCTCTGAAAAGGCATGGAGGGATAAAAACCCTCAAAGCAAATTAACCTAATATTCTTATTTACACCTAGAAATGACTGTGGAGAAAAGCACAAATGAAGTCAGAGCAAGATAAACAATACATATGCTCAAAAAAACAGGAGGAGAGAAGAAAGAGTGGGGAGAGAAAGTATTATCCTTAGCTATGAAAGGTTTTTAATCTAATTATGTAAAGTGCAATGAGACTGGAAGATAGTATGGAAATAAAGCTTCAAAAGTGCCTTGGACCTCAGTGTGCTTCTACATTCTTGTAATCCCAGTATGTAGGAAGGAGAGACAGGATTGCCAGTTTGAGTTCAAGACGAGCCCAGGCTATATAAAAGACCCTATAAAAAATGTTTGTTACACAAACTCTGAAGTCTACCGTGTAGGAAACGGGAGACAGCAAGGCTAAGCAAGCTAGGCTTTCATACTCAGAGAATTGACAGGCTTCTGGATCGAATAAGAGCACGTTTGTGTGGTAAACAAATAAGAACATTGCAAAAAAAAAATCACATTTCTAACGAATACTCTTTTGTATCCCAAAAAACCCTTAATAAGCAAAATTTCCTGGAAAGTTGCCATTTTAAACTGGGCACGTTGGCTCACACTTGTAATCCCAGAGTTTAAGAAGCTGAGTCAGGAGGATTGCCTTGAGTTCAAAGCCAGAATATGATAAGAGACCCTAAAAACAAAAACTATTCCACACCTTTGTGCTAGTTGTTTTACCACATGCCAAAAAGCTCTAAGGAATTTAGGCTACAGGGCCAGGAAGAAGAAAAACAACCAGGAAAGAAGAAAACAGTAGGCTTGAGAGGTGATTGGGGGGAAAGAATTTGCATTTCAATACATCCTGCAGTGTTTGCTAAAGGTCACCTTTCCTCCAGAAAAGATAAACTGCCAGCAGGACCTCCAGGGAGGTGAGGAATCCCAGGAGCTCCACCCCCAGGAGCTATGAACAGGGTCTCTACCGCTAGATTTGAACTTATTTGGTAGCTCAGGTAGACTGTGCTTCAATTCTGCCTCAGGCTTCCAAGCCAGTGTGTTGAATGACGTACATGTGGAAATTCTCCAAATAGTATTCCTGAGATTTATGGCAAAAATAACCTTTTCCTTAAAATGAATAATTATCTTTCTTTTGACAAACCCTAATTTTGTGCCAG
The DNA here is from genome assembly GCF_008632895.1 of Mastomys coucha. NCBI lineage: Eukaryota > Metazoa > Chordata > Mammalia > Rodentia > Muridae > Mastomys > Mastomys coucha. The sequence goes on from NC_045030.1 coordinate 43,626,562, forward strand.
GTCAACGCTAATATATTTAGCATATTTTTTAAAGGATATAGGATTTAATAATTTTTTCTTGTGTACATTTTATTTATTTATTTATTTATTTATTTATTTTGGTTTTTTGAGACAAGGTTTCTCTGTGTAGCCCTGGCTGTCCTGGAACTCACTCTGTAGACCAGGCTGGCCTCTAACTCAATCCACCTGCCTCTGCCTCCCAAGTGCTGGGATTAAAGGTGTGTGACACCACTACCAGGCCAGTGTACATTTTAAGTGTACAACTTTAATAGCACTGTGTCATGAGAGGACTGAATTTTGTTTTTATACCCTCAGACCAAAAAGAGAAAAAAATATGCTTTATGAAATGCCTTTTGTATCAAAACTCAACTAACTGGGGATAACTAAAATATTTCTACACACTCAAAACATTTGCCAACCAGAATTAAACACATTCTTAACATTAAAATACATTTTTTCACTAAGGCACACACCTTTTAATTGAAGCTCTCAGGAGGCAGAGGCAGCTGGATCTCTATGAATTTGCCTGGTCTACATAGCAAATTCTAAGCTAGCCAGGGACATATGTATAGCAGGCATTAATATGAAGTCCTACATTTTGTTTTTAGTTATGAGGAAACCAGGAACATCTACCTTGTGGCTCTCTACAGCCCCTCCCTACTCTTAAGACTCTGAATAACATGGTCTGATACGCCCCAAATATGTTTTTAAAAGAATATCAGTATGTATGTGCACCTGAGTGTATGTATGTGTACCACATGTGTGCAAGAGCCTGCTGATATTAGAAGAGGGCATCAAATCCTCTGGGATTGTAGTTACATGTAGAGCCTTCATGTAGGTGCTAGGAATCTAACTTAGGTGCTCATAATTCTCTGGGCCATCTCTTCATCCCCCTAAGATAAATTTTAAGGTTGAATTCACTGAACTCTCAGTAGTCAAGATGTGTCACACAGAAAAACATACAAATGCCGGGTGGTAAGGGTGCACACCCTTAGTCCCAGCACTCAGGAGGTGGAGGCAGGCAGATCTCTGAGTTCGAGGCCAGCCTGGTTGTCAGAGCAAGTTCCAGGACAGCCAGGGATACACAGAGAAAACTTGTCTCAAAAAAACAAAAATAAAAGAAGGGGGTGGGGAGGAAGAGGAAGAGGAGGGGGGAAGAGGAGAAAAGAAAAAGAACATACAAGTATGGCTAATAGTATCAAACAAACCCAGATTGGGCACATAAAAACATGTCAGATGAGGTGCAATTTTTTTTTGTTTTGTTTTGTTTTGTTTGTTTGTTTTGTTGAGACAGGGTTTCTCTGTGTAGTCCTGGCTCTCCTGGAACTCACTCTGTAGACCAGGCTGGCCTTGAACTCAGAAATCCGCCTGCCTCTGCCTCCCAAGTGCTGGGATCAAAGGTGTGCGCCACCAGTGCCTGGAGAGGTGCAGTTATTATTTGGTAGTCTTTTAAAAGCAACCTTCATTTATAAAAACAAATATATGCATACAGGAAAAATATAAATAACTAGTTTTTTCAATTGTTCATTCCCTTATTTCTATTTCTAATATATTATGTAATTACATGGAGTATATTATGTAATTTTACATATATATAAATATATAATTTTGTTGGTTTTTCATTAGATTTGTTGGTTTTTGGGAAATGAGATGGTCTCACTTTGTAACCCAGACTAGTCTTGAATTCACAGCCATTAGCCATAGCCTCAGCCTCTTGGAGCTGGGATTATAGATGTGAGCCACCATACCTGGCTGGCTCCCTTTTTTGATTATAGAGGCTCTCCCAAGTACTTGGTTTTAGGCCCTCTTCAGACAAATCATATCAGATTCTGCTATCAGACAGACAGTTCTAGTTTTGTAACACAGACTGTGGGACTGTCCTTGAAAATAGGAGGTTTTGTGTTCTGAAGAAAGCTGAATGTCCCTGAAGCAACCATTAAGAATATGTGAGATACAGACAATTGTTTAAAGTTAGGGGTTACTATGGTGAGTTGCATTGATGTCTTATCTTGTACTTCCAGTTTCAGGCTTAAGAATTAGAGAATCAAGCTGAATGATAGTGATTGTAACCAAAGTCTCATGGCAAATGTTTGTATCCTGTCCCATACCAGCTTGGTAGACATCTTGTTATCCTACAAAGTTCAACGGCTTGTGTGGTAACAATACACATGCAGCTAACTCCATCTGCAAAACAGCTGGATAGAAACTCTGAGATAGACGAGTACACATCTTAAAGTTGATGTTTTGTGATTATAAACATTCAAATATAAATTTCTACCTCAAATTGCAGGAGGATCTTGCAAGTGAGGCCAGTCTAGGATAAGCTCAAGAAACAGTGTAGAGACGAAGGAACACTTGGAGCTCTAGCATTTGGAAACCAGAGGTAGAAGGATCAGGGAGTCCAATATAGAGAAATTCCAGGTCAGCTTAGACCATGTGATACCCTGTCCTAAAATAAACCTAGAACCATAAGGATCCAAAGCACAAAGCCTATCATGGTGAGGCAGAAGCAGGTGGAACTCTGTGAGTTAGAGGCCAGCCTGGTCTACAAAATGAGTTCTGGGATAGATAAGGCTATTAAACAGAGAAACCTTGTCTCAAAAAGACAATAATAAAAAAATAATATAGCCGGGCAGTGGTGGTGCATGCCTTTAGTCTCCCAGCACTTGGGAGGCAGAGGC
>NC_045030.1:43629253-43630288 GCF_008632895.1 Mastomys coucha
TATATATATATAATATAATTAATGACCACAATACATTATTTCAGATGAAGCTCTTGAGAGGATAAATGTAATACATAAAAAACAATAAAACAGGGCTGGAGAGATGGCTCAGTGGTTAAGAGCACCGACTGCTCTTCTGAAGGTCCTGAGTTCAAATTCCAGCAACCACATGGTGGGTTACAACCATCTGTAATGAGATCTGATGCCCTCTTCTGGTGTGTCTGAAGACAGACAACTACAGTGTACTCACACATAATAATAAATAAATCTTTAAAAAAAAATAAAACCAAGCTATGTGCACTTCAAACATTTGAACCATTAGACACTCAACTGAGGACCACTGGAAATGTACATTTAGGAACTGAGAAAACCAGGCATTCTCCCTGAGGATTTGATGTTAGGGATAGGACCAGCCACAGGTTAAGTCTCCAAATGGTGATACCAAACACGTGTTTACCATGGAGTTGCTTGGCCCCATTTATACTTCTGCTCACTTCATCAATGATTCTCACAATTCTCCATCCCCTACTTTAATGTTTGCTCTTTAATGGGTTCAGTGTTTTTGTCTCACAAACAAGGCCAGTTTAAATTGATAGCAGCTGTTCCCTCTGACTTCACAGAAGAATCACCTAGGGAGGTTTGTTTTGGTTTTTGGTTTTTAAGACTTGGCTGGTAGAGCACTTGCCTATCATGTATGAAGCCCTAGGTTTTGTCCCTACTAGCACAAAAGAAATGCTCTGGCCTGATGGACTATACCTCAGACTGAACCAAGCTGCTTTTGTCAGTGTGTGTGTGTGTGTGTGTGTTGTCACAGGAATGAGAACACTGACCAACATACAGACCAAGCTTTCATGCAGTTCAGGCCCCTGTGAAGGTTTGAATATAGCTAGAAATAGACGTATCAGCTGACATATCAGTATTTGGTTCTAGATAGTCAGCTGATTCCCTGGTTGGACCTAACCCCTAACCCTAACCCTGCTAAACAAACAAACCATGCCTCAGAACCTAATAGGATATGGTCACAGAGTACAAAAA
>NC_045030.1:43631087-43634248 GCF_008632895.1 Mastomys coucha
TCAAAAAAAAAAAAATACTTATCCTGGCACTTGACTATACTAAAGGCTAAAAATGGATTTGAACACTATTTGGCTGTACTACAAAAGAGAAGGTGATTTAAAGCATGCTGTGGATTTGGTTTTTGCATTAGGGATAGATCATTTTAAGGGTTGTGTATATCCATAATAAATACCTAAAACTTTAGGAGAGTAAACACAGTATTTAAGAAGCAGAGGTAGGAGGATAGTGAGCATTGAGGCCAGCCTGAGATGTAGAACAAGCCCCTGTCTGAAAACAAATAAATGTTATATTGTATTTAACCTGGAGAAGAGCCGAGCTTCTCTAAGCACATATTGTTTTCAACATTGCACAACAACTAAAACAGTCTATAATGAACATTCCACAGGATATATTTGCAGTTGAATCTGGTCAAGTGAAAGGTATATTTGAACTTGTGAGAGGGGCTAGAGAGGTGGCTCAGCAGTTAAGAACACTGACTGATCTTTCAGAGGTCCTGAGTTCAAATCCCAGCAACCACATGGTGACTCACAATCATCTGTAATGAGATCTGACGCCCTCTTCTGGTGTGACTGATGACAGCTACAGTGTAGTTATGTATAATAATAAATAAATCTTTATAGAAAAGAATTTGTGAGAGATTATCATAAAACCCTTCAGATATATATTGGTATATGACTCCTTCTGAGAATTGTTGATTGGCCCACACCCTTACCAATGCAAAATTTCATTGAACTTTAAAGTTCCAAAATGTTAAGTGAGTTAATTCTCAGTATAAAATAACTAAAGCAGAAGTGTCCTCTTGAGTGTCCTCCCACAATCCCAGGTCCCTCTGGGGAAATGCTCTTTTGTTATCTTAATCATTCACTCATTGTTTAGACACATGGGTAGATCATGTAGCGTGACTAGGTTTTGCTAGTTTACTCACTGTTATCTTCTGAGTTGGTGTCATTCTCTCTTCTTTCTCTAGACCGAGTTGAACGTGACATCCTCTCTTTGCTGGCTGTGAAAAAAAATAGAAAACTCACTTGGTAAGGCAGTTTTAAGAAAAATACTCAAAGTTTGGATGGACTAATCACACTCTCCCTTTTATTGCCTTTTCTTAAATGTTGGGGATGAATCCCAGGGACTCCTACATTACTATTCATATATTTAATTCTTTGTCCATTTAAAGCTAATTTGGAGAATAAAACATGTTTGATTTTTAACTATCTGAAATTGGAAGCCCAAATCTAGCATACTATTTTAAATTGCAGTGCTTTGAGCACCTCCTAACTGGAATGCTAAAAATAAATAAACTAACTTAAAATTAAATGACACCCCTCAAATCATCTATATCTTGCCAGTCTGATAATTATGTTTCCCTGTGATAGAATGAGGAACAAGAGGATAGGAGGGAGATGAAGAGAGGAAGGGGAGGGTGTAGTGAAAAATACAGAGGGCATGGGACTACTGAGAAGGTAAGGGAGGGAAGAGACAGAGAGAGGGTAGGAAGAAGAGTGGAGAGTAAGGAACAGGAAACATATGGGAGAGGGGGAGGAGGGAAACTAAGGAGGAAAAGGAGAGGGAGAAGGAAAAAAGGAAGGCTGGGAGAAAAGAGGAGGAAGGGGAGGGAGAAAAGGAAGGGAGAGGGGATGGAAAGAGAAGAGAGAGGGAGGGGGAGAACAATGGTGATAGGAGTGTGAAGGAAGGAGGAGGGAAGGGAGGAAGGGGACTAGAAAGAGGGAGATTGAGGGAAGATACGGAGGAGGGAGATTGAGGGAGGAAAAGAAGATTAAGGAGGAGGGGAGGGACTGAGGAAAGAGGAGAGGGAAGAGGAGGATTGAGAAGGGGGAAGGAGATTGAGGTTAGAAGAGAGGGAAGGGGGATGAAGGAGGAAGGGAATTAAGGAGGAAGGTGAGGGAGGAATGTACTGAGGAGAATTAAGAAGGAGGGTGAGGGAGGAGGGAAATATTGAGGGAGGAAGGATGAGGGGTATTAAGAAGGGTGAGAAAAGAGGGAGATTTAGGGAGAAAGGAGGGGAATAAAGGGAAGAGTATGAGGAAAGGAGGGGGGAGGAGGGTAAGAGAGGAGGTAGACTGGGAGGAGTAAAAAGGGAAGGGGTTGAGGGAGGAGGTGGATTAGAGAAGGGCAGAAAGGAAAATAAAGGATGAACATGAGGGAGCTCAAAGATTGGGGGATAGGCAGAGAGGATAATGGACAGTGGAAGAGGATGGCAATGAAGGAGGGGCAAGGACAAAGTTGGTGGGAAAAGGGGAAAGGAGGGTGGTGATTGACGGGGAGGGGTGAGTAAGAAGATGGGAATGAAGGCTGGCAGTGGGGATAAAGGGAGGGCAGGGAGGAGGGGTATGGGAATGCGAATGAGGGAGGTGGAGGATTGAGGTAGGAGTAGGGAGAAGGGCAATGGGAGGAGGATTGAAGGAGGGCATTGGAAGGAATCATAAGGGATAAGATAAGGAGGGGAAAGGGAGAGGAGAAGGGAGGTAGAGGGAGGGGAGAGATAGAGTAGCAGTGTGACAAGGGAGTAGACAGGAAGGAGGGGCTGGGACAGGGATGGGCAATGGGTAAAGAGCGGAGATGGGGGAATATGAAGAGAGGAGAGAAGGAAGAGAAGGCCAGGAGGGGATACAGGTATCCAGGTGATGAGGTAGAGGGGTCAAAAGAGGAGGTGAAAGAGAGAAAGGGTTGAGGTGGAGGGGTGGGGAGGAAGGGTAAAGGAAATGCTAGGAGAAAGGAGGGATGGGGAGGAGGCCATGGAAATGGGAGGTCAGGAGGGCAGTGAGAGAGTCAGAGAGGTCCCAGTGTATTCTTCCCTACTATTCTGACAAGGTCACTCATTAACTTGGAGCCCAGGGACTAGACAACCAGCTGCCTAGGAAGCTCCAGGGTCCTCTTGTCTCCACGTTCCCAGAGGAAGAGTTTGGGGAATAAGAATCCAAACGCAAATAAAAATTGAAACTGACACCAAAACCAAAACTACTTTCCTGAATGGCGGCCTTTTTTCCAGTCCCTCAAACTTCTGCAAGATTCTTTTAACTCTACCAACACACTACTGTACTTGAGGGTCTTTCTGTGTTAACCGATTCTAACAAGTTTTGCCCTAACTTTTTCACATCATCAATAAGACTATGACTTCTAACGTACTCCCGTACTCCTCTTTTTT
>NC_045030.1:43634501-43636682 GCF_008632895.1 Mastomys coucha
GGCCCACCTTTCTAAACGGGTCCTAAATCTGGCCCACCTTCCTAAAGGGGCCCTAAACCCGGTCCCACCTTTCGAAAGGGGCCTAAATCTGGCCCACCTTCCTAAAGGGGCCCTAAACCCGGTCCACCTTTCGAAAGGGGCCTAAACCTGGCCCACCTTCCTAAAGGGGCCCTAAACCCGGTCCCACCTTTCGAAAGGGGCCTAAACCCGGTCCCACCTTTCGAAAGGGGCCTAAACCTGGCCCACCTTTCTAAACGGGTCCTAAATCTGGCCCACATTTCTAATTTCTAAAGGAAACATTTTTCACTCTTTCAGGAGGTCTTTTAACTTACAGTCACTAGAGGATCAACAAAAAATTTGTTCTAACATTCATACGATGGAGCTCTCAAACCTTTCGGATCACGGAGGCCTTCTGGATGAGGTCTGCCGTCGACTACAACCAGGATCTCACTGATACCAGCCGAGTCTAATTTTAACCCCGCCCACCAATTGTACCGCCTTTCAGATAACTGACAGCAGATCTGACCAATCCTACATAACCACATTGCCGACCAACAAAGGTCTTGGGTGATGTCATAACCAATCAAAACGAAGCTGGTCGCTCGTGCTGAATGCTCGAGAGGCTTTCTCCCAGCATTCACAGGGAAGTTGATGCCCGAGGCAGTTTCCCGAGGCTGTCGAGTTTGAGGCCAGACTACGTATACTACACCAGTTACTTATATGCCTTGTCTCAAAAACGAAACCACACCAGCAAACATAAAAACTCTCAGCACAATGGGAATTTAATATATTCCCAAAATCGCTCCAACGGGAATATTTCCACGATACCAAGAGGTCACTGTTCTGTGATTGCACAAAGTTCCTAAACTGATAGATGAGATGAGGGGGGGTGGCCTCTGTTACTAATGGAAGAGTAATGAAAGTTTTCACTCCCTACTAGGTCTCTATCGACACAACACTAGGCTAGAGGAAACTGGAATCAGACTCCTTACAGAGTCTCTGAAGAGCCAGACTTAGGACCCCTTTAGAAAGGCGGGCCGACTTTAGGACCCTTTTAGAAAGGCGGGCCGACTTTAGGACCCCTTTAGAAAGGCGGGCCGACTTTAGGACCCCTTTAGAAAGGCGGGCCGGGTTTAGGGCCCTTTGGTGGGCCGGATTTAGGACCCCTTTAGAAAGATGGGCCAAATGGAGAAAGACATAGTTGGAAGTCTCAGACTTCCACGAATGGGAGTCTAGGCCCCTCCAGCTCATCTCCTAGTGGAGCATGTATAATGTTTCCATATATAAATTTTAAAGTGGGGGGAGAAAGTCATGAGATTCTGTTTACCTCATGTCTTAACTTGTAGCTCACATCTAAGTAACTTGTTGAGACTATTCTGTCAAGTGTGAGGATCCCAATTTGGCTAAGCTTAAGAAAAAAATGAAATCGATTGGTTTCTATATCCAGACAGGGCAAACTGCAATTCCAGCTAGAGCCAGGAACTCAAGTAATTATCTTGTTTTTCACCCTCTCTTATTATCGCTCATCTCAGTTTCTCTCTACATAGCTTTATTTGCTAGTAGTCCTTTATGGCAGATACAACTGGGTTTCTAGTGGCCTTTATGTCTCAAATTTACAGATCAGAAACTAAAGAAAAAAGCTGGTGTGATTATGTTTGTCTGGATGTGGGAGCAGACACGGGAGGAGCTGCTCGTCAAGGTCAGCCTTGGCTACACAGAGGGACTACACAACACCTCCTTTCAAAACGAACAAATGAAATTCAAACGGAAGAGAAAAGGACTTCTCTATTCTGATGTAGAAAAATGCAAAGTTTTATCTCTAGTGTGGGTCTCATCTCTATCCCTTGAAGTTGCTACTAGGTTTAACAGCATTTTGTTTGTTTGGTTTGGTTTTTGATTTTTAGAGACATGGCTTCTCTGTGTAGTCCTCAGCTGTCCTTCAACTAACTCTGTGGACCAGGCTAGTCTGCCTCTACCTCCAGAGTACTGGGACTAATGGTGTGTACCACCACTACTGCCCAGCGTGCCTAGCAGCATTTAATACTATGTTAAGATTTTGGGCCGTGTGGTGGTGGCATACGCCTTTAATCCCAGCACTTTGGAGGCAGAGGCTGGTGGATTTCTGAGTTTGAGGCCAGCCTGGTCTACCGAGTGAGTTCCAGGACAGCCAGGGCTACACAG
>NC_045030.1:43636763-43638396 GCF_008632895.1 Mastomys coucha
TCTTCTGGTGTGTCTGAAGACAGCTACAGTGTACTTACATATAATAAATAAATAAATCTTTTAAAAAAGATTTTGAATGCATATATCACTGCAAATAAGTCTCTTTTCCTTCCTCATTCTTTTCTTTATAATTGTTGCTGCTGTTTATTTACAGACCTGTTCTATGTAGCTTTGGCTGTCCTAGTCTGTGACTTGTAGACCAGGCTGGCCTTGAATTCATGTGGATTTGCCTGCCTCTGCCTCCTGAGTGCTGTCATCAAAGGTATGAACCACCGTCCCTGGATTCTTCATTCTTTTAACTGTGTGAATAGTTTATTTCATTTTATTATCTTATTTCACATCTATCTCTGTCCCTCTTCCTGGATTTTAGGGGAAATAACTTTTTCTTTTTTGCTATCCTTTTTCTTTTTTCCAGTTTTGATATCCTTGAAGTTGTGGTATTCCTGGCTCAGCCTCAGCCTCCTGAATGTAATTACAAGCATGCACCACCACTCCTAATTCTGAGAAATGCTATTGTACACCTACTTGTTTTCAAATATTTTACTTATTTATTTTATGTATATTGGTGTTTTGTCTGTATGTGTGAGTGAATGTCTTATGAAGGTATCTATGTGAGGGTGTCAAACCCTATGGAGCTGGAGTTAGAGACAGTTGTGAGCTACCATGTGGGTGCTGGAAATTGAACCTGGGTCCTCTGGAAGAGCACACAGAGCTCTTAACCAATGAACTATCTTTCTACTCTGGCTTTTCAATACTCTTTACTATGCTTAAGAAATTCCTTTCTAGTCAGGCAGTAGTGGTGCATGGTGCATGCCTTTAATTTCAGCATATAGGAGGCAGAGGCAGGTGGATCTCTGTGAGTTCGAGGCCAGCCTGGTTTACAAGTCTAGGACAGCCACGGCTACAGAGAGAAACCCTGTCTTGCAAAATTAAAACAAACAAAACAAACAAACAAACAAACAAATCCTTTCTGTTCCCACTGTACCCAGAGCATTGTTTTACTTTAAAATCTAAACTGGAGTTATGGCTCAATATTAGGACAATTCCTTGGTGTCCCTCCCAATACAAATTGTAACAGAAGAGTGAAATACAAAAGCCATACCCAAAACCATAAGGAAAAAGTTCCCTGTAGTTGTTCATGCTTAATTTTCTAGTATTTGGAGGGTGACACTTCTGATTGATTGCCTTTGGCTTACAGCTAGACTACATAGTGAAATCCAGTTTAGAAAACAAATTAATAAACATAAATAAATGGAAATTGGGAAGGTTTTTTTTTTGTTTGTTTGTTTGTTTTTTTCGAGACAAGGTTTCTCTGTGTAGTCCTGGCTGTCCTGGAACTCACTCTGTAGACCAGGCTGGCCTCGAACTCAGAAATCCGCCTGCCTCTGCCTCCCAAGTGCTGGGATTAAAGGTGTGCGCCGCCGCTGCCGCCGCCGCCGCCGCCGCCGCCACCACCACTGCCCGGCAGAAATTGGGAAGATTGGATCATAAACTCTACCTTCCATGAAACCAGGAGAAAACTCCTAAATTAAAGCACTGTTTATAAAGTTAGGTGACATAATGAGATTAGCTAGTACCACCAGTAAAGCATTTACCATATGCCATTGACTACCTGAGTGTTTTAGGGTGTTTT
>NC_045030.1:43638718-43643889 GCF_008632895.1 Mastomys coucha
ACTCAGAAATCTGCCTGCCTCTGCCTCCCAAGTGCTGGGACTAAAGGCGTGCGCCACCACTGCCCAGCGGTTTTTTTGTTTTTATTTTTGTTTTTGTATTTTCGTTTGTTTGTTTATTTGGGTTTTTTTGTTTTTTGTTTTTGTTTTTCAAGACAGGCTTTCTCTATGTATCCTTGGCTGTCCTGGAACTCACTCTGTAGACCAACCTGGCCTCAAACTCACAGAGATCTGTTGACCTTTGCCTCTCAAGTTCCAGGCCCCTGAATGCTTTATGTATATTGTTCTAGCAAAAGAAGTTTATTACTTGTAGAAACTGAACCAGCAACATTTGAATGCTCATTATACAACTGATCTTGTTTATAAAAATTAATTGAACAGTATACTTATCATTTGTTCATTTCTTCATGTTACTTATCAAAAGTTTTAAAATAGACTAAAAATCAAATAAGTGAATATTGGAGAAGTATCCATGTTCTTTCATCTTTCCCCATATAGCCATTGACAGTCAATGTGTACTGGGAGAGAGGTTTTCCTCAGTGGTATAGCCATTTGTGAGCTGCTCATGCTCCTGTGAATGACCTTGAAAGCAATCCTCATTAAAGTTCTTAGGTCTCAGTCATAAAAAAGACATAAGGCGGGGCTGGAGAAATGGCTCAGCAGTTAAGAGCACTGACTGCTCTTCCAAAAGTCCTGAGTTCAAATCCCAGCAACCACATGGTGGCTCACAACCATCTATAATGAGATTTGATGCCCTCTTCTGGAGTGTCTGAAGACAGCTACAGTGTACTTATATATAATAATAAATAAATCTTTAAAAAAAAAAGACATAAGGCATAGTGGCACACACCTTTAATCCCACCATCCAGGAGGAACAGGCAAAAGCAGGCAGATCTCTCTGAGTTTAAGGCTATCCTGGTCTATATTGTGAGTTCCAGGTGAGCCACATAGTGAGATCATGTCTCAAAAACAAAACAAAACAAAGCAAAACAAAAACCAACCACCCAAACAATGAAAAAAGACATGAACATAGAAGAGGGAATGGCTAGTTAGAAAGAGAAAGGGGATCAGTAGGAATAGGAAAGAAAGAAAAGGAGATAAGGGAGTGGACAATATCAAAGTATATTATATATTATATAGTAATTATGAAAATACCATAGTGGAATCTATTAATATTTTATATCAATTACTTTTCACTCTTGTGGTAAAATACCATGAATAAAAGTGCCTTATGGGGCTGGAGAGTTGGCTCAGCTGTTAAAAGTACTCTGCTCTTCCAGAGGTCCTGAGTTCAAATCCCAGTACCCACATGGTGACTCACAACAATGAGAGCTGAAGCCCTCTTCTGGTGTGTCTGAAGAAAGTAGTAGTATTAAGTGCCTTATGGGCAGGGTGGTGGTAGTGGAGGCCTTTAGTCCCAATAGGGTTTCTATTGCTGTGATAAACACTATGACCAAAATCGACTTGAGGAATAAAGTGTTATTTCACCTTACACTTCCAGGTAACAGTCTATCACTGAAGGAATCAGAGAAGGAACTCAAGGCAGGAACTCAGGAGGCAGAGGCAGAGGCAGTCAGATATGTGAGTTCAAGGCCAGCCTGGTATACAGAGCCAGGGCTACACAGAGAAAACTTGTCTCAAACACAAAAAGAACAACAACAATGGAGACAAGATTTTGCTTTTGACTTATGGTTGCAGAAGGAGGGTCCAGAATAAGCTGGGTAACCATACTTTTAATTGTACACACAAGTCCAAGAAAGCAAACTGGGACTGTGGTGAGGCTATGAACTCCCTTCCCCAGTGACAAATCTCCTCCAGCAAGGCTGTACCTCCCAAAGGTTCCACAAATTCCCCAAACAGCACCATCAGCAGGGAACCAACTGTTCAAATCAAACGCCTGAGCCTATGGTGGACAATTCTCATTCAAACCACCAAATACATAATTTCTGGTAATAAAAACCAATGAATTAAATATAGTCAGTATAGATGTGGAAACAAATAACAAGTATCAGAGAATGTTGAATTGAAAAGAGGCCAAAACCTGGCATGGTGACACATTCCTATAATCACCATAATGAGGAGTCTGAGGCAGGGGGAACACTGAGTTTCAAGCCAGCCTGGACTACATAACGAGATGCATACATGCATACATACATACATTAAAAAGCCAGATGTGTTAGTCCATACCTCTAACTCCAGAACTCGAAGGTAAGCAGATCTCTGTGAGTTTGGGCCAACCTGGGCTATGTAGCGAGACCCAATCTAATTGGTGAATTCTGAGTCAGAGAGACTGTCTCAAAAACAAGGTAGCCAGTGATATATACCTGAGGTAGACTTCTTCCTAGGGTTTCTATTGCTGTGATAAACACTATGACCAAAAGTGACTTGAGGAATAAGGTGTTATTTCACCTTACACTTCCAGGTAACAGTTTATCACTGAAGGAATCAGAGCAGAAACTCAAGGCAGAAACGTGGAAGCAGGAACTAAAGCAGAAGCCATGGAGGAGTGCTGCTTAATGACTTGCTCCCCAATGGCTTGCTTAACTTGCTTAGCTGGCTTTTTTATACAGCCCAGGACTACCTTACTAAGGCTGGCACTACGTTGCACCACCCCCAACCACTCCCCATGGAGTAGACCAACCAACATGGAGGTATTTTCTCATTTGAGGTCCTTCTTTCCAGATAACTCTGGCTCATGCCATGTTGACAGAAAACTAGACAGCATATAGACTCTTGGCTTATACATGCACACACATGTGTACCCACATACATACACATGGACACACACACACTAAATATTCTTCTCTGGATTATAGGACTATTTCATAAAAACACCTACTGATAACTAAATAAAGCATCTTGCCCATGCCTGTGGTTGAAATAGTACCACAATTGTCATGAAAATAACCAAGTCCTTTCTGATTGGACTTAAGAGCACTCCATAAGGAAACACATTTATGGGACTATGAATCTAGTCAAGAAGCCATGGTTAGAAAGCTCATAGATCCCAGAGGAGAACCTACTATTATTATTTTGAAAAATGGACACAGTTTTAAACTTTCTCTAAATTCATATGTGTCTACCCATAGATTAATTAGCTGTGTTCATAAAGCATGAAACACTTCCACAAAGTCAAAACACTGTTAAATCTCAGAATAATAGAGTTAAGTTACAGACTTTAAAATGCTTCTAAAGGGGGAAAGGGTAAGAGCTTTCATACAAAAGATCAGACTGGAGCAAGATCAACATTGAACTTGTAAAAACTAAAGTCAGTAAAGAGGAAAGACAATGAATCCATGCCTTAAAATTCATAGTAACTGTAATTTCCAACATAGAATTCTGTATTTATCCAATATATAAATTGAATGTTAGGGTAGAATAAATATATTTTGTCTACCATGTTTTCTCAGGAAGTAACCAGAGGACATACTCCTTTAAACTTAGAGACTAAAACAAGAAAGAGGAAGAAGATATGGTATCCAGGAAGCAGACAGTCTGACTCAGTGTATTCAAGTAGAAGGACAGAGGGCTCTAGGGGAAAAGAACAGTAACAGATAATTAGTTTAACTGTGTAAAAAGTGATCATGAACTAGGCATGGTAGCATACACCTTTACTTCCAGCACTTCAGAGCAGAGGTAGGTTGATCTCTGTGAGTTCGAGTCCAGCCTGGGTCACATAGTAAGTTCTGGGAAGCCTGGGGTAAAGGATGAGACCTTATTTTAATGTTTGGTGAGAGAGATAGATAGAGAGAGAGAGAGAGAGAGAGAGAGAGAGAGAGAGAGAGAGAGAGAGAGAGAGAGAGAGAGAGAGAGAGAGAGAGAGAGAGAGAGAAAGAGAGAGAAAGAGAGAGGAAGAGAGAGAGGGGGGTGTTAACAACCCAGAAATATCAATAACATTGATAAGAGAATGAAGAACCCAGTCTAAAACTTGCAAGAAGCCTTTAAACCCAGTAGTACTAGGGAAGTAGCAGCGTGTGAGTCTGTGTGAGTTCAAGGCCAGCCCAGTCTACATATAGAATTCCAGGACAACTAGAGTCACATAGTGAGATACTGTTTCAAAAAAACAATAAGTAAGCTGGGCAGTGGTGGCGTATGCCTTTCATCCTAGCACTTGGGAGGCAGAGGCAGGCAGATTTCTGAGTTCAAGGCCAGCCTGGTCTACAGAGTGAGTTCCAAGACAGCCAGGGCTATACAGAGAAACCCTGTCTCGAAGAAAGCAAACAAACAAACAAAATGAACCAATAAGTAAATCAAAACCTACAAGAGGAGATTGCTTGACCAAATTGAGATAAAATAAAATATCAGAATGGATAACCACAAAGAGCAAGAGATGCCTGCATATAACTAAATAATTTCTTTTACTCAGACCTAAATGAGACATCTATTCTGTCCTCCAAGGCTCGGGGTCTGTCTCAGGAGGCAGAAACAATGTAAGAACCAGAAAGAGGGGAAGGGCTGGGACACTGTGGATTTTTACACTCTTCTGCCCAAGACCTAGCCACCACACTCTTTATCTTCCAGCAAATGTGATGACCTGAATAAGACCTACATAAGATTGGGTTTCTCACCATTCCTTCATGGGGGTGAGGAACTCGAAAAGCTCCATCCCTTTCTAAGGATTTATAGATAGTTAACAGTTGCCCATGGGAGGGGGCCCACTAGGCCCAACCCTCCCTGAGGATCTATACAAGCAGGTAATGGTTGCTGGAGAATGGGGAGAGATTGTCTTTAGCAGCATAGCCACTGGTAAGTTGATCGTGTTCCTGTGTTCCTGTAAAGAACTCCTTACCCATGGTCTTGGTCTTGTAAATAAGATTAATTAAATTCATTGGTTCACCAAACAAAACAGAAAAATAAAAACCAAACCTGGAAGTAGAGGGACCAGCTGAGAAGAGGATGGGGTTCAGCAGGAGTGGGTGGAGGATGAATATACTTAAAATACGTTGTATACCCAAATAAAAAGAGCATAATATCTATTATTATGCATACCGAACGTTAAAAGACCGAAATCCATTCAGAAATGAAAGTCAGTTGGTGATCTCTGTCACCACCTGACCTGTCCTGCCTCCCCACTCAAACTCAAGCTTCTCTGAAGTTAAACCTATAGTTAACAGTAACAAAAGGGAAGTGCTTGCTTCCAAACGTGGCTAGTATGAGTGCAGGAGCCTAGAAGG
>NC_045030.1:43649792-43652654 GCF_008632895.1 Mastomys coucha
TGTGTGTGTGTGTGTGTGTGTGTGTGTGTGTGTACGAAAAACAAAACAGAACTCTATAATCTGGACCTTAAAAAGGTGTAGGACAAAATAATGCCATTTTGATCAGACAGAGAAATAGATCAAAGTCCTCTACTGTTGGTGTACAAGAAATGAAAGGAAGGTCCACCCAGACTTTCTGTTCCTTCTACGATTACTTACCTTAACCTAAACTGAAGCTAGACAGGTCAGTAAGTGAGTAGTGGTTGGCTGGAATAGTGCAGGTTCAATGTTGATGGGTTTTGACAGTTTTACTGAGTCTGTTGAGGTATCTGTAGAACTTGCTTTTGTCTAGTGTGTTTTTCTAAAGAGAAAGGGGTAGGCAGCAGAGTATATTCTGTGTGAGGCAAGAAGGAAGTCCTGTTCAGCACGACTTAGCAGCTGATGGTGGTTCAACCTCTGAGTCTGACACCTGGCATTTTATTTCAGGCATTTGTAAGCACAGCACAATTTGGAAAAAAAAAAACGTTTCCTGGTAATAATGAACTCAATCCCAGGTGTACAACAAAGCTTAAGGCATGATTACGTATTTTTGAGACAGGGTTTCTCTGTATAGCCCTGGCTATCCTGAAATTCAAACTCACTCTGTAGACCAGACTGGCGTTGAACTCAGAGTTCAGCAATACCTCTGCCTCCCAAGTGCTGGAATGAAAGGTGCCCACCACTAGCGCCCAGCCACATCAAAAGTCTTGAAAAGTACAAGGGATATCCTCCATAAAGGTAGGCCCTATAAATTAACTAAGGAAGCAGGTTTAAGGCAAACAATGTTCATAAGGGTCTTCAGTAGAATAGCACTATTGACTGACTGAGACAAACGCTGAGAGTCTGGGGAATCCAGTGTGGCCTGAACATACAGATAGCACAGAGGTCACCAGGCTATTAACCATCTCTGTCCGCAGACTTCTGGGCAGAAAACCGGTTATACTTCTTTCCTTCTGTAGAGATAACCCTGCTGCATGCTTAACATTCCTAGTTTCCCTAGTATTAATCTGTGAGCACAAGACCCTCTGTGTGTCCTACAAGATGGTTCATCCCTATAAGTCTCAGCACTTGGGAGGCTGAGTCAGGAGGACAGTGACTTTCACGCCAGCCTAGGCTACAAGGGTAGACTCTGTCTCTTGTCATGTGATAACCTGCAACACCAAGGTCTTCACCAGATGCACCCTATTGTCCTTGTACCTTTAAGGCTGTGGGTCAAATTAAGCCTCTTTTCTTTAAAATTTACCAGTTTGTGGGATTATTAGCTCAAACAAATGGACTTTCATTACCAACAATAAACAAACCATCGATGATAAATAAATGAGAAGTGAGTTCCTCTCATGTAAAAACTACCATGCCTCAGATATTAGGTTATAATAGCACAAATGGATGAAGACAGATTTCAGCCTCATGGACATTCTGTGGTCCTCAGATCACACTTTGAGAACCACTGATATGTGTGTGTGTCTACATACATACATATGATACTCATACACACACACACACACACACACACACACACACACATCAACAAGAGAACAGACAGAGCTTATGGGTACAGATGCTTGTCTAAGATACATTGTCTAATCACATAGCCACTAGCCAGATGTGACTTTAAGCTTGAAATGTGGCTAATATTACTAAGGAATTAATTTCAAAGATCCAGTTAATTGTTTGAAAGTAAATATAAGTAGTTTATTTACTCGTGGCAACTGTTTTGGGTGGTGCAGATTATAGAACATTTCCATCACTGCAGAAATTTACATTGGATAGCACTAGTCTAGTGTTATATAATATGACTGCCAGGAAGCATTAGGAGACCGCTTAAACCAGGTGGTGGTGGCACACGCCTTTAATCCCAGCACTTGGGAGGCAGATGCAGGCGGATTTCTGAGTTTGAGGCCAGCCTGGTCTACAGCGTGAGTTCCAGGACAGCCAGGGCTACAACACAGAGAAACTCTGTCTCGAAAAACCAAACCAAACCAAACCAAAAACAAAACAAACACCCATTAGGAGACCACTTAAAATTTGCATTTATGAATTTAAAATGAAGTCAGTCAGCATGGTTCTGTTTTTCTCTAGGTACTTTGAGCTACTTGGACCTACACAAAATGGGTAGATGGTAAGTTTGGGTGTCCCTTAGACCATTTTCCATTTTCTCTTGCCATAACTAAATACCATAAACTGTGTACTTTATGGATAAAGGAGGTTTGTTTAGCCCATGGTCCAGGAAGTGCAAAAGCAGGATGCAATCAGCTGCTGGGAGACTTTCTGTCAGGTGATGATCTGGCATTACACTGGGAGACACTAACCTTGGCCCTTCCATTCCTCCTTTTGTAAAGCCACTAAGACATCATGAGGAACCAGCTCTAAAGACCTCATCTGACCCTTAATATCTTCTAAGTGTCCCATATCCAAATGCCATTAACATACACGACACTGAGGAATGTTGTGTAAGTGTTAGGAAGGAACAGGATGAAACCTATGCCCCCAGCCCTGCCTCCCAAAGGAGAAAAACCAACCATAATTTGAAAGCTGCAGAGAAAGTCTTGACTTTGGAAAGGATGCAGGGATCTTGAAGACTAGGATGAAGGAGCACAGGGAAAGGAAACTGACAATATGGGGTTTGTACATGATAGATATGAATTCCAGAAGATATAGTGAAAAAATTTCAGTAATTAGGGCATCATGGGAGATGGGGACAGAGAGGAGGATGTACAGAGCCAAATGGACATGAATGTGGGTTACACGCTGGGTAGCTTTGGAGTCTGGGGCTTCTCATGGTGACTAACTTAAATGGAGATAGCTGTTCTTTTTACTCATTCTTTATTTACTTTCTGCTTCTTT
>NC_045030.1:43653171-43654325 GCF_008632895.1 Mastomys coucha
TGGATTCTTAGGCCCATAACTTTTCTTCCTAGTCAGCACAGGTTTAAAGCTTTAATTTTTCCTTTCAGTAACAGAAGGGAGAACTTCAGAGACATGTGGGGATTTTTATTCTTTGAGAATTCCACATATGTATGTATACCAATGCATTACAAGCATGTTTACTTCCCATTATCCCCCTCCCTCTCCCTCCAGACCACCCCCCATGTGTTTCCTATCCCAATTTGATGTCTTCTTTCTTTGAAATCTCCCAGTGAATCCAATTAGTACTGCTTCTCCATGGATGGGTGCTAAATATTATGTTTACACCCATGGATCTGGGCTGCTTTCAAACTTGATCAGCAAAGCTTCTTTTTAAAATAAATACTTAATATTCATATATGCATATAATATATTTGGATCTCATCTACTCTCCCTTTCTTCCCTACCCTACCCCACTGTCCCCTATGAAATTCACAAGCTCTCTCTTTTTAAAGGGCTGAGAGTAAGTGACTATGTATGTTCAGTCTTAATGGGAAGGCTTTACCATCCTTCGTCCCTTCCCCACAAGGCTCAGAGGAAATGCTGAAAGAAGGAGCAAGAGCAATCTAAGAGTTGGAGAACGGAGAAAACTGCTATATAACAAGTGTGCTTTTCACTTCCACACACAAGTTTCTTCTTGACTTTTCCCCCCTCTATGGATAGGATTGGCTGTGGTATACACTGATGGTTCTCCAGTTGATACAGGTGAGGACGTCTGAAGTAATGTGGGTGTCAGAGCATAGGGCTCTGAGCCCAGAATTTGAAAGGCTACTCCATGAGTGCTAGAGTTTTGTAGCTTTATTGTACCTACCAGTGTTGGAGGGACTTGAATAACTGCTGATATAAGGGCACTGGGCATGGCTAGGGGTTGGCACAGTTAGCAGAGTGCCCAACCAGCTCCAAGCCTTTGGCTCAATCTGTAGCTGCCTGTAAATTGGGTTTGGCAGTACATGCACCATCTCAGCAGGGGGGGGGATGGAAGCAGGAAGATAGCAAGAGGTCAGGGTCTCCATTGGCAACATTATAAATTCAAGGCCAGCCTGAAATACATTAGACCCTATCTCAAAACAACCAAGTAAACAAATCAAAATAAGAACCAGAGGAAGAGAAGAAAGAGGAGGAGGAAGAAGAGGAGG
>NC_045030.1:43655890-43656328 GCF_008632895.1 Mastomys coucha
TTTTTGGTTTCGAGACAGGGTTTCTCTGTGTAGCCCTGGCTGTCCTGGAGCTCACTCTGTAGACCCGGATGTCCTTGAACTCAGAAATCTGCCTGCCTCTGCCTCCCAAGTGCTGGGATTAAAGGCGTGTACCACTACTGCCTGGTATAATCTCAAAACTTTAAAGAAAAATTTAAAAAGGAATATAACATGTATGGCATGATCTTCTTTGTTTCTCTTTCTTTTTGAGACAGGGTCTCATTATATAAGCCAGGTTGGCATAGAATTTACAACCCTCCTGCTTCAGCCTCTAGACTGGTAGGATTACAGCCATGCTTTACAAGTCTGGGCATGGGTAGATTGGGGGTATGTTTTCAATATGATTTAGATACAATCAAATTATAGCTACTTGCATTCAAAGCCAGGTTCTGAAAATTCCTTGCTGGGGAAAATTGAGTC
>NC_045030.1:43656338-43657422 GCF_008632895.1 Mastomys coucha
GTTAAATAGTGTCTCACACATATTATGGAATGACCTCTAACCACCAAAAGCAATGAAATCTTATCCATTTGTTTTTTTCTATCTTTCTCTTATCTGACATGAAAAGAAATCACCAAGATGAATTTTACCCATGGGGTAAAATAAGTAAAATAACCATAACCTATAATGTTTGGGAAGTCTGATTGACATCCCTGACCAACAACTCAAAAGAAGCCTTCTCATACCTGCTGTTGGCGTTATTCTTAGAAGGTCTTTATTTAAACTACATATGTATATTTATACACAGACTCATGTATATTATGTTTTTTAAGGTAGATAGTTAATTGTATGGTTCCTTACAGCTATTTTTATCACCTTCTGTGTTTATTTTCCTCTTCCTCGTTAATTAACACCCCCCCATTTCCATTTCCCCCTTAAAATTACTTGTATCCTGCTATTCCCCTCTCTATTGCCACGACCCCCATGATCCCATTTTACTTTCCTGTTTCATGCAGGTTCGTTTTTATTCTGTACAAGTTGTAGCTTCACATCAGATGATTAGAAGCTAGGAACCTGAGAGGAGAGAAAACATATCTTTGTTTATGTAAGTCTGGGTTACCTCACTCAATGATCTTTTCTAGTTTCTTCGTTTACCTGAAAACTTCATTTTTTGGTCTGAGTTGTAGAATCCAGTCCCAACTGATACATCTAGAACACAACTCCTATACCTAAGGCTCCAGGATCACTGGGGAAGAGGGGAGGGGAAGACAGTAAGAGCCACAGGAGCACAGAGTTCGCTAGGAGACTGTTTCTTATAGTTATCAGAAACTACACTCATGAAGTCTTACCAACATGGTTGCTTAAACCTGAGCTGGACAAGGACAACAACAAAGGACATGCTAACGTGGATGGGAGGAAATCTTCTGAGGCCAAAACTCTACACAAAGGACAATGGGCAACTAAGGGATGCTGAGACCAGGACAAAGGGCACCCATTAGTTATCCAATACTAAATGCTCAGCTCTGAAAATACATACATACAAGTGATCTACAGCCTGAGCAGTTTGTATATTATATATTTAGGAAATATATGTATGTGTGTATAT
>NC_045030.1:43657432-43657549 GCF_008632895.1 Mastomys coucha
ATATATGTATAATTAAAGCAAAAGAAAGGGTACATGGGAGAATTTAAAAGGAGTAAATGTAAGGGGAAATGATGTAATCATATTATTACATTATAATCTGAAAAGTTTTTTTTTTTT
>NC_045030.1:43658973-43675788 GCF_008632895.1 Mastomys coucha
CTGTCTCGAAAAAAGCAAAAACAAACAAACAAACAAAAAAAACCCAAAAAACAAAAAACAAAAAAACAAAAAAACAAATGATGAAAAAAGAAAGAAAATAAGAAAGAGAGACAGGGTGCAGTGGCACATGTATGGTGGCAGTTGCATGTAACCCCAGAACTTGGAAGGTAGAGAGTTTCTGTGAGCTTGAAGCAAGCCAGGGTTATATGGACAGACCCTGCTTCAAAAAAAGCAAAGAAAAATAAATAACAAAAGAGAGGTACAAGTGAGCTGAAGAATGCTCCGGAGGAAACCCAATCCTGACTGATGTTTGGAATGGAGATAGTTAACCCAGTCTGCAACGGGGGATATTTTTTTGTTTTAGTATAGAATAGAGTTTATCCAGGGTGTGGGGAGGGGAGTTGAGAGGGTAGTAGAGGCAGAGAAAGACAGAGAGAGGGAGAGAGAAGAGAAGTAGAGGCCGGCCACGAACACGTGGAGAGGAGGGGGAAGGGAATGGAGTGGGGGGAAGGGAAGAGCCCAAAGCGACAAGAGAGAACAAGAGCAGGGACAGTTTTCATTGCAGCAGAAGGGCCAGGTGGCTGTGTGTCTATGTATATTTCTAGCTTTATAGAAGGAATTGAATTTTCCATCTAGAGATTTCCATCTCAGTTTCAAAGGGATAAGTTATTTGGGACAGTTGAAGAGGTAGAGTTTTGGAGAGTAAGGAGAAGTGTAGGGCAAGTACCATTAGGAGAAGGAGAGAAATGGGGGCGTGTGGAAGGTATGGATGAGGGCACGCACACACTGCCATGGTGTGTGAGTGGGGCTCAGTAGACATGCAGGAATCAGCTCTTCCTACTACCTGAGGCCTGGGATCAAACTGGGTTCATATTTTGTTTGTTTTAAAACCAGGTCTCATAGAGCTTAGGCTAGCCTAGAACTAATTGTATAGTAGAGAATGACTATGAGATTTAAGTTCATGAGGTAACCAAGTTTTAGAATTTATTTAAAGGAGATTGGCAAATAAAAAGGCCATTAGTTCTTGAGGCAGTCTAAAAATATTAGATACCTATGTGCCTTTGTTTTCAGTTATAAAGATTTGATGGAACTTTGTTGTTTCTAGGTATATATGCCTGCATGTATGTTTGTATTTTGTATTTAGGATACTAGTGACATCTTTTTGTTGGCTTCAACCTTGTAATCCTCTTGCCCCTACCTGGAATGTATCAGCATGCACCTTTAAAAATAATGTGCTACTGAACCTTGAACACAGGGCTTTCTCTGTGCTACCCGAATGCTCTAATTCCCTTTGCAGTCTAAGGGAAGGAAGCTTCTGGCAGAAAAGGTAGAACTGGGAGTCAATTACAAGAAAGAGAAGCACAGAGCAATGAAGTTATGGGGAAGAGAGAACAAGGAAGAAGAGGAACAAATGTCTTAACTAACAGACATCATATGAAGTGTCTTCTTTAGTCCTCTGTAGGAGGCATGGAGGTCCTTGTGCTCACAGAGAAGCACTGGGAAACCAGGAATGTTAAGCATGCAGAGGGGACCAGGAATGTTAAGCATGCAGAGTTGTCTCTTCAAAGAAAGAGCTGTAAAACCTGTTTCCCTCCCCCCCCAGAAGCCTGGTGACCTTTGTGCTATCTGTGTGGCCAGGCCTCACTGGATCCCTAAGGCCTTTATCTTGAGTTTGTTTGTCTCACTCCATATACAGCATTAGCCTCCCCCAGACCCTTATTATGAGCTTGTTTATCTTGTGCCTGCTTTCTCTGTTAATCTATGGAGCCAATCTTTATGAAATATGTCACTTGTACTTTACTAAGAGTTTCAAGGTAGTCGTGTTTTAAGCTTTGTTGTGCACATGGGATTGAGTTACCGTCACCAGGAAACTGTGCTTAAATATGCCTAAAATAACAGGGCAGTGGTAGCACATGCTTTTAATCCCAGCACTCCATAGGCAGAAGAAGGCAGATCTCTGTAAGTTTGAGAGAGGCCAGCCTGGTCTACAAAGTGACTTCCAGGATAGCCAGGGTTACACAGAGAAACCCTGTCTCGGAAAAAAAAAAAAATGCCTAAAATGAACTACTCGTGGTCAGACTCTTGAAGTTTGAACCAACATCAGCTACTGAGTCATGTTAAACCAAAATTCCTTACTTTTTGAAATTATTTTTATTTTCTGTGCATTGGTGTTTTGGGTTTTGCCTGTATGTGTGTCTGTGTGAGGGTGTCAGGTCCCCTGGAACTAAAGACAGTTGTGAGCTGCGATGTGGGTGGTGAGATGACAGCAGCCAGAGGTCTTAACCACTTGAGTCAACTGTCCAGCTCCCCCAAACTTCCTTATCTCCTTCACATGAACCCTTCACAGTCCTCCTAGCATCTTCTCCAAAGGAAGCTTCTGTACCAACACTGGGTTGCATTCAATCGAGTTCTTGACTAAGGGGGTGGATAGCCTCATGGACCTCACAGGTCCATGGATAGCCTCAAACAACCCAGGTTGTTGCCAAAACAACGGGTTGGTTGCGCTCCAATCTGACAATGAGGCCCCATTGCCGAGAACTAAACCTACCATAACTCATTGAGCATGGAGAAATCGAGCTGGTGCCTGCATAAAACATTCACTCCTATGTTCTAGTGTCTTTGGTGCGGGAAGGTACTCTGCAGGCTACCAAAAGAGAAATGTAAACACCAACCCAGTCCAAAACTTTGACCTCCAATCTGTCCTGCCTGCAAGATATGCTAGAGCAATGATGGTGCAGAACTTTTGAGAGTAAACAAGCAGTAACTGATTTCACCTAAGACACATGAGATGGAACCCATTCCTGACACTTGAGTGACCAAGAACCTGAGACTAGATAGCCAGGGACTTAGGGTAAAACCCAATAATACTGCTCTAAAATAGGGGGAAACTGTGATGAAATAATTCCTAATGATATTCTGCTATACTCATAGATCAGTGCCTTATTCAGTCATCCTCAGAGAAGCTTCCTCCTACAGCAGATGGGGACAGATACAGAGACCCAGAGCCAGACGTGGAGGGTGTTTATCTTATCTGATGTGCTGGCTAGTTTTACGTCAAGATGACATAAGCTAGAGTCATCTGAGAGGAGAGAGTCTCAACTGAGAAAATACCTCATTGAGATTGACTGTAGGCAAGCCTACAGGACATTTTCTTGACTGGTGACTCATGTGGGAGAGGCCATCCCATTGTGGATGAGACTGCCGCTAGGCTGGTGGTCCTGAGTACTGTAAGAAAGCAGGCAGCCTCTGGCTTTGAGGGTTATCCCACCCTCTCCCCTCAGGAGATTAAAGCAATCCCCACTTCTCAGATTTCTATTTTTTTAAAAGATTTATTTATTTAATTTATGTGAATACACTGTTACTATTTTCAGACACACCAGAAGAGGGCATCAGATCCCATTACAGATGGTTGTGAGCCACCATGTGGCTGCTGGGAATTGAACTCAGGACCTCTGGAAGAGTAATCGGTCTGCTTAACCACTGAGCCATCCCTCCAGCCCATTCTCAGATTTCTAGATGTGACTCTCTTCCAGTGGCCATTCTCCAATTGTCCCTTCACTTTTCTGCCTAAGTAAATCTTTCCAGGTCATATAATTCTTTGTTCATCCCATAGGTCGAACTTATCTGTGCCTCTGATCTAGAATGTTGTGTCATTCAAGACACAACAGCTGGGGAACTCAACAAGCCCCAGAAGTGAACCTGTTAAATGGACAGAGTATCAAACTGCTCCCTAAATTCCTTTTTTTTTTTTTAACCCATAGAATAATGTAGCTCTTAGATCTCATCCATGGTGTTTATTTGTGCATTGAATAGTGGTTAACACAGAAACTCATAACTGGTCTGTGTAGAGGATACACATTAGTGGTGTGCTCAGCTACAAATGGGACATATATATAAAACCCCTTTCTAGAAGGCTCAGTAAACATAACGGAAGAGGAGTCAGAAAGATTGTGAGAACCAGAGGTTGGGGAGGACTGGAGCAAAACCACGTCTTCTGGACCTGACAAAACTACTGAATTCAGGAATTCACAGCCTCTGTAATTGATTCATCCCTAACTGAGGCCTATTAACCGTTGATAGCTTCTGGGTGAGAAAAAGCCAATTTTCTTTTTCTTTTTTTTTTTTTTTTGGTTTTTTTCGAGACAGGGTTTCTCTGTATAGCCCTAGCTGTCCTGGAACTCACTCTATAGACCAGGCTGGCCTCGAACTCAGAAATCCGCCTGCCTCTGCCTCCCAAATGCTGGGATTAAAGGCGTGCGCCACCACCGCCCCGGCTCGCCAATTTTCTTTATGAGCATGACTTCTGATACATCAACCATGCTCCAGTGGATGGCCTCACACCCACGGGAGTACAGGCGGCACAAATTAGAATTAATTACTTATTAAAAAAATAAAAGAGGACTGGAAAGTGGTGGGGTGGGTGGAAAGGGAGGGAATTATGAATCTGGGAAGAGTGTGGGGGAGGACTTGGGAGTGAATATGATCAAAATGCACTGTATGGAACCCTCTTAGTAAAAGAGGGCAGGGGAGCAGCATGCTCACACTCTCAACAAGTCAAGCTGGGTACCTTCATGTTTGGCAATGATAGAAGACAGCAAGGGTGTGAATGAGGCACAGTGAGTTTGACTTATCACCAGTCTGGCTGTTTGGCGAGTCCTGATAGTCTTCTGATAGATAGGCACTCTCTCAGGTCTCCAAATGTAGTTGTGTTTGAGACTGCAGGTGGAAGTTATTTATCTCACTTACATGGCATACATTGCTTGGTTTAGGAAGAGCTGGATA
Organism: Mastomys coucha; assembly: GCF_008632895.1. Lineage (NCBI taxonomy): Eukaryota > Metazoa > Chordata > Mammalia > Rodentia > Muridae > Mastomys > Mastomys coucha. The sequence continues at coordinate 43,663,756 of NC_045030.1, forward strand.
AGATATCCTAATGCACTTTCCCCCGTAAGCTTCTCAGAGTTGGTGGGGGGCACAGGGGACTGTTGGGCTTCTTAGGTGTGCTTTGATCTAGTAAGGGATAGAAAGGCAGGCTGCAGCTGCCTTACAAGTAGAAGGCTGGGAGGCAGTTTGTGGGAAATACGAGGGAAATAGGAGCCTAAGAGGTGACTTCACAGGCTATATAGCTTCTGAGAGACAGGAGACCCAGCCAGGATCCGGCAGTTGCTAAATTCTCCCTTGTAGTAAAAGCAGCTTCTCCAATGTTCAAACGTGTGCCTTATCTCCAAAGGAAACCTTTCTTTCCTAGACCCTGTAAAGGGTCTTTGTGCTGTTCTCATCTCGTCGCTTGTGAAGTGCTTCCCTGGCTTGCACTTTAGAGCCTTGCATCACGATGACTTTGTAAAACACTTAGGAAATTCTAAGTGGGCAAACACAAACTGTAACATGTTTAATGCTTATTACAACTTTTAGTAAAATACATGATTGGCTTGGGAATTATGCCCTGCCCTATGTGGACACTTGGATTCTTGTAAAAGAAGATGTAGAGGGCTGGCGAGATGGCTCAGTGGGTAAGAGCACTGATTGCTCTTCCAAAGGCCATGAGTGATCCAGCAACCACATGGTGGCTCACAACCACCCGTAATGAGATCTAACGCCCTCTTCTGGTGCGTCTGAAGACAGCTACAGTATAATAATAAATAATAAATAAATCTTAAAAAAAATAAGATGTAGAGAATATTTATCTATAAATTGTAGGACAGAGATCATGTATATGAAAAGCATAAAATACTTTATAACTGTTTATGACATGAATAAATGAAGCCTACTTTTTTCTTGGTTAAGATACCCTCTCTAGGGCTGGAGAGATGGCTCAACGGTAATAACAGTCAGGGTAAGAGCACTGACTGTTCTTCTGAAGGTCTTGAGTTCAAATCCCAGCAACCACATGGTGGCTCACAGCTATCTGTAATGAGATCTGATGCCCTCTTCTGCGTATCTGAAGACAGCAATGGTGTACTCATACATAAAATAAATAAATAAATCTTCAAAAAAAAAAAAGATACCCTTACTATATTGCCTAGACTGGCCTTGAACTTGAAAGGCTTCATTTACAGACCTACACCACCCAATTGTGGCCTGGAAGCTCCTGTTTCATTTTTTTTTAAGATTTATTTTTATTTATTTTATGTGTATGAGTACATTGTAGCTGTATAGATGGCCGAGAGCCATCATGTGTATGGCTGCTGGGAACTGAACTCAGGACCTCTGCTGGCCCCGCTCACTCCAGCGTAATACACTGTAGCTGTAATACATTGTAGCTATCTTCAGACGCACCAGAAGAGGGCGTCAGATCTCATTACGGGTGGTTATGATCCACCATGTGGTTGCTGGGATCCGAACTCAGGACCTTCAGAAAAGCAGTCAGTGCTCTTACCCACTGAGCCATCTCGCCAGCCCTCCTGTTTCATTTTTATTTTTTGTATTTTTGAGACAGCCTCAGTTAGCTTAGGCTAGCCTTAGCCTTCTGACACTCCTCCCTTCTACCTCTCCAGTGTTGAGCTTACAGGGATGAATCATCATTACTTCAATTTTTTTCCAAGACAGGGTTTCTCTGTGTAACCTTGGCTGTCCTGGAACTCACTCTGTACACAAGGCTGGCCTCGAACTCAGAGAGTGGACCACCTGTCTTTGTCTCCAGAGTACTAAGATTAAAGGTGTGAGCCACCACTATCTGGCTCATTTTTTTAAAAAAATTTATTTATTATTATATGTAAGTACACTGTAGCTCTCCTCAGACACAGCAGAAGACGGCATCAGATCCCATTACAGATGGTTGTGAGCCACCATGTGGTTGCTGGGAATTGAACTCAGGACCTTTGGAAGAGTAGTCAGTGCTCTTAACTCTGAGCTGTGTCTCCAGCCCCTCAATTTTTAATTTTTGAAGAGGATAATTTTGAAATAGATCTTCTGTGACATTGGGTTGTTATAGCAATGGTTTATTTAAAGATTAGTCCTGGGCCAGATAGTGGTGGCGCACGCCTTTAATCCCAGCACTTGGGAGGCAGAGGCAGGTAGATTTCTGAGTTCAAGGCCAGCCTGATCTACAGAGTGAGTTCCAGGAAAGCCAGGGTTACACAGAGAAACCCTGTCTCGAAAAAAACAAAACCAACCAAACAAAAAAAACCCGACCACCACCACCACCACCACCAACAACAACAACAACAAGGAAACAATGAGTCCTGGGCTGGTAAGATGGTGCAATAGGCAAAGATGCTTAAGATAAACCTAACCACATTAGTTTCATTCCCAGGTCCCAGTGGTAGAAAGGGGGAGATCTGATTCCTACAAGCTGCCCTCTGCCCACATATGCACTGTGGTGTGCTCATGGGTGCACACACATCCACAATGAAAAATAGAATCCTTTTAATTATTATACTGTATATAACTATGTTTTGTTATATACAAAAATGTATTTATATTTTCTGTGGTAACACACAGAAACCTCTATCTATATCACACAGAGGGAGCAAGGACAGAATAAAGAAAGCAACAAATGTTTCAAGTCCAGTTTGGTAACTAATGATACACTGTGTGGGGGGGGAGAGAGGGAGGGACAGAGCAAGCATGACACATACTAGGTATGTGCTACACCACTGAAGTGTGTGGTGGTTGATGCCTGGTTACTTAGAAGATTGAGCAGGAGGACTGTCATATTTAGGGTCAGCCTGAGCTTAATGAGTTTTCAGGTCAGCCTATGGAGTAAAGATCTGCCTCAAAAAACAAAAACAAAAACAAAAACAAAGACAAAACACAAAAGAACAATTAAAAAAAACAACAACCCTATAAGCAGTCAAGCAGCAACTACTACTCCCAGTCTGATACCATAGGCTTATAAATCCAGATACTCTGGAAGTTGAGAGGAAGTTCAAGGCTAGCTTGGACAATTTAGTGAAACTCTATCTCAAAATTAAAAAAAAAAATTAGGAAAAGAGGAATGGGAATGTAGCTCTGTGGTGGAGCGCTTTGCCTAGCAGGCACAATGACTTGGATGCCATTCCCAGTACCAGCACCAGTCCCATACATAAAGTCCCAAACATACAAGTCCAAAACAAAGCAAAAATGCCATCAACTGGGCACTGGCAATACATGTTACCAGCTCTAGCAAGAGATTGACTTCATAAGGAAAGAAAAATTATAACTTCTAGTAATATGAATTTTTGGTATAATACTTTTAAATAAGTAAAATTACTAGCTTTAAATTATTATTTTATGTATTTAATGCCAAATTATATATTATTTTATATAATTATACATATATTTCTTATATGTATAGGTATTTTGCCTGCATGCATACCTGGTCCTCATGGAGGCCAGAATAGGGCATTGGAGCTCCCAGGACTGGAGTTATAGATCATTGTGAGCTGCTAGTGGGTTCTGTGAATCAAACCCAGGTCCTTTGGAAAAGCAGCCAGTCATCTTTTTTTGTTTGTTTGTTTGTTTGTTTTTTGTTTGTTTTTTGTTTTTTTTGTTTTTGTTTTTTGTTTTGTTTTTCGAGACAGGGTTTCTCTGTGTAGCCCTGCTGTCCTGGAACTCACTCCGTAGACCAGGCTGGCCTCAAACTCAGGTATCTGCCTGCCTCTTTCCTAAGTGCTACAACTAAAGGTATGTGTCACCATATCTGGCTAACTTATTATTAATTTTTCTTGTTGGTTTTTTTTGTTTTGTTTTGTTTTCTGAGACAGTATTTCTCTGTATAGCCCTGGCTGTCCTGGAACTCACTCTGTAGATCAGGCTGGCTTGGAACTCAGAAATCTACCTGCCTCTGCCTCCCAAGTGCTGGGATTAAAGGTGTGCACCACCACTGCCAAGCTGGCACTTAAATCTTGCCTAGGCTATCCTTATGGTATACTTGCTGCACAGTCCTCAAATTTAAAAATTAATCCCCCACAACCATGTTTTCTTTTTTTTACTTTTCTAATTAAAAACTCTCAAGAAGCATAATTTTGTTTACTGAAAATAAAAATGTTTAGGGCTGGAAAGATGGCTCAGCGGTTAAGAGCATTGACTGCTCTTCCAAAGGTCCTGAGTTCAAATCCCAACAACCACATGGTGGCTCACAACCATCCGTAATGAGATGTGATGCCCTCTTCTGGTGTGTCTGAAGACCGCTGCAGTGTACTTACATATAATAATAAATAAATCTTTCGACTGGAGTGAGCAGAGCCTTAGCAAGAAGAGGTCCTGAGTTCAGTTCCCAGCAACCACATGATGGCTCACAACTATCTGTACCGCTACGGATTTATATACATAAAATAAATAAATCTTTTTAAAAAATGTTTAAAAAAGTATCCGAAGATGAATGTGGTGGCACACACCTTTAATCCCAGTACTATCGAGTCAGAAGCAGGTAGGTATCTGAATTTGAGGCCAGCCTCATCAACACAAGGAGTTCCAGGCCAGCTAGGATATATAGTGAAACTCTGTCTCAAAGAAAAACAAAAGAAAACAACCAACCACCACCTCCTATACAACCAATAGGTATTTATCTTTTCATTTAAATTGTGACTACTATTACTGGACCAGTGGTCTTTTTATTCTTTAGGGAAATTACCTTATTTTACTTTTTCCATTTGTTTTCTTTTTGAGATAGGGTCTCAAGCCTTCTCCAACCCTCCAGGTGCTGTGATTAGGGCATGAGTTAGCATGCCTGGGAGAAAATTACAGTTTTTGTCTGTGTTCAAGAAATTAATTTATTTGTTTTGTTTCTTTTTTCAAGACAGGCTCTCTATGTAGTTCTAGCTGTCCTGGAACTAGTTCTGTAGACCAGGCTAGCATTGAACTCAGAGATCAGCTTGTCCTGACCCCTGCCCCCTCCCCCAACTCCCATCCCTGTACTGGTATTAAAGGCTTGTGTCACCATACCCTGTTACATTCTTGATTTATAGTTTAGTTTTTAACTATCAGAATGAAGCAGGGGACAGACAGCAAACTGATATTTGATAGTTCTATGAGAGCACTACATTGTCCAATGATTATGGCTACCAGATTTAAAAAAAAAAATAGGTTGTTCAACTAAATTCAGAAAAACAAGTAGTTCTTAGCATAAGCAAGCTCAAAACGTGCACAAAAAGGTGTTCACTTTAACTGAAATTCAAATTTGACTAGGTATCTTGTAATTTTATTTTCTGAACCTGACAACTTTGACATTAACAGGAAGGTATGAGGCTTGTCTAGGCTCAAGCTGCTTGATAAGCATCAATTGATTAGGTTGCTTTAGATAGGAAGCAAAACCTATTGTCCCTACAAACTGTTTAGCATAGTGGTAAGTAACAACAAAGATCGGGAGAATCTTGACCCTTTGAGGAATCTGTAACTGACTGCCACAATTTCTGCTTTGATTGATTCCCTCCCCCCTCCATTCTTCTCTTCCAGCAACCAGAAAGAATTGCTTGATCACTTCTTCCTTCTGAAGTCCCGCCCTTTCGGCTACCCCCAACGGAGACTAAGCTGTTACTGAAAAGGAACCGACAAAAGCGTCAACGTGGAGTCGAGAGGAGCGGAAGTAGTCATATTTCGCTGAGGGCCGGAAAGCGGATAGTGTTTTCGCCTTCCGGATTAACGACAGCAGCTCCGACTGTCAGTGCAGGCCTTCCTCGTGCCGGACCCTTCCTAATTCAATTTCCTTCCCATCCCGGGCCCTTCCCTATCGTCGCCCCTTTCACCTTGGATCATGTTCAAGAAGTAAGGACACGCTGTGGCCTCCATCGGCTGCTCACAAAGGCGGTGGGGGTGGGGGTAGGGAAGAGGGAGAGAGCAAAGGTCCTCTTTCTCTCTCCCCCGCCCCTGCCATCCTGACGTCCTAAGGTTTTGTAAATATAGTGCTATGCTCTCACTTTGGAGTTGGAACACTTCTTTAAGCTTTCCACCCTTAATCCTCAATCGGGGTTTGGCTCTCCCGCTACCGTTTTTTTTTTTTTTTTCTTTTTTTTCCTCTTTAGCCCTGTTCTGCCCCCTCCGGCAGTGCTATCTCCATTCCTAGGTTTCTACCAATCACATCCTTGCACTGGGATTTAGGAGCACATCCTCCTTGGCTGAGAGGAGAGCCCTGCACTCTGCCATATGTTTATTAGTTATGAACTGAAAAAGGGAAGGCTTGACTTCCTGGGTCATGGCAGTGAAGGAGTCTGGGTGACAGGAAGCAAGCGGCTTGCTTGTCAAGCCTATTGCTTAGCTGCTAGATTAACCTTGTCTTGAGAACAACGTGGTAGCCCTGTATGCTAGTCAGTGTAAGGAAGATCAAAGTCCTTGGAAACCTATCCAGTGGGTTTATCTTCCAGATTTGTTAGACACAAAAGGAAAAAGGGGAACATGGGCAAAGGAAGGTGGGTTTTGTGCATGAAAATTTGAACAAATCTGGACAGGGATCTTAAAATTATCCCACTATTTCTTTTAAAAAAAAAACAACAGATTACATAGCCTGCTGGGGCTCATTCTTTTGTTATGCTTCGGTTGGTCTTTTGTATCTTAATGTGTGAGGTTTCTTTTAGATTAAAAAAAGAGATTTTTATTATGGATGGGAGTAAGTATCTTTTCCTTTGAGCAGAAATTTTCAGTAAAAGGCATTTTCGTTAGCTATAACAGATTCTAGCATAACAATTTCTCTGCTCCCATTAATTACAGTATGTATGACAGTTTATTCTAATACTGTCCTTAAAACTTTGGCTTTGTATTATATAAGACAAAAGGAAATTTATATTTTAAAAACAATTTATTTCATAATTATTTTAAGCGTGAGTATTTGCTTGGGAATAGATGATTAATTAGAACCTTACTTTTAGAGTTCTGATTCTTCTGCTTAGCAATGCCCTTTTTTTTTTCCTCAAAAAAAATCATTTGCCAGATTTGATGAAAAAGAAAATGTGTCCAACTGCATCCAGTTGAAAACCTCGGTTATTAAGGGTATTAAAAATCAATTGCTAGAGCAATTTCCAGGTATTGAACCATGGCTTAATCAAATCATGCCTAAGAAAGATCCTGTGAAAATTGTCCGATGGTAAGTCCTTGTTTTTCTCCATGTAAAGATTAGAGTAGCTGAATATCAAAGGTTAGATTGTTTTCATTCTATGTGGAATTATTACTGATAGAGCAATGATGAGAATAGACAGAATTAACTCTAAAAGTTGTATTTCTATTTTCAAATCTTATCTACATATATAAAAATGTCACTTTGTGTACTGTTTTATCAAAGACTTGTTTTTATTTATAAGTGGATTTATTTCAGTTTGCTCTTGAGGTTTATTTTATATTTGACAGTGGAATTAAAATAATAAAATATAGAATAAAATTGACTGTAGCAGGTTTTATTTCCTCTTTTCTGTGCTGGACAGGTATTTTTTGGTCAGAATATTTACTGTAAAATAAGCTTAATATGTCTTTGTATGTGCATATTTCGTGTTATAATTTTTATAGGATGTTTGACTTACATTCATTTTTGAAAGAAAGTATCTAACTTTGTTCTCTGTGACATTTGTCTTACAGCCATGAACACATAGAAATCCTTACAGTAAATGGAGAATTACTGTTTTTTAGACAAAGAGAAGGGCCTTTTTATCCAACCTTAAGATTACTTCATAAATGTAAGTCTTGGTAGAAATACACATTTTGGAATATAAAAATATACCAAGGGAGTTAAAAACTCTAGGAATGGAAAGTGACTTCTGATTATTTATTATTAGTGCCAAGTGATAAGGAATATAAAGGTAAAGTGGTTCCTCATCTTGTGGTAAGTCTGAAAAATGCAAATTCTCTTATTCATTAGAGAAAGCCCCCCCACTCCACCCCCACAGTTTCATTAGTTCATCCATTCAATAAAAGCCTGGAGTGGTGGCTCACAGATGCAATCACAGGGCTTAGGAAGATAAGACAAGACACTGATACAATTTTGAGGCCAGTCTGGGCTATAGGGTGATAAATTTCCCCCAAACAGAGACCCCAGAAATATTAAGTCATTAATTATTTAGTGAACTTTGTATGTGGTGAGCACTGGGCTACTAAGAAGTACAATTGTAAGCAAAGACAGACATAGTCTCCTGTCCTTATTGTAGTTGGAAGAATAGACTAGTATGTAATTGTAAACATATACATAAACTAAAAGGGCTTTAAACATTTTCACTTAAGTTTGTTATTAGAGTTCTGTAATTATCTCTGCATTGGGTAACTATGGAAATCCTGTTCATTACTAATTGAGTACATGGACAGATGTCTTGAAACTAAATAATGTTTGTTTCATATATACATTTACAGATTGTTAGTTTGAGTATATTACAAAAAGTTGAAGATATAATAATTCCAGTGAGCAAGAACTTTCCAAATGGAAACAAATATTTCAGTTTGGTATTGTTGCCAAAGGTAGTGACTTAACAGGCTCTACTGATGATGAGTACTGGTGGTGATTGAATAAATTTATCTCCTTGTAAAAACCAAAGTTGTTCAATCACAAGGAGATAAATTTTTAATTGCCTAGTGTTACAGAGGTCAGGAGTAGCAAAACTGTTAGGCAAAATTTTAAGCAGGTGAAATATTTTAATATTTATAAAACTAAGTATAATTATTCAGTTTAGCAATGATTTTCTTTTCAGATTAAGATCTGATAGAAATTAAATCCTGGGGGCTGGAGAGATGGCTCACAGGTTAAAAGCACGGACTGCTCTTCCTGAGGTCCCAAATTCAATTCCCAGCAACCACATGGTGGCTCACCACCATCTATAGTGAGATCTGGTGCCTTTTCTGGTCATATAAATAAATAGATCTTTAAATATATATATATATATATATATATATATATATTTAAAGACCTATTTAAAGATCTATCTATCTATATATATTTAAAGATCTATTTATTTATATGGCCATATATATATATATATATATATATATATATATATATAAAAGAAATTAAATCCTGATGCAATGGGAGTAATTTTTTGTTTTATTTTTTGAGTTTTTTGTTTGTTCCTTATTGTTCCTTGAGACATACACTAGGTAGCCAAGGCTGGTTTTCTATTTCTAATTATCCTGCTCCCATCTCCCAGGTGCTGGGATTATAAAGTTGTGTTACCATACCTAGCTACTGTCATTATTTTAGGGACCTTGAAAAGCTTAAAAACTCCTTCTCTAGGGGCTGGATCAATGGCTTATCAATTAAGAGCACTGACTGCTCTTCCAGAGTTCAGTTTCCAGCATCTATATGGTTGCTCACAACTATCTGACTGTATTGTAGTCCCATGGGATCCAATTCCCTCTTCTGGTGCACATACATGCAGATGAAACACTGGTAAAACACATACCTCAATAAATCTCAGAAAAACAAAATAAGCAAACAACTCCTCTAGTCATCCTGTGAAAGCCTCTAAAGATTACTTTTTTAAAAGATTTATTTATTATTATAAATAAGTACATTGTAGCTGTCTTCAGACACACCAGAAGAGGACATCGAATCTCATTACAGATGGTTGTGAGCTATCATGTGTTTGCTGGGATTTGAACTCAGGACCTCTGCTGAGCCATCTCTCCGGCCCTAGAGATTCTTTAATCCTTGGTTTATAAGTTATTGATATACACAGAGATACTTTTTAAAAAGATTACAGAAAGAATATCTGCACATAAATCTGGGAGATCACAGGAATAGGAAACTAATGAGCACATGAAGTCCTGTAATCAAAGTTAAGTGGATTTAGTGCATTGGTATACTCTTTTCCACTTTATTTCCTATGTTATATACAAATGTTTTCTGTTTTGTTCTATTTTGTTCTGGAGATTGAATTCAGGACCCTGTGCATGCTAGGTATACATCACTATCTGCTAAGCATAACCTCTTTTGTTCTTTTAAAATTGGGGTCTCTGCTACTTTAGTTTTTCTCTATTAAGATTTTGCATTGATAATATGCATTTATAGTTAGTAAATCACTATAACATTATTAGTCATAAAAGTTTTCTTTTTATATAATTCTATAGGTGTTACCAGATCCAAAATGTCAAGTGTCTGCCATTCATTATCATACAGAATAAATTTACTCCTTTAAATATACCTGTTGGTTTACCTGGTCAGCCCTCCTTCTTCTCCTAACAACCACTGATCTTTTTGAGAGTATTTTATTTCTGCTTTTTTCATTCAAATGTTATATTGTAAACATTTCCAGGCATTAAGTATTCTCTAAAAGCATGGTTTATTATTGTTACATTACTCTTATTGACATACTTTAAGTTGTTTATATCTTATCTCATTTGTTTGACACTGTGATCTATCTCAGTTATTTCTGTTTCATATGTTAGTGCTGGAATGAATATCTTTCTATCAAATATACTGAATACCCATCCATTTTCTTTAGGACAGACTCATAAAAGTAGAGTTACTGGGTCAAAGAGTGGATCTCTTTTCAAGGCTTTCAATGTGTGCTGCTAAGTCGTCTTAAGGGAGGCCTGTACCCATTTAGAAGTCTTGTAGCAGTCTATGAGAATGCTTATTGCTACACTCTTTTCTTGAAAATATTTATCAATTATGTCAGGAAAGAAGAGTGGTTTGGCTTTTATTTTGCAACCATCAGAGTGCTGTAATTTTGGAAAATATTTATGTTCTTTGCCTATATCTCGAGTCTTCAGTCATATTAATTTATATAATTTATTTCTTCTCTTGTAGATCCTTTTATCTTGCCACATCAGCAGGTTGATAAAGGAGCCATCAAATTTGTACTCAGTGGAGCAAATATCATGTGTCCCGGCTTAACTTCTCCTGGAGCTAAGCTTTATCCTGCTGCAGTAGATACCATTGTTGTATCCTTCCCAGGGTTTAACTGCTAAAAACTGTTCATTGTATTCTTGTCATTCCTGAAAGATTTATCATCCAAGAGAATATTACATGTGCTTTTAATTTATATTATTATTCTTTCAAAGACAAGCCAAGGCTCACCTTGAACTTGTGCTTCTGATGCCTCAGTCTCCCAACTGCTGGGATTAGTCATGTGCCACCACACCCTATTGAAGGGAACTTTTAATTTTGACCAAAGAGAAATGAGAGATAAATTCAAATAAACCAACTGGTTTTTTTTCCTTTTCTTTCCACTTTATTTTTTTATTTGAGATAAGTCTTATTATGTGGCCTTGGATGGCTTCAAACTCAGTATGTGGTCCAGGCTGGTTTAAAACTCAGCACTTAACCTAAATTGCTTTCAGGTTAATGGCAATTCTATCTCTGCCTCCTGAATGTTGGGATTATAGATGTGCATTACCATGCTGGACTAAATGAGAAATACTTTTTCTTGGCCATGAAAAGATATGAAAGAAACTTGGAAACAAGCACCCCTTTTCTTTTTTCTTTTTTGTTTTGAGAAAGTGTCTCATGTAACCCAGGGTGGCCAAGGATACTCTAGAACTAACCTATAAGTTCTGTAATTACAGGCATGAGACACCACGCCTGGTTCCCTTTTTTGTTTGGTTTTTGTTTTTGTTTTTCAACACAAGGTTTCTCTGTTTCATCCTGGCTGTCCTGGAACTCACTCTGTAGACCAGGCTGGCCTTGAACTCAGATCTGCCTGCCTCTGCCTCCCAAGTGCTGGGATTAAAGGCGTGCGCCACCACCACCCAGCCTTGGGTCTCTTTTAAAAATCTTTTTTAGCAAGTAAGGTTCGTTTACAATTTTTTACACATATACAATGTATTATAATCTTATTTACTTCTTTCTTTTTAAGATGTATTTATTTATTTATTTTTATGTATGTGAGTACACTATAGCTGTCTTCAGACACACCAGAAGGTGGCATCAAATCCCATTACAGATGGTTGTGAGCCACCATGTGGTTGCTGGGAATTGAACTCAGGACCTCTGGAAGAGCAACAGTCAGTGCTCTTAACCCGCAGAGCCATCTCTCCAGCCCTTATTCACTTCGTCTAAGCCCCAGTTATATTCTGGTGTTGTTGTTTTGGTAATTTTTTTTCTTTTTCTTTTCTTTTCTTTTCTTT
>NC_045030.1:43676109-43681224 GCF_008632895.1 Mastomys coucha
ATATAAGCCTGGCTGGCTTAGATTTTACTATGTAGCCCAGGCTATCCTTGTCTCTTCTACAATCCTGCCTCTGCTTTTTGAGTTCTGGGATCACACATACTCCTATTCCCAGTTCCCCTCTTGCCTGCCTGCCTTCCTTCCTCCCTTTCTTCCTTCTATAGTCTTTCTTCTTTTCTTTTTTTTTGTTTTTGTTTTTCAAGACAGGGTTTCTCTGTGTAGTCCTGGCTGTCCTGGAACTCACTCTGTAGACCAGGATGGCCTCGAACTCAGAAATCTGCCTCCCAATGGGATTAAAGGATTGCCCCACTACCACTGCCTGGCTCCTTCTATAGTCTTATATATCTTAAACTGGCCTTGAATTTACGATATAGCTAAATAGCTATATAGCTATATAGGATTCTTGGAACTCCTGATTCATGGGTCATTAGATTACTGGCATATATTATCATCATGCCTGTTTTCTTTTTTATATCTTTTTTTTAAATGTTAAGATTTATTTATTTATTTAATGTATGAGTACACCATTGCTGTCTTCAGATACGCCAGAAGAGGGCATCAGATCCTATTACAGATGGTTGTGAGCCACCATGTGGTTGCTGGGATTTGAACTCAGGACCTTTGGAAGAGCAGTCAGTGCTCTTAACTGATGAGCCATCTCTCCAGCCTTTTTTACTTCTTTAAAAAAATAAATATTTGTTTCTCTGTGTGTGTATATGTGTGTGTGTGTGTGTATGTGTGTGTGTATGTGTGTACGTACGTGTGTACCTAAAAGGACAACTTTTAGGAGTCGATTCTCTCTACTCTAGGTTCTTAGGATAGAACTCAGGTTGTCAGGCCTGTGTCTTAATGCACTTCTACCTTCTGAACTATCTTGCCCTCCTGTTTAATTTCTTAATGAAATTATGTTTCATTTTACATAGATTAATTGTACAAGCTAATTGAAAAGTTATGAAGGAGTTCCTGTGTCATTGCAGCCTGTTTACTCCCTATCATCAGACTCAGAAGCAGTCTGAAACTTGATTATGAATAGGTTATAAGTGATATGAGTGGACCCTCTTTTGCTCATGAACTTGTCACTTTAATGTTTAGTTTGATTATCCAGATACAGTGGAGTAAAAGCGTTCAAGAGGGAACTGAATTGAGGCAGCAGGTATGGATACTTATATCTCAAGCAACTCTGTATTAGGAGAAATACCAGAAATCCTCAACATTTATTTTAAAAATTCACTTTTACTCTGGGTGATGGTGGTACACACCTTTGATTCCAGCACTCTGGAGGTAGAGGCAGGTGGATCTCTGAGAGTTCCAGGATAGCCAGGGCTATACAGAAAGGAGTTTTTTAATTGTGTGTGTTTGAGAGAAAGAGAGACAGGGGAGGGAGAAAGAGAGGAGAGAGAGGTGGGTGGAGGAGAATCTTGTGCTGTGTAGCCTAGATTTGTCTGGAACTCACTAGGTAGTCCAGGGTGGCCGCGCATCTTCCTGTGCCAACCTCCCAGTGCTGGGCAGCATGCATTGTTATATTCAGTCTAAAAATTCACTTTTTAGTGGTGGTTTGGACTTGAGGACATTTTCTCTAAGAGAAATGTGTATTTTGTTTTTATTTTTGAAGATAGTTTTGATAAGCAGCACAAGTTAGCTTTGAACTCATGGTGATTCTCCTAGTTCAATTTCCTAAGTACTAGGATTCCAGGTGAGTACCACCACTCCTGATTCTCAAACACACTTAAACATACATGCATGCATATTTAGAAAATGTTTTAAGATTTTTAATGTATCCAACTTAAACATATTTGACTAAACATCTTTTGAAAAAGAGTCTTGAATTCTTGGTGATAGGCTTGTATCAGCTCTCATATATTGGAGCACAGGCATGAGCTACCATGCCTGCCTAGGACTTTTTGTTTTGTTTTCAATCAGGACCTCTTTTACATAGTTGTGCTTGTCCTGGAACTCAATATAGGAACCAGGATTACTTCACAGGTATCTTTTGGCCTCTGCCTCACAACTGCTGGGACTAAAGGCTAAGGATGCATTTTTTAAGTATAGCTCACTTGGAAGGGCTATATGGTACCAGCTTGACTATTTTAGTTTGCATGATTACAGGTCTCAATAGACAAAAGGTAGCAGATATTAAAAATGAATGTAATAAGTCAAATAAATGCATTTAGAGACACCGTAATGTAGATTCAAACAATTAGGAACAAGTGAAACCTACATAAGAAGTAACTCCAGGAGTGAAAAACAGTATGTCCTATTCAACTCTTTCAAAGAAGGCACAAGGAGCTGTAAGTAGTGGTATGCACCTGTATTCCCGCAACCTGGAAAGCTGAGATAGACAAGTGCTATGAGTTCAAGGCCAGTACATGAGACTCTATCTCAAAAACAAACAAACCAGAAATAGAAGAACTGGTAACAAACTGAGACAGCTTCAAATCAAAATAGTCTTCATGTATAGCACAAGTTGTTATATTGGATTTTTTTTTCCTTTTGAGATAGGTTTTCACTACATTCCCCTGGCTGGCATAGAAGTTGCTATGTAGACCAGGCTGGTCTCAAACTTGGAGATCCTCTAGCTTCTGCCTCCTAAGCACTTGAAGTAAATGTGTGCAGCACCACATTTGGCTATGCTGATCTTTTAAGCCATGATCACATGATTCCTATTATGTGCTTTGTTTAGGGGCTGCTAGGGAGGAAACCCACTCCCACTTTTTTTTTCCTCCTGTTTGTTTTTGAAACACGGTCTCATGTATCCCAGGCTGGCCTGGAACCCATTTAATTTTCCTGCCTCTATTTTCTAACTGCTGGAGCACAAATGTGAGCTACCAGGTCTGCCCGTCCTTTCAGGATCCAGACTGGTTTTGAGTTTCCAGTCCTGACCCAGCCTCCCAAGTACTGCTATTACAGAGGTACACCACTGCATCTCTGCTCCATACAGTTTAAAGGGTGTAGTTATACCATGGATAGAACTAAGTGATTCTATATCATTTCTATTTTGCAGCAATATTTCATCTATATTATCTATTAAATAGGTTTTTGTTAATTCGGACAGGAGTCCATCTTCTGTTTTGTCATAGACAGAGAAGCCATTTGCCTTAGGTTGAGAAAAGGAATAGTAATTGGTGGGAACAAGGAAATCATGGGGTTAAAAAAACCTAGCATTTTGGAATATATTCAGAGATGTCTTAACTGGATGTGGTGGTTTACACCTGTAGTCCCGGCACTTGAAAGTCTGAGACAGGGAGACTGCCGTTAGTTTGAGGCCAGCCTGAGTTATGTAGTCAACAGCAAAAATATCAGGGTGTAGTGGCAGGTACATGCTTTTAGTCCTAGTACTCAGAAAAATCTTTATGAATGGTACATAGTGTGACACTACCAAAAAAGAAAAGGTATATTCTGTGCCTTGTGCTCAAAATGCCTCCTTTTGTGGTATTTATAGCTTAAGGACAGAATAAGTTGTGTGTTAGACACAAGTTGTAATTGAAATAGATGCTAGTCAATACAAGGTACTCAGATGTTTTTGCTACACTGAATGGACCACTGGAAAGTCAACAGAAAAAAGTATTCTTTGAGGACAAGGTATCTTTTATGTTTATAGATTTAAACAGTGGTATGATTTTAGTTCTGGAGTTTTCCTTGACTGGAAGATCTTCCTAGTACTAAACTTTACCATCACCCCCTATTCCCCTTTGGAGATGCAGTTTTACTCATTTGAAATAACAGATTTAGAGGAATTATAAAAATTATAGAGGGATTATATGTATACTTGAACTTATAAAACAAACATTACAGCATGAAGCATAGAGGCTTTAAATGATATTCATTGTTTTATTTGTATAAAGGCTGAAACTGTTATTAGGGGCTCTTCAAAACAGAATGGAAATGTATTTTCTTTCAGATAGTGTCTTGCTATGTAACATAGAGCTGGCCTTAAACTAGCTATGTAGTCTAGGCTTTCCTGAAATTTATGTGTTTTCTTCTCCAACTTTCTGAGTGTGGCGATTATCAGCTTGTACCTTGCCAAGCTGGGAATCTAGTTATTATCTTATGTGTTATTTATTATGAAGCCACCATTTGGTGGTGGAAATTACTAAAACAGTTGCTATATATTTCACAGATTTTAGTATTTGTCCACAATGAGTTTTATCTTCTTTTTGCCTGATTCCTGGTTTGGTACATATGGAGGTGCACTACTGATATTTGACTTGAAACTAAAGGGACTGATTCATTTAGGACTTATTTGGATATTTACATTGTACCCAGACTCACAGGTTCCTGCTCCTAAGGAGTCAGTGGCCTAGGAGAAGACCAAAGATTGGATTAAGTGGCAAAAGGATCATTGTTTCTCACACTTCCCTTCCCCAAATTGAGAAATAGTTTTCTTAGCTTATTTTCAGGCAATCATGGCAGAAGGAAAACAACATGCTTTATGTGTGGGCGTCATGAAGATGTCTGCAGAAGATATGTAAGTCTCACTTTAGGCTCCTTTTACTGACATGAATGGTTCATATGCATCTGTTCAGGAAGCACCTGTTGCAGGTGGAGTTTGATGTCATTCATACCACATCTTACGAATACCTAAGCCGAGTAGCTCATTTCTTATTTTTTTTTTCCTAGCACTTAGGAAGCCCTTTGTCTTCAGGGTTACATTCTTAAGCAGTTTGAAAGGAAACATGCTAAAACAAGTATTTTATACCTATGTATGTAGTACTTTAGGATTTTCTCTTTAGTATCTAGATTTAAATTGGAAATAGAGAGGTGTGTATTTTCCTGCTAGTTTTTAAAACACACTAGTATATGCTGGTATCTTGGCACATGACTATAATCCTAGCACTTGGGAGGCGGAGGCAGGGAGATTGGGAGTTTGAGGCTACCCGAGATCCCAAATGAGACTGTTTCAAAAATAAATAATGATATAGTTCAGGACCGTATACTATTTTACATTCTGATCTGGTGATAGAAGAAACGTAGCATGTTTCAAGATTTACTATGTTGATATTTGCCTATCCTGTTGGTATAATTCTGTTTGCATGCTAGACTGCTAAAATTAGTATTTTAATTTAATTTGGTTTGTTTTGGTTTTTCTTTTTTTCTTTTTTCTTTTCTTTTCTTTTTTTT
>NC_045030.1:43681492-43683126 GCF_008632895.1 Mastomys coucha
AGCTCAGTAGAGCAGGCTAGTCCTGAACTCAGAGACCCGCCTGCTTCTATTTCCCAAGTGCTGGGATTAAAAGAATTTGCTATCACCGCCTGGCTAAATTTTGGGTTTTTGAGATAGGGTCTCTTGTAGCCTAGGCTACATTCTGTTAGTTTCAGAAATTATTTTAACTGTTCTAAAACACAAATTACAAAGGGTAGCAAACTTGGCATTAAAAGGTATCTGGTAAGTAACTCAGCAGATGACTCAATGTCCTATTTAGGTAATGGTATAAGGTGGCTTGGTAAACGTGTTTGCCACGTTATGGTGCACTCCGAGGTGCTTTGTCTAGACTTTGAATTCCTGATCTGCCTCCAGTGTTTGGATTTCAGATGTGTGCTGCACACCCAGCTTTAGGATCACTATGACTATGAATTTCAGAGGTGGTTATGTGGCTTAGTGGTGAAGGGCTTCTGTAGCATGTATGAGGCCCTGGGTTTGATTTTGTAGCACCACAAAAAACAAATAGCCAACTAAAAGAGGTATCAGACCAAGCAAACATTCAAACCCCAGAAACTGCCACAGAGTCTGTAGTTTAATGTAGGCAACAATATAATGACAGTAAATTTCCTATATGTTGCTCAATGGCTATGAAATATCAAGATACTTTAGATTGTGTTTATCATGAATGCATAAACCTATAAAATTCATAAAGCATGTTTCCGGTTTTTTTTCCTACTACAGCGAGAAAGTCAACAAAGGAATTGGCATTGAAAATATCCATTATCTCAATGATGGTCTGTGGCATATGAAGACATATAAATGAGCCTCAAAAGGAATGTGCTTGGGCTAACTATGGATGCTGTGCTGTATCTTTGTCTGTGTCTGTGTGACAGCATGAAGACAATGCTTCTATGATTATGCTGAATAAAAATTCTGCGAATGCTAAAATTCTGTTAGTTTCAGAAATTATTTTAACTGTTCTTAAGCACACATTATAATGGGTAGCAAACTTGGCATTAAAAGGTATCTGGTAAGTAACTCAGCAGATGACTCAATGTCCTATTTAGGTAATGGTATAATTTGGCTTGGTAAACGTGTTTGCCACGTTATGGTGCACTCCGAGGTGCTTTGTCTACTTATGGGGCCAGAAGCTAGATTTAGAATTTTATTCCATTATTCAGAGCACCCAGAAGTGTTCCCTCTGTGCATGTGTGTGTGTGTGAATGTGTGTTTGTTGTTGTTTTAAATTTCACTATGGACTGTTCCAAACATAGTATAAAATCTAGGTATAGTATAATAGACTGTCCTTCCTTCATCACCCTACTTCACTCTATGAGCACTCCTTTTTACCTATGCCTCAGCTTTCCTCCCTATTCCCCAGTTACTGTGAAGCAAAAGTTAGCCTACTATTTTACCCTTAACTACTTTAATATGTATCTTTAAGAAGAAAAATAGTCTTTAAAAAATACAGCTACAATACCTTGTGAATGCTTAAAAAGTTGTTTTCTGATCAACTACGTAAACTTGTAGGATTCCTTCAGTTGTCTCTCTTCAAGTTTTATAAACTGTTAGTTTTCTTGAGTTAGGAATCAGATAAGATCCTTATTGTACTTGGTTGATATTTGCATCTTAATTTATAAATTCGTTTCCTTTCT
>NC_045030.1:43683136-43685810 GCF_008632895.1 Mastomys coucha
GTTAGAAGTTTGAGAGAATGAGGGGAGGGTGGGTGGGGGGAGGAGACAGACAGACAGACAGACAGACAGACAGACAGAGACAGATCATTCAGCTGGCTGTTATGTCTCCCAGGACATAACATAGGTGAATATAGATATAAGATCTGATCCTCAGATTGGCAAATCATCAGTGGGGACTGATGGACCTTGTAAGACTTAGAGATTTTCCAGTTATAATATAAATATGTTAATTTGTATAATTGGCCTACATAGAGTAAATGATTAATAAGTTTCTTGGTAAAAATAAAGACCAAAGAACAGTTGATAGCTTGGGATAATGATATTTCATTTGGGCTGGAGTAAGGCTTGGAGAATTTGTCCTGCTTCTACCTGAATTAGAATGCTTATCATTGCCAAAATCTTGTCTTTCCTAGCCTGTAGAGATGTTCTGATATTTTTTTTCCTACATCCTTTTTCAAGTTCTATGGCTAATACTTTCCTTTTGTAGTGACAATTGTATTTTATACTGCTTGATGTTCATAGCTATTCCTGTAGATAAAAGTGTAAATATTCTCATCAGTTTAGAAATTATTGTTTAAGGGAGGTTTCTTTAAAAAAAAAAAAAAGTCTTGCTGGATGTGGTGGTGCATTCATTCCTTTTATCCCTGCACTCAGGCAGGAGGCTCTGTGAGTTTGAGGCCAGTTAAGTCTACGTAATGAGGTCCTATCTCAAAAAAAAAAAGTCTTCATTTATGCTGACTCATGTCTCTAATTTTGAGATAGAAGCACTCATTCTGATGCCTATTAAAAATAATATATATGCCACTTGTACTAAAACCAAACTTTGAAATTTTATTTTATTTTTATTTTTTTGCTGCTAAAGTAATTTTAGTTTACTAAGGATGTCTGTGTGGTCATGGCACACAGAAATGTAGATTGGGGAACTTAAAACTTTATGTTACCTAGTTTCTAGACTAATTTATCCTTGTACCTAACCACTGTTAACAGTGGGTGTAGAAAACACTTTTAAAATATTCAACATTGTTTATGCCTGTATGTTGCCTGCCTCTCCTGAGTTTGAGGCTTCATCTCATCAGTTTTAATAAGGGTACCATTCTACGTGTGTGGGCCTTTTCAGCTTTTAAACATTAGGCCATGTATGGATGCTAAACTACCAGAAAGATGAGCCACGCTATGCAGCATGGTTGAAGGTAACTTTACCCATATTCCCGAGAGTAACAGAGAGACAAGAGCCGGTCACCTCTCAAGCAGTGACACACTAGTTTTAAGTTTCAAGATTAAACCTGCGTCAAACTTAATTTGCATTCCAGTTTAGGTCAGTTGAGCTCTATAGGCATCTGGTACTATAGAGATTGGCACAAAGGAGAAAATACACAAGAAGCTCAAGGCTTCTAGTGTAGTTGGTATAGAAATTTTCTTGAAGAAAAAATGTGCAGTGGTGATTGCCCCAAGACCAATTTATAAAGTCAGTATTATAATACTTTTCTAATTTTAACCTCTTTTTAAAAAAAGATTTATTTTATTATTATATCTAAGTACACTGTTGCTGTCTTCAGACACACCAGAAGAGGGCGTCAGACCTCATTACAGATGATTGTGAGCCACCATGTGGTTGCTGGGATTTGAACTCAGGACCTCTGGAAGAGCAACAGTCAGTGCTCTTAACCCGCAGAGCCATCTCTCCAGCCCCTACTTTTCCAATTTTAGTCATCAGAATTTTGCAAATTTGTACTAGGCATGGTGGTTCCTAGCACTTTGAAGGCAGAGACAGGTATATCTCTGAGTTTGAGGCCAGTCTTGTCTACATAGTGAATTCCAGGTTGGTCATGGGTACAGAGTGAGACTGTATCTCATAAATAAAAGTTACAGATTACATATAAACTTAACTATAAAAGAATCTCTTCTATTGTATTCAGTATGAAGTTTTTTAAAAATCCAAACATGGGACTAGCTATCTTTCTAGCACAGGGTGCTATTGCAGAGGACTGGGGTAAAGTTCCCAGAAACTACACAGTGGCTCACAACTGTCTCTTAACTGGTTCGAGGGCATCCAGAAGATCCTCCATGGGTACCCAGCATATATGTGGTACATAGGCCTACATGCATGCAAAACACCTATACACACAGTTGATGAAAAACAATTATTTTTAACCCATATGCCTTGGAATTATAGCATTCACCATTCCAAGTTAGATGGCTGTGCCACTTTCAGTAGCTTAAAGCTGGAGTAATCAGTCTGATATTAGCAGATTCATGTTTTGAAGTAACATGTTAGTAGCTACCTTCTCCAGGTAGTTAAGGTTGAACCCAGGACATTGTATGTGCTAAGCAAGTGCTCTCCCTAGTCTCCTTTTTATTATGAGACAGAGTCTTACTAAGTTACCTAAGCTGGCCTTGAACCCAACAGTCTTGAACCTATGTTCCTTCTGCTTCGCCTTCCAAGAAGCTAGGATTATGAGCTGCACCACCAGGTCCAGCTCATGTCCTTCTCTTTTCTCTTGTTAAACAGCATCAATTTTAAACAAAACCAGATGGAGTTATCTCATGGGTAATCATGAACATTTCCAAATTGAAGGATTTAGTATTTCTCAAATACAGATCATATGATATTTGTTGAATAATAATTCTATATAGGCAAGTTGCCCATATATATATATATATATATATATATATA
>NC_045030.1:43685843-43698133 GCF_008632895.1 Mastomys coucha
TATATATATATATATATATATATAATTTTTGCTTATCTAGGTTGCTTAATACTGAGAACATCTCTCAGTGCTCTTCAGGAAACTCAAAATGATTCCAGTTTCTAAAGGAGTTATCTACTAAAGCTGATTTGTAATGAAAGAAAGAGTGAAACGTATAGATAACATGTCTCAAGCATTCAGAAAGTTGCTTTAAGAGTAGGCCATTAAAATATTTTGTGGAAACTGTAAAGCATATATATTAAATATGTTCAATCATATTAGCCCAGCAAATGTAGATCAAATGGAACTACTTGTGTTTTTGGGTTTTTGTTGTTGTTGTTTTTGAGACAGGATTTCTCTGTATAACCCTGGCTGTCCTGGAACTCACTCTGTAGACCAGAAATCTGCCTGCCTCTGCCTCTCAAGTGCTGGGACTAAAGGCATGCACCATCACCACCTGCAAATTTGTAATTTGTAACTATTTGTAATATCATAGTCTTATAACAGTTTGTTATGAAGCCATACCAGTCTCTGTAAAGACTGATGCATTTAAATGAATGATATATATTTATATTTTATGCTTTCCATCTATTTTTAGTGAACTTTTGTTTTTGGCTTTTCAAGACAGGGTTTCTCTGTGTAGCCCTGATTGTCCTGGAACTCAGGCTGGCCTCGAACTCAGAAATTCACCCGTCTCTGCCTCCCAAGTGCTGAGAATAAAGGCATGTGCCACCACTGCCTGACCGCGGCCCAGCTTTAGTAAACTTTTTTTCTTTTTGGTTTTTCGAGACAAGGTTTCTCTGTGTGGCCCTGATTGTCCTGGAACTCAGGCTGGCCTTGAACTCAGAAGTCCTGCCTCTGCCTCCCAAGTGCTAGGATTAAAGGCACGCACCACCACTGCCCGGCTTTAGTAAACTTTTTATTGCAAGAAAAGTGAACTTTACCAACTCTAACATCAAACAAACAAACAAACAAACAAAACAAAACAAAACAAAACAAAAAACCCAAAACCAAAACAAACCAAAACAAAACAAAAGCCAGGCAGTGGTGGCACACTCACAGCACTTGGGAGGCAGAGGCAGGCGGATTTCTGAGTTTGAGGCCAGCCTGGTCTACAGAGTGAGTTCCAGGACAGCAAGGAGTACACAGAGAAACCCTGTCTTGAAAAACAAAACAAAAAACAACAACAACAAAAAAACCAAAACCCAACTCTAACATCAGTTGCTTAGTATTGTATTAAGATCAATTCATTCCTATTAAAGTGAAAGACCCCTGGGGGAGACCCCCACTCAAATCTCGGGAGGACGTACACCCAAGGAATCACGAGAGACCACATCTTGATGTAATTACAAGAGGTATATTTTAATTTTCAGGGCGCTCTGGTTCGGCACCACAGTTATCTCACGCAGGAGATAGTGGAGCCGACCACGAGGCTTGAAAGTTAGGGGTTTATATAGGGAAAAGGTCTGAGGGAACAAAGGGATCAGTGTGGTCATACATGATTGGCTAGTTCAAATATTAACTATTACGTGCAGAACAGAGTGGAAAATTCCTAAGGTTGGTGTTAATCTGAGTCAACAAAGCATCTGACCTTAAACCATATCTGAGAGGACCAGATGGTCCATTACTTAGTGTCCGTCAGGCACGTCTTTGCAGGCCTAGGCCTTGGACATGTCTTCGTTTGCCTGGATGTTTTCCTCTATGTTTATAGTTTTATGTCTTCTTCACCTGCCAGCTCTTATGATATCCAACAACTTGTTTGCTCTTTCCCAGGCCTATGTGGGCCAGCTTGTGATGGATTCTTAGGCCCATAACTTTTCTTCCTAGTCAGCACAGGTTTAAAGCTTTAATTTTTCCTTTCATTAGGACTACAGTGACACCAGATCAGAAGTGAATGAACGAAACTGAGAGTCAATTTTAAACATTAGAAGTAGGACATTGAGTGTAGTGGTACATGCCTGATGTCCCACCAGCACTTGGGAGACCTATGTAGGACTGCTATTGATTCAAAGCCAGCTCTGCTACTTAATGAGACCTGTCTGAAAAACAAAAAAGAAGCCAGGTATGGTAGTGCACCTGTATAATTGCCTATAATCCCAGTGCTCAGAAGGCAGGAGGAGGCAGATTGTGGCTTGGAAACCAGTTTATTCTACATTGTCTATAAAGCTAACCTTTTAGTGAATAAAACTTATCATAGAATGGATTAAGGAAGAAACTTTCAGGAATCTCTTCTGACATTGTTTATTATAAACAGTTCATTAATCCCAGATGAATGTGAGTTCTAGGCCAGCCTGGACTATATAGATGCTATTTCCAACAATAAAACCCTGAGACAAAGAAGTCACAGGGAGGGTATTAACATTTGCTTTAGAGTACCAATTGAAGAACACTAAATGCTATCCTTGAATACTCTGGAAAATAAAAGACAAAGTAGTAAAAATATTTTTCACTTAAAATCCTAGTTAGAATGACATGCCTCCCTACTAATATTCAATTATAGTTACATACATTGTTTTGTCAGTTACTGTGTGAAATGTAGCAAATACAAGAAGTAATGCAACTTGATGCCTCAAATTGATTTAAAAAAACTTGATTGGAAGAACAGATGTGTTAACCATCAGAAATAGTTAATTAAAAATAGAAGTATAGGCATCAATTTTATGTGGAAGACTAGTTCAATGGCTTATGTTTAGCAGAATTATTTTTAAAAACCTTATATATATATATATGAGTGTTTTACCTGCATGTATATGCACCACCCATGTGCTTGGTGCCCAGACAGGTCAGAAGAAGGCATCGGATTCCCTGCAATTGGAGTTAAGATCTTTGTGAGCCACCATGTGGGTTCCAAGAACAAACTCTGGTTCTTTACAAGAGCAACAATTGCTTTCTACCATTAAGCCATGTCTCTAACCCACTGCACATATTTTAATATCAACATGTATTACATTGGTTTTTCTTTAGGCAAAAAAAAAAAAAATCCATCAAACCATCCAAACATTTTCAAGATTCCTCTTTTCCCCCTTAAGGAAAGGTCTTGCTATGTATAGTTCAAGCTGCCCCAAACTCCTGATCCTCCTGCTTTAGCCCCTTGAGTTCCTGGATTACCAGTGTGTACCACTATGCCAAGCTTTTCAAATAGTTTAATTTTAGTCAGGGTGCATGGAGAACAATAAATGATAGGGCATTATGAATTACTTACTCCCTTCAAGTTCACTTAAGTATTCTTGGAATTCTACCATAGGAAAAACATCTAGATTTACAAGATTCAAAGTTGTACCTTTTTCTATTTTAATCTTTAATCATACAGCAGATCAGTGATAATTGTAATTATCATTAATTTCTTGTGTAATAAGTAACTTCTGGCTTATACAAGCATGTAAGCAAAGGACTTGCTTTTCAGCAATGGTTGAAACTAAGGTGCTGTTTGGAGAATGTGTCATTTTAACATAAGCCTTAAACACAAATTCAGTTTCCTTATTGATCAAATGAAACCTACCGGGACTTCTTCTAAGATCTGGCAGCCCGTTTTTCTTATCAATTTCTGTCTTGAAAGTGAGTATTTCCTCTTTGTTCCCCAAGACTGAGTTGCCTTATGCCCAGAGATCTGGAAACTTGCAAACCAGTAAGATGATTTTTTTTTTGATGCAACTGCATGCTTGTTGGGCAGTGTACATTAATAGTCCTTGAGCCCTTAAATTAGAAAACTTTTCCTTGGTGTTGAGGATCAAACCTAGGATCTCAACCAGGGCTTTACCTATGGTAGGCAAACACTTTGTTTCAGATTCATTCCTAGCCCCTAGGCAACTGGGGTGGTAGGGGTGCTTAAAGCCTAGGCTAGCCTTGATTTCATAAACCTCTTGCCTGCAGAATTCAGGATTACAGCCTGGAGGCACCTTGCCCAACCTGTAAAAATGTGTTTGTAAAAAAATGTGTTTAATTTTGCTTACTTATTCTTTAAGGCCTAACCCTTTTGTTTGTATATTGGCATCCTAAAGTTTGTCATAATGTGAAACATTTTCTATGTATAGTGTTTTTTACCCATTCAATTGGTGCTCCTGGGACTTGGGAAGATGGCTCAGCAAGTCAGGTCACTTGCTGCCAAAGCTGACAATCTGAGTTCAGTTCCCAGAATCCACATGCTGGGAGGAAGAAAATGACTCTAGTTCTCTGACCACCCCATGCACACACTAAATAATTAAACGTAAAATTAAAAATGTTTTGGAAATGTTGTTCTATTAAAATTTAATTTTTAAAGCACAAATTCAGTTCACTTAATGTATCTGACCTTAATTGGTTAGGGTGAGGAGTATTTTTTTTTTTTGTCTTGTACCTTCCGGGCAGGTTTCTTAAAGTTAACGTACTGAGAATTAGAGCACAATGCATGATTGAGTTCTTCCCTTTCTTCTCTCCATTTCCCTTTCAATGAAGCCTCTTCAATGAAGCTTCGGCTTAAGTTAGCATGGAATTTACTCTGTATAGTAGGGAGTGTGACCTTTAGTTTCTCAATCTCTGGCCTCCACATCTTAAGTTCTGAGACTCTAAAGGGTACACCACTAGTGCCAGTTCTAATGCAGTGCTTGGGAACAAACTCCAGGCTTCCTGCATACCAGGCAGGCACTCTACTAATTAAGCTACATCCCAGTCCCTAAAGTTTTTTTTTTTTTTAAAGTTTCCTGGTATAAGCACTTAGACAAAATTCAACTTAAAGAATATTGGTTTTGTTTAAATATATTTTAATACAGATTTAAAATACCTTCATTTAGTATAATAGCTATAACTAAAATCTACTAAGTAGCTTTTTTTCAGATATTGCCTTATTGTTTTGAAAATAGTACAACATAAAATACATTAGAAACTTAGGCACTTACATTGTACTTACATTGTATTTCATATGGTTAATGTTATTATTTATTTATATATATGTGTATGTATGTATATATGTGTGTGTGTGTGTGTGTGTGTGCGCGTGTGTGTGTATGTGTGTATAAAGGAATTTACAAAATGCTCTGCTTTCTTGCTCCTGAACGAGGTCTGAAGAGAGGCCCATGGCTTTAGTGCCCTTTTCCTAGTACCAGCCATTTAAGAGCCTTTACAAAGAGGGAGAAGTCTCATTTATTCAGGATTTTCTCCAATATGACCAGAAACCTCTTGATTAGAGCATGAGAAATAAGAACCACATCAATTAAAGCAATTTAGACTTCAGTAGTATCTAATTTACTGCGAAAGGGAAACATAATCTAAGCTTATGTTTTTAAAGGTAATTTGTGGCTTACTGCTAAAAATACTTGTTTAAAAACCCAGGCAAAGCCATTTTATACAGATTAATTATACAGATATTACCTTAAAACTACTAGTTTCTCTGTTAGTTTAAATATGCAGTAGCAACAGTTACTCATATCAGTAGCTTAGTATTTTTACCATCAAGATATTTAATGCAGGGGATGGGGAGATGGCTTAGTGGTTAAGAACACTCACTAGTATTCCAAAGGTCTTGAGTTCAATTCCCAGCACCTACATGGCAACTCACAACTGTGTGATACCCTCTTCTGCTGTGCACATGTACATGCAAAGAACCCATATACATAAAATATTTAAATAAATAAAAGGATATTTACTGCAAAGGACTGGTACATAATTATTTATAGTACTAAATGTGTCCAAATAAGAGGAAAGGGGAAATAGCATCTAGGTGTCCACTAAGCACAAGGTCTTCTTACATATTTTCATTAATTTTTTTGAGACAGGGTTTCTCTGTGTAGCCCTGGCTGTCCTGGAACTCACTCTGTAGACCAGGCTGGCCTCGAACTCAGAAATCCGCCTGCCTCTGCCTCCCAAGTGCTAGGATTAAAGGCATGTGCCTCCACTGCCAGGCTTCATTAATCTTTATGACTCTGTGTGGGCAGCTTTTGAGTTTAATTTTTACAAATGAGGACACTAATGCTCAGAGAATATTTCAATTGCCCAAAGATACATAGCTAGTAAACACCAGGAATGGAATCTGAATCTAAGTCTGCCCAACTGCAAAGTCTGTATATATTCTGCAGAAAACTTTCCATAACATATTGTAACATGGTAATCTCGGCCCACAGTTTAGTCACTGTGGGACACCAGAGTGTACGTTGGTAACCTACTGTTTCACAGTAGGCTAACAGTCGGTAGGTAGGGTTTGTTTGAGCTAAGTCAGTACACAAGTCATTTCTATCGCCCATTAGACATTTTATTGTATTTAATTTTGATGATGATGCATGTCGAATGTGATTGTTTTGATTTTGTTTTTTGTAGATAGGGTACCACTACGTAGCCCTAGTTGTCCTGGAACTTGAGGCTTAACTCAAACTCAAAAAGACCTTCCTGTCCCTGCTTCATAAATGCTTGGATTAAAGGATTGTACCACCACATTTGGCTGATTTTTATTTTCCTTTTAAAATCTGCCTATAAAGGTCAGGATTTTTTTTGTAGGAGCCAGGTTTCTTTGAATCTAGGGAACTGAACTCATGTCATAAGGCTTGGTAGCATGTCAAGAACCTATAGCCTGTAAGCCATCTTACTAGCTCATGATTATTAAACTTTTTTGAAAAAGGATTTCACTATGTAGCATAGGCTGAGTTTTAACTTGAGATCTTCCTGCCTCAGCCCTTCAGCTGGGATTATACGGGTGGACTAAACCCTGCTACAGTGATTAATTTTAAAATCTGGAAGAATTATTTTTAGGAAAGTAGGTTACCTCTTAAGAACTGTTCCCTTGCTAAAGGAAAAGTCATTTCTGCTAGAGACTATGCAGGGTCAAGGGAGTCTAAAGGGACGGTGAGGTACACCACCAGAGTAGGTTGAGGATGGCAAAAATATCACACATTTTCCTCCTATCTGGAATTGTGTGTCATGAAAGCAGGGGGGCTATTTGAGGGATGAAGAAAAGAATAGGGGTATAAGGAAGTATTCTGGGAGGGTGAATATGAGCAGGGTACAATGATACATTCTCATTGTCTTAGACACTTAACAAAAAAATCCTTTTAAGAGGCTGGCCATCGTGGCTCCTGTCTATAATTTCAACACTTAGAACTTTGGAACAAGACAATTTCCTTGAGTTTGATGTTATCTAAAGAAAGCCTGTGTTTAAAAAAGAAAAAAAAAACAGTTTAAAAAACAAACAAACAAACAATGCTGGTGAGTAGATGGCTGAGTAGGTAAAGGTACTTGCCTCTAAGCCTGAGGACCAGAGCAGGATCCCAGGAACTCATATGGTGGAAGGAGAAACCCGACTCTTTCAAGTTTCCTCTGACCTCCACACATGTGCCATGGCAAGTACCTGTACATCCACTCACACAAAATAAATGTGATAAAAACACTACAACTCCCCAAGGTGGCTGGAGAGATGGCTTAGAGGTTAAGAGCATGTACTGTTCTCTTAGAGAACCAGGACCAGCATTCCCAGAACATACATCCTGTGGCTCACAGGGAACTGGATATTCTTTTCTGGCCTCTAAGGTACCTGCTCTTACTTGCACATAACCACTCATGCATGCATTGCATGCACTGAATTTTGTTTTGTTCACCAAAGAACACTTAATGGAGGAAGCTGAAGTGAATGACAGCACATCACTGGACTCTTTTCTAATGTAGGTATGTTCTGCTTTAAGAAAACCTGATGGGTTTATTTAAATACACTCCAGAAAACTCTTTGTCTCATAAGCCAGATTTGATACACAGTAACATTTTTGCCACATCAAAAAGAGAAGGCCAGGCAGTGGTGACACATGCCTTTAGTCCCAGCACTTGGGATGCAGAGGCAGGTGGATTTCTGAGTTCGAGGCCAGCCTGGTCTACAGAGTGAGTTCCAGGACAACCAGGGCTGCACAGAGAAACCCTGTCTAAAAAAAATTCTTTTTGAGAAGGATTCAGCTCATATAAGGACATGGCCTGGGGTTTGCTAAAGCTAGGTTCCAGTGTCTTCTTAAGCAGAAAAATAAATACAAATTCAACTTTTAGAAAACATTAACATCTTATCTTAGCTATGACTGAATGAGGTGTCTCAATTGAGGTGTTTAAAGTGGTGGATCTATTCTGTTAGTTCTTAGCCATATGACTAACATGGTTATTTACATTCATGATCAATTTGCACTGGACCTCCACTTTTCTTCCACTCCCTAATCTCAAGAGTGTGCCCAGGGTTAGCTTCTAGCTACTATATGTGTATTTTCCACATTTAGTCACCTGACATGTATAAAAAGTATATCTGTATCTAAAACCACAGTATTATGATTTTTTGTTAGTGATTTTTTTTTAATCTACAAACCTGGATATAGATAAATTCAAAAAGGCAACATACTATTGGAGACATTTTATAATCTAATACCATGTGTAAAAACTTAATTGAGCATGAATTTGATTTTAAATGCCCATATTTACCTTGTCATCTATTGACTGACAAGTTCCCCAATATTTTTGCAACAAGGTTACTTTATGTAGTCCTGCCTGTCTGTTCCAGAACTCACTACCTAGACAAGGCTGACCTTTAACTCACGGGGATCCCCCTGCTTCTGCCTCCTGAATGCTAGGGCCTGGCAATTCCAGTATCTTGATAGGCTAATGTAATTAAAGTTGAAAAATTGTAAATACACTGGTGCTGGCAAGGTGACACAACAAAAATAGAAATAATTATGTTTTACATGTATGTGTGTTTCTATGTTACATGTATGCAGGTGTCTGTGGAAGCCAGAAGGTGTTGTATCCTTGAGTTAAAGGAAGTCGTCAACTATCTAATATGGGTACTGGGAACTGAATTTGGGTCCTCTAGACCATGGGAAATGCTCTTAAATACTGAGACATTTTTCTGGTCCCTAAAATAGACAATTTTAAAGAAAGCCAGATAGATGGCTTAGTAGGGAAAGGCACTTGTTGTGACCCTTGACAATAGAAATTTGATCCCCAGGTTCCACATGGTGAAAGGAGGAAACTCTCCTAAGTTGCCCTCTGACCTCTCCATGCACACTGTGGCTTGCATAGCATGCCTCCCCTCAATAAAATCAATGTAAGAAAAATAAGAAAACATTAGTGTTAGGGATAATGAGTCATTCAGAGTATTTTTTATCACTATACTCACACAGAACATGACTTGATCTGTATAGATTGCACCTACAACCACATAATATGGTGCTTAGTAAGTAGGATTTATGATTCTTTGAAATTAATAACGCTTCAGCTTAAGTGAAAATCCCAAGGAAGGCGGTCAGAGAGTATTTAAAACAAAGGCTGGACATACTACTTTGATGATGAATAATCTGAAACGCAAAGCCTTCCTGAGGAAATGCATAGTGCTTTTCTAAATCTGAAGGAGATATTACAGTCATGAGGCTAAGTACAAGGAATACTATTTAAAAACAGTATTGCCGGGCAGTGGTGGTGCACACCTTTAATCCCAGCACTTGGGATTTCTGAGTTGGAGGCCAGCCTGGTCTACAGAGTGAGTTCCAGGACAGCCAGGGCTACACAGAGAAACCATCTCGAAAAACCAAAAAAAAAAAAAAAAAAAAAAAAAAAACAAACAAAAAAAAACTTATGTCCTAAAGGGGCTTATGGATCAAATTTATGAGCACAGATTATAAGACAAGCATATTACACATTTCAGAGGGCAGGAATAGCTGTATCCACAAGGCAGGCATTTTAGGTAGTCACTTGAAATTAATCAGATGATATAGTAATCCAACAAAACCAAACCAGTTATATGATACAATCATGACTCTGGGGAAAATCTCATAACTTTCAAAAGTAACCAAAACCAAAGCAACAACAACCTCCACATTTAGCTTAGGTAAGTGAATCACCCAGATGAGCAAAACCAAGTTTTTCAAAGGTGCTATACACAGAACTCACTGGCCAGTAGGTATGAATACCTTATATATGTAATCCAAGGTCCAGCTCAGAGCTTAGGGGGTGGGGAACCAGTTAAATGACATTTCTTTACAGTCATATTCCAAATGCCTGGTTTGAATGCTGTACAGAGTTAATGGAAACTGTAAATGCTAAGGAATGCTACTTAATTAACTTTCAGGGAATATTGCTTAATTTATGTAAATAAATTGTACTTCCTCTCAAGGAAACAACTGAAGTCTCCACAGTGTTAATGAACACTTCCTTAATTGCTTGGTTGTATATTTTAGGAGAGCAAATCCATTGGCATTGGTATGCCTTAAAGAGTACAAATCTGCATCGGAAGGAAAGAAAACAATTGAGCCCAGTGGCATACAGCATTAACACTAGCACTCAGGAGGCTACGGAGAACTTCCAGTTTGAGGCCAGCCTAAATTACACAGCAAGACCCTGTTCCTACCTTTCTCAAGCACCCAGGCTCCCACAGAAAAGTAATGGAAACACAGGGCTACAAGTATTCTTTAATCACACACTCTCTAGAGATCTCATTTGCATATATTAGAAAGCTAAAATGATACATGAGTTTAAAACCAATAAGCAAAGATACACCACAGATTTTAATGTCTATAATTTAGTCTTTATCACATAAATATGATACTTATAAATAAATATGTATTTGAAAAATTGCTATTCTTAAAACATTTATTTTTTAATACATTTAAATTTCTCACCAATGATATAAGGGAAAAACAGCATTCCATTTGACATTGTACAAGTAGAATTCAATGTGTGATTATACCAGTGTAACCAGATAAGAAAAAGAAACACAGTACTATGTTAGATCTGTTATCAATTAAAAATGATACCATGTCTTAATGTAGTTACTAAACGCATGATCTTGCTTTCTGTCAGTCATTCTCAGAACCATTTGGAGGTAAGAAAACCAATGCATCATTGAAAACATGTCCAAATGCCCTAAGCCGGTACACCCCATACATCATCACATGCATCTGATTAGGAGTCAGTCCATTGAAAGTAACAGCCATATCAGAGCAACATCCTTCTACTACCTGGTTTGGCTGGTTAGTCATTGCTTCTTTAATGAAAAGGCCAACAGATTTGGTATTAAACACATCTTTTCCATCGGCATCTTCTGCATTTTCTGCAAATACACCAGCATATTTCAGGCAGACTGCCAGCTGCTTATCTTCAGATAGCTTCCAAATCATTCCTCCTTGTTCGGGACACTTTTCAGGAATACTGAGAAGGCTGTTGAGTCTTTGCATTGATTCTATGCTTAAGACAATTCCTCCATCCACATTCACATATTCAAGGTCTCCAGATTTTACAGTGTGTCCTAGATAGAAAGGTTGTGATGGATCCTTTTTTAACAAAAAATATTTGAGGTTTTCAATAACAGCGAAAGTAGTGGGGCGTGCAAGGAAGAACCAGTTGTACTGGTCCCTGTATTTATCATAAGCATATTTGTAAGCTTTCCTCATCATCAACCACATGTCATTTGTGTCCATATTAATTGACTCAAACACTTTAACATTTTCAGAACTGAAGAATTCTGCTTTGTCACAGTGTTTGGTCCAAGTCTCCTTCAGTGCAGCCCAAAGACTCACATCTTTGGGTTTTACAAGAACTATACAGTATACCCGGAAACTCTTACTGAGCTCCATGCGTTCGGCCTCTGAAATTTTCGAGATATCATCTTTGTTAGGGGCTTGCAGATGGTGATGCTCATGGTGGTGCATTCTGTTTCCAATCCTAATGTGGCCTAGCATAGTGATCAAGGCACAGAAGATGCTTCCAAGCATCACACCCTTCAAAAATGAACTGCTTTCTGAAAGCATTTTTCCTGCAAAGAAAAAGACTTTTCAAATACATAGTTTAATAATTTTACTTGGTTTATTTCTTATATACTTACATTTGTTCTTAATGTTTAAGGTCCACATGCTTAAAATCAGGTGAGAAGCATACTGTGACAAGGACTCTCAGTATCCTTCCACTGGCATTGGGTAGAAACTGAAACATTATAGAAACTCATTCACAGAGTAGAACTTGGTGTGTGTGTGTGTGTCTGTGTGTGTGCGCGTGCGTGCGTGTGTAGAGGAGTAATTTTGTACATCATTTATTTAACCAAGTGGCAAGTCAAAGCATTAGCCTAGAAACTAATGTGATGAACATTGTTTTTCCATCGTTCTCTAAAAATTTTGTAAGACAAATTTGCACTGTTAGTAAGTACTTCTGGCTATTATAAAAGAGCTTCTAGGTCAAGACCTGTAAGTTGAACAGATACTCAATTTAAACTCAAATTTCTCTTTTCTTTCTTCATTTTCTTTCTTCCTTTCTTTCTTCCTTTCTTTTCTTTTTTCTTTCTTTCTTTCATTTTTGTTTTTTCGAGACATGGTTTCTTTGTGTAGCCCTGGCTGTCC
>NC_045030.1:43698645-43700483 GCF_008632895.1 Mastomys coucha
CCACCACCACCACAGCACCACCAGCACCACCAGTCTCAAATTTCTATTTCAATCTACTGCTTGATTTAACTGGTAGTTAATGTCCTGAGGTATTTTAAGCAATCTAAAACACATTTCTTGTGGTTAGTATCATATGTTACAATTAACATTCTGCCCCTAAGACTAAATGTCTTACTATATCAACTATTGATGTAATAAAAGCCCACAATGGAAAGCTGTTTGGAGAAGGAAGTCAATACAGGCATATTTGAGGAACATTTGTGACTATTTTTATTTCCTCAAAAGATACTTACTTCCTTGAGAAAGTTAAAAAAAAAAAAGAGGAGGGGGAATCTCCTATGTTTTAATTTCAATTAGAAACTGGAAGGAAAGCCAATGTAAGTAAAACAGCTGGAAAATATTATGGTTTACATTTTTGCTCATCAAGACTGAATGTTCCCCAGTTTCCTCTGCAACTCTTCAAAGTTCCACTGTGCTCCTTCTACTTCCACTTTGTCTCTTATGGTTGTAAAGGACCTTAGAAGCTGCCTGAGGTCATTTCTCTCATTTAAAGAATATGCCCAGTTATGTGTCAATTTAAAAAACATAGGGTTGGAAAGATGGTTTAGTGGATATGAATGCTTGAGGACCCGAGTTCCAGACCCAGTGCCCATGTAAAAAGCTGGGCAAGGCAGGAAGCCATGTTTAACTCCAGCACTGTGGGGTTGGAGACAGGAGATTACTGGGGCCTGCTGGCCTTCAGCATATTTCCTGGTTCAGGAAGAATAAAGGGGAGAGTGATAGAGCAGGCTACCTAAAATCTGCCCTTATCTGACCCTGATTTCTTTTAAATGGGGAAAAGGAGGACCATAAAGGTTAAATGTGATTGACCTAACATCACAAAGGCTATCTATTAGTGGAAGAAGTAACCTATAAATGAGACATGTGGATCTAGTAAACATAATTGATGTTATAAGGATACTACACTGACAGTTCTCTCTCTCTCTCTCTCTCTCTCTCTCTCTCTCTCTCTCTCTCTCTCTCTCTCTCTCCTTTTCTGAGATCTGAGATAGGGTCTCACTATGTAGCTCCAGCTGGTCTTGAACTTGTGATCGTCCCATTTCATTTGCCTAGATGCTAGATGTGGCACCACTTCTGGCTCCTACTGTTTTCTTATAAAAGAAATGAACTTTGACTTCTACCACAAAGACAGCTGTCTGAAGGACTGGTGCAGTTTCTCAGAGTGTTTGGGGAAGTGGGTGGGGAAAGGCAAGATGGTAGCTTCCCTGTGTAATCCAGAGAACTTGGTCAATATACATTTCCCGTAGGGAAGGAGAAACAACAGAAAAGCTATGCCTCAAAACAGCATTGTAAAGTTCACCTTTATATTAGTTGTTATAACTGCAGTTCTTATCACATGATCATTATTTCTGACCAATACACAGCAATCCAGACAAGTACCTTCATATGAGTTTGTGTCAAAATTTTCCTGAATTTTTCCTCCTAACGGCAAAAATACTATTAAAGCTTAAAACGTCTACTAATTGTACACAAAATTATTTGTACAAATGATCCTAACATTTTTTTCTCTGCCCAGGAATTTAAAAAAATGTAACAGCAACAATCCGCATGATAGGATATTTTTGTACAGAGAAGGGAACTTAAATTGCACACACAAGAGAAAGCAGAAAGTATGTTTTTGAGACAAACTTTCTTTCTTTCTTTCTTTCTTTCTTTCTTTCTTTTTTCTTTTTCTTTTTTCTTTTAGAAGGAGAAAGTGGATGGAGATCAAAATGGAGACTGGGTACCGGGATGGATTTAAGTGTCCCACTGAAGGGCCAACGGAGAATCTCTAGGAA
>NC_045030.1:43700878-43703661 GCF_008632895.1 Mastomys coucha
GAGCCCGGTACCCGGTTGGGGATGGGCTCCGCTCCGCGGGCGCGAAAAGGGCCCGCCCCGCGCCGAATTCAGACCTGAGGGAACTCACACGCTCAGCTGTACCCAATGGGATGTCCCGAGGGACGTGCGTGTGTTAGGCCCGCCCACGCGCTCTTCCTCGTTCTGCCTACTGGGTGTGGAAATTGCCAGAGTGCGAAAGAGAGCTTACCTGATGGAGATTTCTGGATCTAAATTACTCCAATGTGTTGGTCCCCTTGTGGTGACAAGAGGGTGTTCCTCCCAGTATTCCTGGCCTGGAACCAAATTGCAAGTCATTGAAATTGTCATCACTTTGGGGAGCAAGAATTGGCTGTGGTTACAAGGGTGGTTTTGAAGTCACATAGCCTAGTATCTATCTAATCTTTAGCCAAGTCCTTTGATATCCCGGAGAAGTGACTTCATTTTCTCACTGCCTCTGTTCCTTTGTTGTGTTTGGAAAATATCACAGTAGTGCCTATTTCACAGGTTATAAGTTAGTGTACATAACTCCCCTAGCAAAAGGTGAAGTGTAAAGTAAGCATTCAGTAGCCTGGCAGTGGTGGCGCACGCCTTTCATCCCAGCACTTGAGAGGAAGAAGCAGGCGGATTTCTGAGTTTGAGGCCAGCCTGGTCTACGGAGTGAGTTCCAAGACAGCCAGGGCTATACAGAGAAACCCTGTCTCAAAAAACCAAAAAAAAAAAAAAAAAAAAAAAAAAAAGTAAGCATTCAGTAAATGTTGGTTCTGTGCATTCCACCCTACATTGCTAGCACATAATGCCAGTATACAATAGGCAAGTATTTGTGGCGTTAATGAATGTTAGAAATACAGACGGAGAGGCCTGGCGAGGTGGCTCAGTAGGTAAGAGCACACTGACTGCTCTTCTGAAGGTCCTGAGTTAAAGTCCCAGCAACCACATGGTGGCTCACAACCACCCGTAATGAGGTCTGACGCCCTCTTCTGTGTGTCTGAAGACAACTACAGTGTACTTAAGTATAATAATAAATAAATCTTTTTTAAAAAAAAGAAAAGAAAAGAAATACAGACGGAGAACCAGCCCAGTACAGGATAAGGCTTGCTTTCAAAGGGCTACCCAATAAATTAAATGCAGAGCTGAGTGTAGACTTCAGGTCAAATTAGGACTACAGACACCCCACCCCTCCCAATAAATACCTAGTCTCTTGAAGTGCTCTTTTGTAGCTGGTGCTGTTTGGTCACACTTGATATGCCAACACTAGGGAGGCCAAGGTAGAAGGACTAGCAGCTAAAGGCCAGCCTTATAGCTATTCAAAATGTTCTGTCACTAGATTTGGTTCAGGTAACACTGAGAAGTAACTTGAGCCTTAATTCCTGAAAACTCATACATTTGAATGGTGACTGGCAATGCCTTCAGTACAATGGAAAGTTCAAGAAGTCTTGTAATGACACCTAGATTGCAAGAAATTATTCTGACAGTAGTATCTTAATCCAGGGCCATATTGCTGACAAACGTTTCTTTTCTTTTTTTTTTTGGGGGGGGGGAGCATATTTGCGTTTGAGCTAAAGACATTCAGTGTTCAGTCCTGTTTATGAGGCAAAGACAAATGGAGTGGTCCTGTCTGTATCCTGAAAGATTCTACACAGGCCTGGTTTTTCTGCAACAGGTCTTTGAATAGTGCTTTGTCTTTTTGCTGTGCATTAATCGCCTTTCCTTTTTCCTCTTCCTGGCTGGTATCCAATTTCTCCATATTACAAACAAACAAACGACCAACCAACCAAGCAACCAAACAAACAACAGAACTGCAGTTTCTCACCACCTCATCATCTTCTAGAAACTCTTTGGCTTACATCTTCATCATCTTCCTCGTCTTTTCTCTTAGAATCTGCCTTCTGTAAGACATGGGTGGGAAAGTTGAAAAGGTTGCCAGGCTACTTTGTTTCTGTCTTTCCAGTTATTCCTTCTCAGTGGCATCATGGCTATCAGTACCTTTCCCTTCTCTTCTCTTTTTCCTTTTTTTTTTTTTTTTTGTGGATCTGCTTACTCAAAGGACCAGCTGTCCTCCATCACAGGGAAAGTTTTCTAATTTGAATTAGGTACTGGGTTATTTTTGCTACATATCTACTTACATTCGTGTTGAATGAAGCTGGACCAGTAAATTCAATTTTCATCTATTCATTCCCAATGCTTTCTCATAGTTTTTACTAAACTGGACTCATTCCCAGAGACAGCTAGGAAAAGTTCCTCATTCTATAACCTTCTTCTACGGCCAGCACTGTCCTCACTCTTCTTTGCTGGTGGCACACTATTTGTCAGGGAACAAGGACGATCAATTTCACAGTCCAACTGTACTGTATTCATTTCTGAAAAGGCCCTGAGTGTTGGTTCTTATTTTTCTCTCTGCATGATTATAAATGCTATATTATTAGCAATCAAAATCAACACAAGGAGCAGCCTCATAAAGATCAAAGCAACTGAAGTTTCCTTTGTAGATTGAAACGAGTGAAATTTCAACACCAGTGGGATGTTGAAAACAGATTTAGGGCACATTGTCCACAGGCCATCTCTTAGTCAGGTTGTATAGGTGAGATGCAACCGGCAACTGTCAAAAGTTAACAAACACACAGATTTACAAAACAATCCTAAAACTAAGACTCTCAAGCAGTATTGAAGTTTCTTCTGAAGAGGAAAAGCTCATTTTATAATATTTCAATGCACTATGTTGCTTATTTGCCAGAAGAATTTTGTTTTTCGTTTTTGCTTTCTCTTTTTTCTTTTCTCTTTCCTCT
>NC_045030.1:43703671-43705075 GCF_008632895.1 Mastomys coucha
TCTCTCTCTCTCTCTCTCTCTCTCTCTCTCTCTCTCTCTCTCTCTCTTCCTTCTTTAAGGATTAGTTTTCGGCCTGGCAATAGTGGTGGCGCATGCCTTTAATCATAGCAGTCAGGAGGCAGAGGCAGGAGAATTTCAGAGTTCGAAGTCAACTTGGAAAAAGAGGATTGGATTGGTTTTCTCAAATCTTGATTTGTCAAACTTTTTCACTTTCTGTAAGTCAGGCTTATCATTCAACTAAAAGCACTGCAAGGTCAGGGCGCCACCAGGCCGAGGCTACTGTTTGCTCACAACCAGATTTGCTTCTTATTTCTAAGGAACCAAATTGCTTGTTTCATATTGTGCTCTGGACAGCATCACCGGCTGCATGGTGCCAACAGTTCAGCATGTAGTACTGGTGGGATTAGGCCCAAGCCTTGTTTCTCTCATTTCATTTGCATAAGATCCAGTGCACACGAAAAGTTTTGCTTTCAAACTTCGAACTAAGAGTCTGTGATGATTAAATTTGATAGGACTAAAAAGCCTCTAGGTGATTAGTAAAGTGTGTGTGTGTGTGTGTATGGGTTTGTATGTGTGTACAGAAAGGTTTGTACATGATTGTGGAGGCCTGGGGTCAACTTTGGGTGCCATTCCCAGGAGTGCTACCCTTTCTCTTTTGAGATGAGGTTTCTCATTTGCCTGGATGTCACCAACTAAATTCAACCAGCTGGCCAGTGAGCCCAAGGACCCTTCTCTCTCGCTCTCTCGCTCTCTCGCTCTCTCGCTCTCTCGCTCTCTCGCTCTCTCGCTCTCTCGCTCTCTCGCTCTTGATTTTTTTCGAGATGGGATTTCTCTGTATAGCCCTAGTTGTCCTGGAACTCACTCTGTAGACCAGGCTGGCCTCGAACTCAGAAATCCACCTGCCTCTGCCTCCCAAGTGCTGGGATTAAAGGTGTGCGCCACCACCGCCCGGCAGACCCTTCTCTCTTTACCTCTCTAGTACTGGGAATGCAAGCACATGAAGCCATGCTGTTGTGTGACAGACTTTTACTGGAGAGATGCAACATACAGACATGCACACGCACACGTGCATGCAACCACGCAGCCACACATTCACGAAAGCACACTCATTCAAGCCTGCTCTCACTCAAGCAGGCACTTAGATATTCAGCAAGAGTATGCTTGTGCAACGCAAACACACACACACACACACACACACACACACACACTCACAATGGAGAAATCTTTCTTTACTGCACTGCTGGGGTGGTGGGACATGGGAAGAAGCTCCTAGTTTCTGTTCTCCTTTTGTTTACCTATAAAATGCACAGAGATCCTGCACTGTTTGCCAAATGCTAGGATTAAAAGTGTGTCCCACTACCCCTGGGCCTCAGACAAACTCTTGTTTTCAAGGATTTTTTTTCT
>NC_045030.1:43707167-43707793 GCF_008632895.1 Mastomys coucha
TGGGAGTATTGGGTTCTGATGATGCCAAGTAACCTTGGTTTGTGTTGCTTATATTCTTACACTTGCTCCGAACCATCTGGTTATCTCTACTGCTACCTGCCCTTCCTAAATCTGACTGGAGCCTGTCCTTCCTGTGATCCTCCTGGTTGTGTCAGAACTCCTCAGAGTCAAGCTGTCTCTGTGATCCTGTAATTCTGGGATCCTGTGACCCTGGGCTTGTTGGAGCACCTGGGAGTGCAGCAGCTTCCTCTGAGTGTTGTGGGATTGGCTGCAGAGCCTGGGCCCAAGGTCTGCTCAGGACACCAGCCCAGAGATACTGGAAAGAACCTGAGCTACTCTGCTGACAGAGTTCCTGTGTGCCTGGTCCCACTGGTCCCAATTACTCCCAGTGTTGGGACACATGTTGGGTCCTCCTCACCTCTGATCCTGAGAGTGTCAGAGAACCTGGGAGTGGAGCTTCCTCTGGGTGTTGAGGGACTGGCTGCAGAGCTTGCACCCAAGGTCCGCTCAGGACACCAGCCCAGAGAGACCAGAAGGCGACTCTGTCATTTTTTAAATAATATATAACTGGTATATAACTGCTAGATTTTTGTTTATTTCTCAGAGTTCTGACTACATTGACAGCT
>NC_045030.1:43708586-43710686 GCF_008632895.1 Mastomys coucha
TGGCTGTCCTGGAACTCACTCTGTAGATCAGGCTGACCTCGAACTCAGAAATCTGCCTGCCTCTGCCTTCCAAGTGCTGGGAATAAAGGTGTGCACCACCACCGCCCGGCCAATGTTTTCTTTAACTAAACCAAAAAGGGGGAATGTTAGCATTCTGTATAAACTCCACCCCCACAGATACCTGGCAGCAGCCAGGTATGCTCCTCCCCATGGTTACCTGGCAATGGCCAGGTAGGCCTGGCCCTATAAAATGGGCTGCTTGCCCCCTCCTCTCTCTCTTACTACTGCTTTTCTTCCTT
Organism: Mastomys coucha; assembly: GCF_008632895.1. Lineage (NCBI taxonomy): Eukaryota > Metazoa > Chordata > Mammalia > Rodentia > Muridae > Mastomys > Mastomys coucha. The sequence continues at coordinate 43,708,886 of NC_045030.1, forward strand.
GTCTCTTCCCCCTCTTGCTCCCCCTCTCTCCCCATTCCCTTACCCCTCTCTCCACATGGTCATGGCCATCCCCTACTTTTCTACTCTCTTCTCCTCTCTGCCTTTCTCTGTCTCTACTACCCTCTTAACTCCCCTCCCCATGCCCTAAATAAACTATGTTCTATACTATACTGGCATGTGTCTGGTCCCTCAGGGGAAAGGGATGCCTTGGGAGGCCCTCTTTCCCCCACACCTCACCAGAACATATTCTTATAGCTCTTTCTCTTTTTATGATCACAACATTTTACATGAGTTCTAGACATCACACTCAGATGCTTGTAAAACACACTCATCATGCTTGAAAGACAATGGAGCCACACACTCCCATCATTCCTTTCTTTTATCTTTGAGACCAAATTTCATGTAGCCCAGGATGGCTTAGAATTCACAAAGTTGAGGCTTGCCTTGAATTCCTGATCTCTCTACTTCCACCTCCCAAGTACTGAGATTACAGGTTTGGGTCAGCACACATACCCCTGAACTCTGTTGTTGAGGAAATATATACATCTTAGAATATTTACTCCTTTTCCTCTCAGTAGATAATGCCTTAAAAATAGGAAACTCCAAATATCCCACACCAAATATTTTTTTAAAAAAGAAACAGGAGACAAAGGATAAAGGATGTTAAGAAAATTGTTCTAGCTGGGTGGTGTTGGCGCACGCCTTTAATCCCAGCACTTGAGAGGCAGAGGCAGGCGGATTTCTGAGTTCGTGGCCAGCAGGGTCTACAGAGTGAGTTCCAGGACAGCCAGAGCTATACAGAGAAACCCTGTCTCGAAAAAAAGAAAAAAGAAAAAAAAAGAAAATTATTTTAACATTCCAAAAGCATGACTTCTTAGGGACATTGTGAAGTGGAATTATTTTATAAAAATAATGTTTTCTTATTATTTTATAAGATCTAAAGGAAAGAATGCATGATGAAATCTCTAAATTGATGACTATATTAAACTGTGAATAATTCAAACCTGGTTGAGCAGGGGAATAAGCTTGAAGGAATTTCATGGGTGTGGGTTTAGTTACAGTCACCGGGAGCTATAAATGTTGATTGTAGTTGTTGCTCTGAGATTACTTCCTGGTATTATGAAGTCCTTGCATGGCAAAGCTGTAGACATTAAGTACATTGCCACATTTGTAGATAACTTATATGGCATGTAAATGAAATATGAAAATGACTGGAGTTCACTGGAGTAGGAGCCCTGGATAAAAGTAATTTCTCCTCTGGAAATACTAACAATTACAAAACATGGGCAAATTCCCTAATGGTTCCCATTCATTGGTTTCAGAACTCCCATCATATCAAAATCTGAGGATTCTTAAGTCGTTTTTATAAAATGGTGTACTATTTGCATATAATTTGCTCATATTCTCTTGTGAACTTTAAATCATCTCTAAATTATCTAATAAATAATACATTGTAAATAGTTCTTGTACTGTTGAGAGACTAAAGACAAGAAAAACAGCCTGTACTATATATTCACTTCAGTACTGATTGTTTTTGAGACAGAATCTCAGAACTCCCAAGGTAGACCAGGCTGGCCTTGAATCCACAGAGATTCTGCACTGTACATTTCCAAATGCTTGGATGAAAAGTGCATCCCACTGTATCTGGGCCTCAGACAACCTCTTTTTTCAAAGATTTTTTTTTATCCTTGATTGGTGTACTGGCTGGTTTTGTGTGTCAACTTGACTCAGGCTGGAGTTATCACAGAGAAGGGAGCTTCAGTTGAGGAAGTGCCTCCATGAGATACAGCTGTGGAGCATT
>NC_045030.1:43710696-43713484 GCF_008632895.1 Mastomys coucha
AAAACAAGAAAAGAAAGAGAGAAAGGAAGGAAGGAAGAAAGAAAGAAAGAGAGAGAGAAAGAAAGAAAAAGTGCTTCCAGATCACACTTGATGACTTCAATTAGAGTCCGAGGACTGACTCCTGGAAGATGCTCTATGACCTCCACATGTGCACACATTCCCTTATTAAAATATGAAAAAAATTGAAAAGTAATAGGAAACAAAGAGTTGGAAGCTACTTTGCTAAGAGGTTTTTTTTTTCTGCTTGTGTTTGAAGGGAGGAAAATGGGAATATTGAGTGTTCATAGTGATTCAGACTGAGCAGGAGGTGTCTTAGTCAGAGTTTCTATTCCTGCACAAACATCATGACCAAGAAGCAAGTTGGGGAGGAAAGGGTTTATTCAGCTTACACTTCCACATTGTTGTTTATCACCAAAGGAAGTCAGGACTGGAACTCAAGCAGGTCAGGAAGCAGGAGGCCATGGAGGGATGTTCCTAATTGGCTTGCTTCCCCTGATTTGCTCAGCTTGCTTTCTTATAAAACCGAAGACTACCAGCCCAGAGGTGGTACCACCCACAAAGGGCTCTCCCCCCTTGATGACTAATTGAGAAAATGCCTTAAAGTTGGATCTCATGGAGGCATTTCCTCAACTGAAGCTCCTTTCTCTTTGATAACTCCAGCTTGTGTCAAGCTGACACAAAACCAGCCAGTACAGCAGATAAGCTATATATTGATGGGACTGGCATGGAATTTTCGAGACTCAGCACCAAATGAAAAGGAGAATGAAGAGCCCAGAATAATTCCAGGTATTGGTCTGCCACCCCATCTTACTGTGTGTCCTCAAGCTCTGCTGCATTCTTTTCTGCTGCAGTAGAACCATCTGGCCTGCAAGAGCCCCTTAAAGGTTGAGATAAGACCTCTGCCTTAGAATAGCCTTGATTGAGCTGTACCACCATCCTGCTATCTGCAACACCCTGGGCTCAAGAACTAACCCTTTATTTACAAATTCCTATGAATTCCTCATTTATTATTCCCTGAACATCTGCTCCTGAAGCAGATAAGGATCTCTGTGAGTTGGATTTCTGCTTCAGAAGGAGACTGCTCTAGCCCTTTCAAGGTGGTTGCTGTCAGCTCCCAGCCTGACCTCGACCCAAACCTATTAGAAGCAGTTTCCAAGGGTGAATAAAGTTGCTTTTGGTTTATTTCTGACTTTGGTGGTCCTTTCTGTTTTACGGGCTGAATGCATTGCGTGTCTTCAAATGTGGAGTCCTGGCCACCCAGTGATCTTTCCAGGGTTGATTTCAGATTTAAGCTGGGATTTTCCACGTCCAACATATTTTCATGAGCTCTGGCAGAGTGCCAACACCTGTCAAGGGACAGTTTTATGCTGCCTTTTCAGGCGAACCAGCATATCATATAAGGGGTTACTGTTGCTTACTTCCAAATCTCTGCCAAGTGTGATCTTGCCATTTGTTAGATGTCTGGGGCCGTGTAGAGAGGAGACAGAAAGCTGGAGACCAGGCTGATCTCAGAACAAGAGATTATTTCAAACAGCTCCTGCAGGACTGGGACTGCCTGAGAAGGGATAAGGTGGTACTTAGAGTGTATACAGAGGTTTGGAGAATGGAAATTAAATGCAGCCGCAGGAGTCTAGAGTTTCTACTTCCTGGAGTTGTTTGTCCAGACAAGGCTGATTTATCTTCAGAAACTCCTTTGCTCTGGCTGTCAGGATGCAGGTGAGAGTGGGAGGCTGAGTTAGGCATGGGGAGTGAGAGGGATGTCTCAACACAGGGGCAGGGGATTTCAGCAAGTCTTAGGGGAATGGAAAATTCCTTGGTCGGGGTCTGACAGGATTTGTTAAGGGTTATTGTGACACCATTAAAACATACAAGTGCCGCCAAGTAATCCTTATCACCAATTGCTTTGTATTTCCTGGATTGGAGTCCCAGACCATGCCATCCACACTAGGCAAGCCTTCTACCAGTGAGTCTACTAGGCATCGTATGTTCTACAAATCTACTAAGGCCTTCATGATCAAATCCTGGAAGGTGTCCAAGGAGGAAACAAAGCATGAGGCAGTGAGGTAAAGCCTCACAGTGAAATCACTCTTCTTTGCCCTAGTTGCCTATTTGGGATGTGTGGTATATACTTGCATGTGTGAGCATGTGCACACACATGTTATGTGTATGGGTACAACATGCATGCACATGCACATGGAGGCCCGAGGTTGTCCTCAGATGTTATTTCTTAGGAGCTGTCTATCTTGGTTCTTTAAGAATCTTTCACTGGCCTGGGCCTTGCTCAGATCAGTGAGCTCCAGGGATCTTCTTGTCTCTCTTGCTTCTTCTACTCTCCTGGGCTGAGATTACAGCTGTACACCACCATTTTGGGCTTTTGAAAAATGTAGGTTCTGGGGAGCAAGTGCAGGTTGTGGGACTGGAGAGATGGCTTGGTGGTCAAGGGCATTTGCTGCTCTTGGGGAAGATCTTTGTTTGTTTCCCAGAACCAAGGTCACAACCATCTGTCACTCTAGTTTCAGGGGATCTGATAACCTCAGGACCAGGCATGGAAATAGTGCATAGACATGCCACACTCAGGCAAAACACTCATACATGATAAATAGTTGAAAAAAGAGACTTCTGCTTTAAAAACAAATACACAAACAGATGTCCTTGTGCTTGGGTGGCAAATATTTTACTGACTAAGCCTTCTTCCCAGCCTCTAGAGATTTAATAATAGCCCAGAGTCAACTGTGGGCGTTGCTGTTTTTCTACCAACCAGTTGAGGTTATCATGAAGATTAACCTCC
>NC_045030.1:43713494-43717495 GCF_008632895.1 Mastomys coucha
CCTCCCTTCCTATCCTTTCTCTTGGCCTCACTCCCTTTTTCATTTCTCCCTTCTGTCTCTTGGCAATGTCTTTACGTGAGGAACGATAACGCTTCCCTTGCCCCAAGTCTACCCTCTTCTGCCATGCGCTTTCCCCCTTCCTGTTATATATTCAAATGAATATATAGCGGCCAAATATGAATATATTCGGCCAAATACTAGTTTTTAAAACCCAATTGCCCATGTAATCTATGGAGCTTAGTATGAAACATCTATCCCCAAGCCCCATCTAACTAGGCATCCAAACAGTTTCTAAATATCTACTCATTATTAGTTGTAAATATTTATTCTATGCTGGGAACAAAGGCAATTCATAGACCAGGCTCCGTGTCGTTCATAGATGTCTTAGTGCTCTGCTGCTGTTGAAGAGACACCAGGACCAAGGACAAACATTTCATTGGCCTGGCTTACAGTTTCAGAGGTTTAGTCCATTGTCATCATGGTGGGAACATGGGCGTGCACAGGCAGACAGGGTGTTAAAGGAAGAGCTGAGTGTTCTACATCTTGATCCGTGGGTGACAGGAAGAGTGAGTCACTGGGCTTGGCTTGGGCTTATGGAAACCCAAAGCCCACCCCAACTAATACTTCCCCTTTAAGGGAACATTTGACCTTAAAAATCAATAAACTTGGCTGGGGTGTAGCTTAAGGTTAGAGTACTGATCTAACCAGCATGAGACTCGGGGTTCTTTCCCTAGAACTGCAGAGAGAAGACTAAAGTCAAAAATAAACCTCCATCGTTTTTAAATAATGCAGCCTCAAAAGTATCAGTTATTCCATCCTTTTGAGACAACCATTCCTTTTCAACACTTAAGGTGTGTCTTTTTCTGTCTGTTTTTCTCTTTCCCGTGCAGTGTTAGTCAAAACCAGGGCCTTGTATGTGGTAAGCAAGAGCCCTACCACTAGACTGCACCCTGAGTTCTTGTGTTCTTGTTTTTTTGTTTTTGTTTTTGTTTGTTTGTTTTCCTTTGAGACAATGACTCACTAAGCTACCCAGGCTGGACTAGAACAGGGAGAACTTGAAAAATCATGGCTTAAGTACAGTTTGAGCAACGAGTCCCAGGAGTGTACCGTCTAGCTACAGAGGCCTTCCAGGTCCCTGACAGGCCTGGCTACTGATCTTGCAGTCATTTTTCCTTCAGTTCTCTTTACTTGAACTACTTCTTTGTTCTCTGTCCTGATTGCCCTTTCTTGGGTGGGTGGGGGGAACCTCTGATCTACAAGACTGGGACAGTCCATCGCTTTATCTCTGGGAAGCACTGTACTTTTGGATGAGTTGCCATTGTGTCTAGTTATCAGGTTTTGTCTTCTTCCTCCTTTTTGGTTTTACGGATAGATCTCAGAGCTGAAGCATTTTCCCCCCAGACAAGACAGGGTTTCTCTGTGTAATAGCCCTGGTTGTCTTAAACTAGCTCTGTAGACCACCAGGCTGATCTCAAACTAACAGAGATCCACCAGCCTCTGCCTCCTGAGTACTGGGATTAAAGGTGTGTGCCACTACCACCTGGCTAAGCAAAGCATCTTTTTATAATTTATTTATTTTTTTATTATTTATTTATTTTTATTTTTTAAAGATTTATTTATTTATTTATTATATGTAAGTACACTTCAGACACTCCAGAAGAGGGTGTCAGATCTCGTTATGGATGGTTGTGAGCCACCATGTGGTTGCTGGGATTTGAAGTGCTCTTAGCTGCTGAGCCATCTCTCCAGCTCCTTATTATTTATTTTAATTAATTAATTAACATTACATACGGATGGCAGTTCCCCTCCCTCCTCTCCCCTAGTTCTTTGTCCCCTACCTCCCCTCCCCAAATTCACTCCTCTGTTTCTCCTCAAAAAAGGAGGCGCCTCCCATAGACATTAAACAGCCATGGAGTATCAAGTTGCAGTTAGACTAGGCACATCCTCTCCTATTGAGGCTAGATGAGAAGACCTACTAGAAGGAAAGGGTTCCAGAGGCAGGCAAAAGAGTCAGAGACATCCCCTCTCCCACTGTGGGAATCCCACACAACACAACTGTAACATATATGCAAAGAGCCTAGGTCAGACCCACACAGGCTCTCTGATTATCACTTCAGTCTCAGTGAGCCCCTATGAGCCCAGCTTAGCAGCGGGCTTGCGGGCAGTCCCACAAGTTGTGCTCTTGATGTGTCCTTGACTTCTCTGGCTCCTATAATCCTTTTTCCCACCCCCACTTCCTCGGGATTCCCTGAGCTCCACCTAAAGTTTGGCTTCGGGTCTCTTAAGTGAAGCTTCTTCTTCTTTTTTATTGGTTATTTTATTTATTTACATTTTAAATGTTGTTCCCCTTCCCGGTTTCCTCTCTGCAACCCATGCCACTCCTACCTGCCTCTATAAGGGTCCTCCCCCAATCACTTCCCTGTCCTAATATCCCCTTATGCTGGGGCATCAAGCCTTACAGGATCAAGGGCCTCCCCTCCCACTGATGCAGGTTGTGTTGGTGTAGGCCAGTAGGATTTGCTGAAGGAGGCAGAGGCAGAGGCAGGAGGATCACGGCTTCGAGGCCAGCCTAAGCAAAGCTCCTTAAATAGGGCAGAAGTTCTACCACTGAGTCATACCTCTATCTAGTCCCTTTTGTTTTCTTTTTCTCTCCATCTCCCATTCTCTCTCAGTTTCTCTACCCATCTCCTGCATTCCTTCTCTTCTCCCTTAATATTTTTTCCCTTTGAGCCAAGGTCTCATGTCCCTTAGGCTAGTCTATTTAAGCTAGGCTGGCCTTGAGCTTATGACTCTTCTATCTTGGCCTCTAAGTGCTGAGGTTTTAGGAGTATACCCCAACAACTGCGTTCTACATCTAGTTTATTTTGTAACTATTTTTAGACTGTCTTCTTTACAAGGCTGTAAATCCTCTCTATCTTGCTTGCGTTATTCCTCTATTCCCAGTGAGTAGCATAGGACAAATAATAATAATGATAACTACTACTACTATTTACTGCTACTTACTACTTGTGATTGGGTAACTCAATGATACCACTCAATAGCCTAGGCTGACCTCCAGCTCATGATCTTTCTGCCTTGGCTTCCTGAGTGCTGGGGTAATAGGCATGTGTTGGTTTCAGTGTAGGGTTTAGCATATAGGAAGCATAATGGCTAATTTCATGTGTCACCTTTACTGTGCTAAGGAATGCCCAGATAACGGATAAAAACACTATTTCTGGATCCATGAGGGCATTGGAATAGGTCGACTAGAAAGAAGATGGTCCTCATCACTGTGAGTAGATATGAGTGGGTATCCTCTATTCTAGTGAGGGCCTGAGTTTAGAAGCAAAGCACATTCACACTATTTGAACTTGGATATCTCCTCTTGTTCCTGGGCATCTGGGTCTTAGGAATTGGACTCAGACCAGAATTTATACTACTGATTTTTCTGGTTCTTAGGCCTTCAGAATTGGACTAATTAGGATGCTTTTCTTGTTTCTGTAGCTTATAACCTTCACAGTTGTGCGCAAGTCTGTGTCCATGATCTATAGGCGTATTAGTCAACATTTACTATAAGCAAGTCCTGTCATTGACCTGGACACATTGCTTGTGTTTTCGACTTGGTCTGAACTGTTGGCTTTGGTTATGATTTAGTCTTTCTCCGTTTTATCTTTTCTTCAAGTTTCATCTCAGCTCTTTCCCCTTTTCTATATCTGGCCAATTGTAAACCCACACACAGTATGTATCACTCACTTGGCCTGTGAATCACACCCTGCCAGCTCAGTAAACCCCCATATCCATGAATTCTACACCTGTAAATTTAATCAACCAACCATGGGCTGAAAATAATTGGAAAAATAATTACAATCACCCAAAGCACTTGAGCCTGTTTCCTTTCAATTATTTATTAAGTAGTACTGTATGATGAATAGTTTTATAGAATTGGAATTGTGTTATTTTTGTTTTGTTTTGTTTTGTTTTGTGTGTAGGTGTTCATGATGAGCAGGTACATGCATGTGTGT
>NC_045030.1:43722149-43724644 GCF_008632895.1 Mastomys coucha
CACACATTTCTGACACAGGGTCTCCACATGTAGCTCATGCTGTCACTGAACTCATGAACTCATCTTTTGAGTTGTCTGCTGGGATTGCAGGGGTGTCCTATCATACTTTGCTCAAAGATAATTTTTGAATGAATGAATGAATGAATGAATGAATGACTAAACGATAGAATAAAACAAATGAAACGGTAAACTTTGTCCTTGTGGCTATTAGTCTTTAGTGTTGCCAGCTCATTGCATGTTTTCCCCCAGTGTTAAAATTTTAAAAGTGATACAAGGGGGCGGGGGGCTGGAGAGATGGCTCAGCGGGTAAGAGCACTAACTGCTCTTCTAGAAGTCCTGAGTTCAAATCCCAGCAACCACATGGTGGCTCACAGCCATCTGTAATGGGATCTGACACCCTCTTCTGGTGTGTCTGAAGACAGCTACAGTGTAATTATTTACAATAATAAATCTTAAAAAAAAAACAAGCAACACAAGGACAGTCACAAAGCTAATGTGCAGACAACGAGTTGGAAAGGTTTCTTTTGGTTTTGATTGGTGCAGCCAAAGCATGGTTACTGATAATAGCTTACAAGAGAAACCAGAGAGGGTAGGAAACCAGACAGTGAAGTGGAATATATACTAACAGGCTGACTCTGGACCTGGGGAAGCTAGTAAATGCATCGAGTGAGGGGAACATGCGCAGTTTGGACCTATGATCAAATGACCACCATAGTTATTTAAGGAAATTTACAGTCATTGGTTGATAAAATGGCTGCCTTAGAGTTAATGTTCCTAGAAAGAATTCACTTTTAGTTTTGCTTGGCATAAACCATATTATAACCTATTTTGTTTCAGTTGGCTTGTCAGCTCAAATGCCACTCAGTTTGCTGGCAGAACTCTTTATGAGACTGGAGGCATGAAATTTCCTAGAAAAGTTCTCTTAAAGTGCTATCCACATTTACCATTTCCCTAAAAGATAAATAATATTTATGGCTCCCATCTGTTCAACACCCGAGGGCCTCCAGGCACATTGTCTAGTTTTTAGTCTCACAGCAATCCTCGGAGGGAGGCGGGTAGCTGTATTGCCCTCAATTTCCAGTTGAAGCCCAGAGGTTCACATTCAGAGTCGATACACACGTATTGAAGATTTGCTTCATGCCAGGCCTATAGTACTAGGTGATTTTACATGCTGGAAAAGTTCATTGTCCAAGATCATATGGCTGATAGATGGTACTCTGTGCTACTGCCCAGGTCATCTAGGGGGCCCAGAGATCAAACAGTTAGGTCTTTAGGTGCTTGAATTTCTCTCCTAGGGATATTTGCATTTTTGTGGTTCTCTTTCCTCTGTGGAAGGAAATGTTTTGTTCCCAAGGGAGGTGTTTAAGGCCTTAGAGGTAGGTACATCCAAAGGGCCTTGGTGTGGCCACTGCACGGCTGGATTCTAGGCTGTGCTTCTGAGCCCCAGTTGTACATTAATATTACCTGGGGATTTAGGAAAACATTACCTACATTCTGGTCCCACAACAAAGTAACATTAGAGATTCTGGGAATGTTGTCTAGGAAAAGATTTTTTTATTTTTCTAAAGCCAATTTTAATGTGCAATCAGGGTTGAGAACCATGCCCTAGCTCTAGCAGAAAGGTCAGTGACCCAACAATCTAAGAGCCAATCTAGCTTTTTCTCAGAGACTGACTCTGGCAAATATGAAGAGTGTTCATCCGGGAAGAGGGATGAACCGCAGAAAAATACCTCGAATCTGACTTTAGTACTGCAACTAGGATGAGTCGGGGTAGCTATGAGTGAAGCCCTGAAGCTAAAGAAGAATCGGGATAGAGCACACAGCTTTCACTTTGAGTTAGAAAAAGAGGAGTGGCAGGAAGTTCTTGCTTCACAGGTACTCACATTCCTCATTCATTCATTCATTCATTCATTCATTCATTTGCTTAGGGTACTAGTGCTATACTATGTACAGATTTAACACTCATGGATCATGCATTTAAGCTGTGAGAATAGGGAGAATGGCTCCTTTCCACGGTGCTGTAGTGACTTTGAACAGCTGCAGTGACCTTGAACAACTCCTCTTCAATATCCTAGGCCACGAAGCCTGCTCAGGCACAGTCTGCTCGTGTCTTGGAGGAATACTTTGTGATTCTTTCTGAAACATGACAAAATAATCAATATCATGAAAAAGCTACGACAAAGTCATTTCTCATCCATATTTCCATCTTTTAGGAAGCTCCCAAAGGCAGTTTCTCATCTGCCTCCTGGTTGCCCTGAGGTACAGAGCTCTCCACCCTGGCAGGTACAGCCCTTTATAGCTGGCATATAAACTGCTTGGCAGGAGCTTAGAGTTGGCTACTCCCCGGAGAAGGGATCCATGGCTCGTGGGTTATTTCAGTGTCATCCTATGTTGCCACGCACACTTGCGTGACGGCAGTATCTGAGTTGTAAACTTCAAGGAAAGTCAGTCTCCTGCCTCCGCATTGTCGCCTGGCACCCCAAACTCAGAGGTGG
>NC_045030.1:43725467-43729892 GCF_008632895.1 Mastomys coucha
GTGCACACCTGGCCAGAACCCCTCGTCCCGCGGAACAAGGGACCCCATAAGAAATCCCAGTCCGCGGCGCGGCACTATGTGACCAGGGATACCATGCCGAGTCTGTGTCCACTGCTTGTACAATGAACTGAATGTGCTTGGCCTAATTGTCTTCTTACTGGCTGAGTTCCTGGAAATGCTACGGTATGCTAACCTAACAGCTGCCAGTGCACTGTTGCCTGCTTGCCCAGTTGATATTGGACACACACAACCATAGAGGAAAAAAATCAAATTGATTGCAAATTGCGGTAAATGCATGTCACCTCCCTGTGAGCCAGGAAATCATGTAGGGATTCAGGAGAATCAGTGGGTTTATAGAAGAAATGCTATTAATGTACAAGAAGTGAAAAAGACATCAAAGCACTATTAGGCAATGCAATAATTGTTAGAGCAAGGTTGATAACAATCAGTGTAGGTATAGCTTAATTGGTAAAGCGTGTCTGGCATGTAAGAAGAAATCAGTGGAAAGCCGGGCATGGTGTCACAGGCCTGTAATTCTGCTGCTTGAGGGGCCGATTCAGGAAATCACAAGTTCAAGTCTAACTTGGTTTACATAGTGGGAATGTACAGAATGACCCTGTGAAAATAAGGGTCAGAGACCAGGGCTGGCTCAGTGCTTAAGAGCACGTGTTGCTTTTCTAGAAGAGCTGGGTTCAATTTCCAGCACTCATGTTGAGCAGTTGACAACTGCCTGTAACTCCAGCTCTAGGACATCCAATGCCCTCTTCTGGCCTCTGTGGGTACTGCACACACATGAAGCATAGACTCAGGAACACACGCATACACATAAAATAAATCAATATATTTTTTTAAAAGGTTTCTTTGGGCTGGAGAGATGGCTCAGCGGTTAAGAGCACTGACCACTCTTCCAGAGGTCCTGAGTTCAATTCCCAGCAACTACAGGGTGGCTCACAACCATCCATAATGGGGATCTGATGCCCTTTTCTGGTGTGTCTGAAGGATAGTGACAGTGTACTCACATTAATGAAATAAATAAATACATCTTTTTTTTTTTTTAAAAAAAAAAGGTTTCTTTTCTTACATCCTGACTGTAGTTTCTCCCTCCCTTCTCTATCCCCAGTCCCTTCCCCTGCTCCCCTCTTGCCCCCATCCACTCCTCCTCTGTTTCTCTTCAGAAAAAAGGCCGACCTCCCATAGACATCAACCAGCCATGGCGTATCAAGTTGCAGTAAGACTAGCTGCATCTTCTCCTATTGAGGCAGCCCAGTTATGGAGAAGTGTCCCAAAGGCAGGCAACAGAGTCAGACACAGCCCCTGTTCCCCCTGTTAGGAGTCCCACAAGAAGATCAAACTACACAACTGTAACATATGGGCAGAGGGCCTAGGTCAGTCCCATGCATGCTCCCTGGTTGGCAGTTCAGTCTCTGTGAAACCCTGTGAACCCAGGTTAGTTGATTTTCTGGGGTCAGAATACCCAGAAAATAAATCAGTCTTTTAATAAATGCAAAGAATAACAGACCAATCCCAAATGATACATCTATAACATGACTTCTACACTTTCTTTTTTTCCTAGACAGGGTTTCTGTGTATAGCCCTGGCTGTCCTAGAACTTGCTCTGTAGACCAGGTTGGCTTCGAATTCATAGAGATCTGCCTGTCTCTGCCTCCCTAAGTGCTGGGATTAAAGGTGTGTGCCACCCACCACCTCTTGCCTATAACTCCTATACTTAAGGCTTAGGAACCATCATTAGAGAGGGGCCAGAAAGATTGTTCAAATCAGAGGGCCAGGAAGTTTGCCACGAGATAATGTGTTCTATATATGACAAGGAAACACACCTATGGGAGCTCCATATGTTGTCCTAAAAATGACCGGCATAATGACAAAACCAGTTGACATGCTGGTATAGATGGGGCAAATCTTAAAAGGCTCTCCCCTATATGGGGAACTGTAAGTAATTACTGGTTGTTAGGAGAGGGCGAATCAGTCTCTAGGGACAAGCAATCTGATAGATTGTCCAATCACAAGTGGTCAGTGGGGGGGGGTCTGGGGAAATGGGAGGAGTTGGTAGAATAGGAAGGGGGTAGAAATGATGTAAATATGTTACTTAGCTATGAAGTTAAAAAAAAACTGGAGAAAGTCGGTTTTTTTTAAAGATGTATTTATTTTATTTATATGGGCGCACTATAGCTGTCTTCAGACACACCAGAAGAGGACATCAGATCCCATTACAGATGGTTGTGCTGGGAATTGAACTCAGGACCTCTGGAAGAGCAGTCAGTGCTCTTAACTGCTGAGCCATCTCTCCAACGCAGACCTGGAGAAAATCTAAGAGAAAATAGAATATTTCTGTACTCTAAAACTTATTCCTAATATAATTAATAAATAAAAAAGAAATTAATAATTAACTAATTAATTAGTTAATTAATCAAGGGAACTGGAGAGAGGCTTCAGCTATTAAGAACACTTATTGCTGTCCTTCCAAATGATCACAGTTTGGTTTCCATCTCACAACTGCCATTGTCAGGGATTCAGACGCCCTCTTCTGGCCATTACCAGAACTACATGCACATGGTGCACAGACAGGTAGGAAAAACACTACATCCCTATATGTAGAAAGAAAAACTCATATACATAAAAAAATTAATTTAAAAAAGAGTCAAATTAGCAACTTATCAGAGAAATCCAGCTTTTTTTACTTGAGTGGTAATGTGTGGCCCAAAGAACAGGCCACCATGGATCTTTTCCTGAAGGTCACTTTCCTGGTTCTAATATATACAACAAGATGTGGAACCCTGAGAAGTTGGCAGAAGGCTTACACTGGTATACTTTCCAGTGAAGCGGGAGTTATTTGTAGTAGAAAAAGCCAAGTAGATGCCTCAGACATTCCTTTCCCCACTGAGACAGCAGTAGGAGAATAAATACAACTTATAGACAGTATACCTCAGAGAGAACCATAGACCTTTGTTTCCTCACATATGTGCACAATGGAGTCTCTGTTGGATCCTATTTAATCCAGGAATGTAGTCCCCTAAATATGCAGGTGAATTGCAGCTGGTGAAAAAAAAGATAGCATTTTAATGAAATGGTTTTACTGGCTGTGACTTCTGTGTCCAACATATCTTTAGTAACATAGCCATGTTTGTGGTTATTGCTGAGGAGAATGTGAGATTTCCCTCCAGTTTATGGGAGCATGTCTAGAAGATGGCTATTGGTATCAGCCACCTCTTAAATTAAAGAAAAAAATGTGTATGGCTATTTTGCCTGCATCTCTGCACAATGTGTGTGCTTGTTGTCTTCAGTCAGAAGAGGGCATTGGATCTGCGGGCACAGGAGTTACTGATGGTTGTGAGCTGCCATGTGGTTGCTGGGAATTGAACCCAGATTCTCTGGAACAGCAGTCAGTGCTCCTAACTACTGAGCCATCTCTCCAGCCCCAGTATCCATCATCTGCCGGGATTGCCTTTGTGAAAGAAAACTGCCTCACTCAATGCCCAGGGTTTATCCAATCAGTGACTAATCAATGCAGGGTCATAAAAGCCCAACCCACTTAATACAAGACAGTCTTTTAGAGCCTCCCACTGGGGTTAGCTGAAGCTGGTACTGTGATTGCCTTATCGTTTAGCTTCTTCCCTGTCTAGCCTTCTTTCCTTCACTGCCTTTTCATAGTGTCCGTTCCAAGTGGAGGCCTTAACAGTCTGGAGCCCAGACTGCAGGAGTGGTCTGAGGAAGCAGGTAACAGCGAGGGGGAATTTGGACCTAGATCATTTGCTGCTTGCCCTGCATTTAGGGTCTCATTACTGGTGGTAGACGGTGCATGAATATTCTCTAACCCAGGTGTCAGCACAGTGCAGAGTCAGCCTTTCACTGGTAGAAAGGCATCCTAATCAGCTATAGTCATTGAAGGAGTATGGGGGCATAGTGATCCTTTCTAACCCCTTTGTTCCTTCTTCTCTCTATTGCTTCCTCCCCACTTACAAACTATCTTTTCTTTCTCTCCATCCCCATTCCTCCCCGTTCTCTCTCCCTCTCCCTCCCTCCATCCCTTCCTTTTCTTTAAAAAAAAAAAAAAACCCAAACCTCACTATATTATCCTGAACTTCTAGACTTAAGTAATTTCCCTGCCTCAGACCTGTGAGTAGCTGCTACTATAGGTGTGTGTCACAGAAACTGGCATTCGAATGGTAATTAAAAAATAGTATTTTTTGATGACTTTAACAGAAACGCAACACTGTGTTTAGTGATCAAATGTGTCTCGGCTAACATGGAAGCTCGCACACATGGGAGGAAAGACACAGGGTCCATGGTGTCAGGGCCGGGGTCAGGGAAGATTAAAGAGGAGAGAACAAATGGCATATAGAAACCACAGAGGAGCAAAAGCCAGAGGTCACTAGCTGGAGCTGCGGTTTGGGGGTGGGGGGGCAGAGT
>NC_045030.1:43730090-43732879 GCF_008632895.1 Mastomys coucha
CCTGGTCTACAGAGTGAGTTCCAGGACAGCCAAGGCTACACAGAGAATCCCTGTCTTGAAAAACCAAACCAAACCAAACCAAACCAAACCAAAACAAAACAAAAAAACAAAAAAAAGGGCTGGTGAGATGGCTCAGCGGGTAAGAGTACTGACTGCTCTTCCGAAGGTCGTGAGTTCAGATCCCAGCAACCACATAGTGGCTCACAACCACCCATAATGAAATCTGATGACAGTTACAGTGTACTCATTTATAATAATAATAAATAATCTTTAAAAAAAAAGATTTCAAGACCCTTACATTAAAAAAAAAGAAAAAAAAACATGTAGAGAAGGCCACTCTCTTACAAGACACTCTACTGTTCTCCTGAAAGAAAGCAATAATGGGATCAAATCAGAATGTAATGCAACTGGGTACATGATATGGTAGCAAAACCAGAAAAAGACAGAACTCTGATAAAACTACAAGTCCTTGTTATCAAGTATCGTCGTGATCTGGAAACTAGGCATAGACAAGTAAGTTGATACTGCTGAGCCAAGAGAAGGATAAAATTAAAATTTGAAAATAAAAGATAATTTGTAAATAGTATAATATGAGCACATATGATGTATAAAATATGAATGATACCCTGAATTGTAGAGCCTAATACTGTATGAAGGAGCTGGATTATGTGTGCACACTGCTAAAATGGATCCCAGAAACTGGGAAAATATGGTTGCCTGAACTGCTATGGCCGACAGTGAGCTAGAAGGACAGGGAGACAGACATGTTTCAGAAGTAGACATACGATGTCAGATACTGCGTGAAGAGATTATGGGGACATTCTGATCACCACACCACGAGGAATGTACTGGTAAAGAGGGATTACACCATTTAGAAGTTAAGTGTGGTTGGTTCTCCTCAGGCCAGTATGGATGCTAAAAGGAACAAACATAGAGGTGAGCTCAAAGCTCGTGTATTAGAGTTCTCAAAAGGAACAGAACTAATAGAATGGATATATGTTAAAAGGAGGATTTTTACACAACATACATTGGGTAGTCTAACAGTGGCCATCTGAATGGTGGCAAGGTGGAGAAACAAACAGGTGCATGAGTCCCCAGTCCTAATATGGTAATGAGAATGAAGAAGCTGGGTCCTGAGGGCATCAAAGGAGCAACAGTGTGATAGCCAGTGACAATGAAGGTTCACAGATATGCAGCACTGCCCCCCCCCCCAACCTCTTTCTCTCCAGGAAGGTGCTGCCCACTCAGAGAAAGGATTTGCTCCTTACTGTTAATCCTTCCTGGAACTGTCCCCACAGACAGTTGAAAGAGCTCCTTCCCAATTACAGTTGCGATTAAGTTGACAATCAAGATTACCTGCCATAACTAGGAAAGAAAAATGGTGGGGAAAACCAAAGCAGCATAGCACATTGTTCAGTAGGTGTTGAAGAAAATGACAGAGGACAACAGGCAAGGGGCCTCACTGAGAGGGAGGGAAGGAGGGAGGGAGGGAGGAGGGGAAGGGAGAGGTGGTTAAGAGAATATGGCAGTGGGCTACAGACAGCTCATCAGTATCAGTTAGCACTTCCTGCTCTTGCAGAGGACCAGGCTTTGATCTTAGTACACCCGTGGTGGCTCACAACCATCTGTAATTCCAGTTCTCAGACATCAAACGCCTCTTTCTACCTCCATAGGCCCCTGTATGTATGTGGTACTCATGCATACACTCAGTCACACATTCATATGACACAAAAGTAAGTAGATAGCTATTAAACAAAATAACAAGAGGCTTGGCATTGGAGGGACTACGTTAAATCTCTCCGTACTTGGGAGGCAGAGACATGCAAATCTCTGAGTTTGAGGCCAGTCTGGTCCACAGATTGATGTTTCAGAACAGCCAGAACTATGTGAGAGACCCCATCTCAAAACACACACACACACACACACACACACACACACACACACACACACACACACCAAGACCCCAAACTATGGCAGCCATAGGGGGAATATACATGGGCAGATTTTTTTCTTGAGTTTCAATATGGACCAGTTTTCAAACATGAAACTCATGGACCAAACGGCAGTGGGGTGGTGTGTTCTATGTCCTCCAGGAGAACGGACAGTAAAGTAGCATAAAAAAGATACATAGCCATGAGTCATTCTGTTATTTCTCCTAGGGACTCATGATCCCTTTGTTTTGGGCAACTATAGCAACTATATGGCAGAGAAAGTGAAGTAGGCACACTTTTGAGAACTGTTGGACTGACTGGCAAAGAGGTATGGATGCCTTTTCCTGAAGGCATTCTCCAGACACAGCTATGAACATGACTTTTATGGAAAATGATTATATTCCAGGAAACTAATTGTCACAAATAAATCCTGAAAGAGTCCATGAATTATGGAGCTATGCAGAGACAGTACCAGAAGAGTTATAGCTCAGGGAAATGGATGAAGACTGAGCGTACAAATGACTTAGTGCCAATAGTGACATAAGCTTGGAGTTAAAAAGCACCGAGGAGTGCTTTTGTTGGAGGAGGGGCAGAATATTGAGTTATGTAGGACTAAGAGGCAAAACCAGATTGCAATGTTTTGCTAAATTAGGGGGCTTGAATATATCAGGCCGGGTTCCCTCTCCTTCCCTCAGTCCCTTCTCCGTCCCTCCTCCATCCCTTCATCCCTCCCTCTCTCCTTCATCCCTCCTTCATCTCTTTATACCTTCTTCCCTCCTTCCTTCCCTTCCTCACTCCCTTTCTCCCTCCTTCCTTCCTCCCTTTTTTCCTTCCTTCTTTTTTCCCTCCTTCCTTCCC
>NC_045030.1:43733052-43736512 GCF_008632895.1 Mastomys coucha
TCTTTCTTTTGAGACAGGGTTTCTCTGTATATCCCTGGCTGTCCTAGAACTCACTTTGTAGACCAGGCTGGCCTTGAACTCACAGAGATCTACCTGCCTCTGTCTCTGTCTCTGCCTCCCAAGTGCTGGAGTTAAAAGTGTGCTTCACCACGTCTGGCTCAGGCCAGATTCTTAAGCAAGGGCTTTTAAAGCACAATATTGGAAATTATAATGTCTACAATCGACAGGTAGACCCAGGAGTAAACTATTAACAAATTCAAAGACCTAAGAATAGATTCCGCAGACTTCATTTCCTGCAGGACAGTGCTCCTTCTTATTGTACTTTGGTCATCATTTCCTTGGACTTTATTGCTAGGACCAAGGAGGCTGAACATTGGCAGCAGAGCAGGTCATGCTCACAGCTAGATAAACTGTGTGACTGAGGACTTTCAAAGGAAGGTTGGGAGCTTGAGAAATGGATCTTGGTAATAGTATCACTTGGCCTACTTATTTTTAAAAAGTGTATCCATAAATATGACAATATGAATTTTGTGATTCTATTTGTCTGTAATATGCTGTTTTATTTACTTTATTATTATTATTTAATATTTCTTTACTTTTTTGAGTTTTTTTTTTGCTAGGTCTATATAGGTTAGCCTGGCCTTGGACATAGTCTCCTGCTTCAGCTTCTTAAGTACTGGAATGGCTTTTTGTCATTATGCCTATCCTAGGGGTTTGTTGTTCTTGTTCTTTAAAAAATTATTTACTTTTATTTTATATGTGTGGCTATCTTATCTCCGTGTAAGCTTGTGTATTGAGTACATGCAGAGGTCAGAAGATGGTGTTGGATCTTCTGGAACTGGAGTTATAGATGGTTGTGAGCTGCCTTGTAGGTTTTCAGAATTGAACCTGGGTCATTTGGAAGAACAGCCAGTGCTTTTAATTGCTGCATTATCTGTCCAGTCCACTCCCTTCCCCAGACCTAGGGTTTTGTTTTTTGTTTTATTTTTGAGACAGGAGCTTAGGCTGGCCTGGAACTTGCTATGTAGCCCAGGCTGGTCTAGAGGTCAAGCTCATCCTGCCTTATAAGACCTAATAAGTACTGGGGTTCTAGGTATGTGCCACCATACCTAGATGATATGCTTCTTTTACCCCTGGTATAGTACTGAGTCAAAGCTATTACAGTTAGGACAAAGCAAAACAGTGATATGGAGCATCTCTACTCTGTAGACATAATTCATTTGGCTAACCAGGTGCACATAAAAACATAGCCACAAAGCTTTCAAAACCAGGGAAGTTTGTACAACAAATTGCTGACTTCTCCTGAAAACAAAGAGCCTGATACACAGAGTTGCAATTTCCTTGTGGCCAGGACTAGCTGAAGCTGCTCCATGAAGGCCAGGATCATCACCTTGATGTTGGATGTGAAAGTCACTTACTATTTTTCATGGATCTGGCTGGCATTTCTGTCCTTCAGGAAAAAAATAAATTATTATTATTTTTTCTATGAAAAGGGAGGACCAAGAGTGTAGGTCTCAGTGGAGAGTGTTTAGAATTCGCAAAGATCCTGTGTTACATCAGCATGAAAACAAACCAAGCCAACAGTTAGCAGCAGCAAAGAAATCAAATGGGAAAATCACTGAAACACTAGCGCAGAGAGGGAGAAGTTGGCAAGATGACATAATGTTAGGTAGCATGGGCCTCTTGGTGACATTGGTTGAGAAGGCAAAGTGAGAAAGCTGCTGAGGGAGTTAGGTCACTTCTCTTATGGTTACCAAACTCAAGTTAATGATTTGCCAATTGAAAAGGCCAATTATGCCAGGTGTGGTGGTGCTTGTCCTTATTCCCTGCCCTCCAGAGACAGAGGCAGGCGGAGCTCAGAGAGTTCAAGGCCAGCCTGGTCTACAGAGTGAGTTCCTGGGCAGCCAGAGCTACATAGAGAAACCCTGTCTCAAAAGACAACAAAACAGGCCAATTATTTGAGGGATAGTTATTATACAGTGAAGAAAATCATTTAGTTGGAAAACTAGCAAAACATGGAAACTATTACCAACAAAGAATAACTTGCCTAGGGGTTGCAGAGCAAGAGTTAGTAGTGATTTTTTTGGGGGGGGGTGTGAGTGCTTGGGTATTTACTTGGTACTGTTATCTATATATCACCATGTACCCTGGGTTCTGGAAACCTAAGAAGAAGCTACTGATTAGAAGGCTTATGACTCATGTTTTTTTAACTCGTTTTCCCAGGAATAGCTTACTCTACAGTTAATCATTAAGATACAACAGACGTCTTTCCCTGGGGAACGGGGATGATAGCAGAGAGGCTATCTGGAAGGAGATAGTGAACTGCAACCACAGAAGGACAGTTTTAACCCTTTAGAGAGCTTTGGAGGCTTCCATCTGACGTGTGTCTGCAGCAAGGCCAGAGGGGAACAGATAACATACTGCTCAGTCGCATGGACGCAAATACCAGTGACATTTTATTTATTTTTATTTTTATTTTTGGTTGTGAGCCTAGCCTTTAACGGCTGAGCCATCTCTCCAGCCCTTTATTTTTATTTTTAAAGATTTATTTATTATTATAAATAAGTACACTGAAGCTGTCTTCAGGTGCACCAGAAGAGAGTGTCAGATCTCATTACAGGTGGTTGGGAGACACCGTGTGGTTGCTGGGATTTGAACTCAGGATCTTCAGAAGAGCAGTCTTACCCAATGAGCCATCTCTCCAGTCCACCAGTGACATTTTAATAGTTACGAAATACTTTGTTAGTATTTGTAATCATGTATATATATATATATATATATATATATATAATTAAAAAATAAAATCTTTTAATTTGATTCTGAGCTGAGGAATCGTTGAAGAGTCAGTGTAGTTTATTTAGACTGTCCTCAAACTCACTGTGAAACTGAGGATGATTTTATTTTACTTTATTTTATTTTTGCATTCTTTGTTCTTTTATTGGATATTTTCTTTATTTACATTTCAAATGTTATCCCCTTTCCAGATGCCCCCGAAATCCCATATCCCATCCTCCCCCCTTGCTTCTATGAGGGTGCTCTCACTCCCCCAACCCACTCCTGCTTCCTGGCCCTGGCATTCCCCTACACTGGGACATAGAGCCTTCATAGGACCAAGGACCTCTCCTCCCATTGATGACGGACTAGGCCATCCTCTGCAACATATGCTTCTGGAGCCATGAGTCCCACCATGTGTACTCTTTGGTTGGAGTTTTAGTCCCTGGGAGTTCATATTGTTGTTTGTCCTATGGGGCAGCAAACCCATTAGCTCCTTGGATCCTTTCTCTAGCTCCTTCATTGGGGACCCTGTACTCAGTCCAATGGATGGCTGTGAGCTTCTACTTCTGTATTAGTCAGGCACTGTCAGAGCCTCTGAGGAGATAGCTACATCAGGCTCTGAGGATGATTTTAAACTAACACACACACTCTCTCTCCTCTCTCATTTTTGTTTTTTTTTTTTTTT
>NC_045030.1:43737324-43741111 GCF_008632895.1 Mastomys coucha
CAAACAAACAAACAAAGAGTTTAAAAAACTAAAGACTTGCAAAGACTAAGAGCAAGTAAAAGTATCATGCTTGTTTAGAGTTTCTGGTGGTTGTAGTACTAGGCATTTGAGACAGGGTGGCGAATTCCTAGGGCACACTTGTATTGCTTTTGTGCAATACCTGTTGGGATATGGTAACAAGAAGGTCAGGAGTTCAAGGTCAGTGTCAGCTACTCAGTAATTTGAAGGGCAGCCTTGGGTACAGGAGACCCTGTCTCCCTTCTGCCTCTAAACCCCCAAAATAAAAATGTTATGTGGGGGAAAAAAAGGTGATAGAAAGCAAGGAAATAACACTTAAATTGGGCCCTAAAGAGTAAGCAGAAGATATTCAAACAAAGGACTAGGGAGAGAGCTTAGTAGCAAAAAGAATAGCTTATACAAAGGCAGTCTCCTCTATGTAGGGAGTCAATGAACCATAGATCAAAATGATTAGGAAAAATTGCATCTGTATTGAACAAGTGCAGATTTTTTTTCTTGTACTCCTTTCCTAGATAGTACATTATAAGAGTGATTGGTATAGTCTTTACACTGTCATAGGTATTATAAATAATCGGGAGATGATTTAAAGTGTCCAGGAGGATGTACATAGGTGGTATAAAAATAGTACACTTTTATATGAAATATCTGAGGGGAGTCCTGGACCCAAAGCCCAGCTGGAAAGCATCACTCTCATCTTTCTCCTGTTGTCAGGCGTGCCTAGCTCATTGCCACGGCACTTAGTTGCTGAAATGCCCTGACAGTTTTCCCACCGTTCACAGCTTCTACTTCCCCTGTTGTCCACGGTGTCTAATATGTGCCGTGACTGTATCAAATTGGATATTGCTTTTACATAGATGAAGCATCTCTGGAGGGATTTATAAAAAAAAAAAATGATATCGTTGGTTGATTTCAATGGGACTGGGGGTAATCATTATATAACCTTCGGTGTCTTTTGACATTGCTTTAAATACTACAGAATAGGTGGGTTAAATTTATTTTCTCACAGGTCTAGAGGGTGGAAATTTTAAGCAAAGGTGTCAGTGGTATTGGTTTCCTCTGAGAATGCTTGCACATGACCATCTTGTGTAAGATTTTCATGTAGATCCCCTGTATCTCTTTTGTGTACATGTGTTGTACGCATGTGTGCTTGTGTTTGTACAAGTGCATATGCCTATGGTAGTTTATGGAAGCCCAAGATAGGTCAATGTTAGGTGTCTTCCTCTGTTACTCTCCACCTTATTGTTTTAAAAAGATTGATTTGTTTAATTATTTAAATTCACCTGTACACATTTATGGCTATGTAAATTTATGTGCACCTAGAACATCAGAGGGCACCAGAATCTCTGGATTGGAGTTACAAGTAGTTGTGAGCTGACCAACCAATGTGGGTGTTGGGAACTCAACTCAGGTCTTCTGCAAGAGCGGCAAGTGTTCTTACCACCGCACCATCCCTCCAGTCTTTTCTATATATATTTTTTCAAACAGGATCTCTGATTGAACCATGAACTCATCACTTTGGCAAGACTGGCAGGCCATCAAATTCCCAGGATTTGCCTATCTCTGTCACCTACACCCCAGAACAAGAGCAAGAACAACATCACCATCACCATCACCACCACTACCATCATTATCATCATCATCATCATCATCATCATCATCATCATCATCATCATCATCATCAACAACAACAACAACAACAACAACATCAGAGCTCCAGGTCTGTCTCGGCGGCAGTGATTCTGCAATGACAGTACAAATTTTGTAGCCTAGAACCATCTGATGCTTCCACCCCTTCTTATTCTGCTTTCCAGCTCTTGGTGTCGGTCCTCGTCTCTAGTCTGAAAGAGTGGACGAGTCTGTGACCAAGAGACTTCTGTCTTATCTTGTATGATTTTAGGCTTCACAAGCAGAGGGGCTCTGCCTGTGACTGCATTCTTGGGAGGAGGTGGTGGGGGGGACATTTTGTTCCTGGCCTACTGTTTTCATATGTGGGAATACGGCTTTAACTGCTTTCTAGTGTCTGGTGAAAGATAAGTCTGAATTTGAAGAATTCTTCCATAATCCACCCAGGCCACTATAGCAAAAGACCACAGATTGAGTTGTTTATAAACAACAGAAATTTATTGCTTGTAGTTCTAAAGGCTGGGAATTCCAAGATAAAATCACTCTCAGGGTTAGTGTCTGTAGAGAGCTAACATCTTCTTGCTATAATATCATGTGGAGGAGGAAGAAGAGAAGGAACTCTTTGGAGCCTCTTCTGTAAGAACACTAATTTGATTCATTGCTTATGACCTGACGACCTTCCAAAGACTCCCACTTATGGATACCATCACATTGAGGGTTAGGTTTGAACATATGTATTTAACACCAATACAAATAGCTTATAGATTTCTAGGGGGAAGGATTCTTTATTTTTCTTTTAACCCCCTTTCTTAGTCTTTTCCTCTTCCTTTTGCCATTTACCTCTTTCCCTTTTCTGAGTTTTCTTCTTCCTTTCTCTTTCTTCTTCTAAGTCTCTTGGGGGTTCTTCTTGAAGTCAACATTATGGCGGTACCTCAAATGCCTGGTCCACCTCATCTCTTCTAGGGGGAGTAGAGAAATTCTCCTTTGCCTGGGACTATTAGCCTTTCACCACTTTTCAGGTGGTCTGTTTCCTCTCTCCTGTCTTTGGGGTTTGCTTGAAGATCCTCAGAGCCTCCCCAGATTTGTGTTTCGGAAAGGAGGCTTGCAGGTTTTGACTGAGTAGGGGAATGATGACGAAATGTTACTAAGGGCTACAGGAAGAGTTATATTAAAACACCTCATTGAATTTGTATGGTAATAGTATGATAGCTTGATTATGGCTATTCTCATTTAAGGATCACAAAATGGACTCTCAAAGGAGCTGACTTGTCTATGATCTTACAACTAGCGAGTGTGTGTGTGTGTGTGTGTGTGTGTGTGTGTGTCTTTAATTAAGACCAGTTTGTTTCCAGGGACTTGTTCTCCCCCACCTCACTTTCGCTTTTTCTCTCTCCAGGCAAAATCTCTGTATACTGCTCAACTTAGCCTGGAGATCACAGTCTTTCTGCATTAGCATCTTCTTTTGTTTTCTTTTCTCTTATCACCTCTCCTATCCTCTCATTTCCCCTCCTCTCCTCTTTTCCCTTTTTTTTCTTTAAGACAAGAGTCTCCCTATATAGCACTGGTCGTCCTGTACTGGAACTCACTATGTAGAAAAGGCTGACTTCAAACTCACAGAGATCCACCTGCCTCTTCTGAGTATGGGAGTGGGGATTAAAGGCGTGCACCAGAACCACCTGCTTCCCCCAACTCCAAGACAGTTTCTCCGTGTAGCCCTGGCTGGCCTGGAATTTACTCTGTAGACAAGGCTAGTCTCAAACTCCCTCTGCTGGCCTCTGCCTTCCTAGCGCCAGGATTAAAGTTGTGCACCACCGTGTCGGCTGAGCTTGTGTTTTTAACCAGGTCAGGTTAGGGCAATTTGTAAATACATAAAGGATTTGACACCTCAGAACCACAAGTACAACTTTTCTTGTTGCTGACCTTAGACATTAAGAAGGCTTTAAAATTTTATTTTAATGAATTTTTAAATGAAAACACAGTAAACACTCTTATTGTGTGTGCATATACATGTGCCCTGGCATTTGTGGAGAGGCTAGAGGACAATTTTGGGTGTTGGTTCTTTTGTTTGAATCCAGGACTTCAGGCTTGATAGATGATGCATTACCATCACCATTGGGCTATTTCCTCTGCTTAAGTCTTTTTTTTT
>NC_045030.1:43741121-43741551 GCF_008632895.1 Mastomys coucha
AGAAAAAATTCTGTTTGTTTTGAATTCTTTTTGTTTTTTAAATAAAAGTTGCTAAGATATTAGCAGTTTTAGAGATTTTTCTATCCCTCCTGAATTGTGTGTCTTTGTGGACAGGGACTGGGCACCTCACTATTTAGTTGTTCTGGCAGATGTAGCTGGGACTCTTGGGGGGAGTGAAGCACTTGGCCACTAAGTGAGGAGTACAAGTCACTGTGTTCTGGTCAACAGAGTCACAGGGCAGTCAGATGGGGTAGCTAATGCAGGAGAAAGATATTGAAACAAAGTTCTGTTTGTTTGCCAAGCTCCCCCCCCCAAGGGCTTGCCCAATGAAACCAAGTCTGGATATTGTTTATTTTCGATTTTTTTCTTTTCTCTTTTTCTTTTCTTTTCTTTCTTTTTTTCTTTTTTCTTTTTCTTTTTCTTTTTTTTT
>NC_045030.1:43741729-43744087 GCF_008632895.1 Mastomys coucha
TTCCCACTGAGCGAGGAGCTTGGCATGTAGGCATCTGGCTTTCAGGAGAGGCCTGCAGCCCACTGCTAAGGCAGTCCTGTGAGTGCAATAATTACCAACTCATTATTGGAATGGGCTTTAGGAGAAAATGTGTTTCGAGGGTTCTAGCCTGGGAATGTGTGCTCTTCCAGTGTTACTGAAACCTAGTTGCTATTTTCCAAATTAAGCAAATGTTAGAGGAAATGAAATACAAACCGCAGTTAATTTCAACTTCCTGACGTTTGACTTACATTAGCTCCAAGTCAGATGTTACTCCTTTCAAAAGCCCTATTCTAAAAACAAAACAAAAAATAAATAAATAAATGTTCAGATTGACAATGAGCCTTAAACCTCGCATTTCAGAAACAACGCTTGGATATGGAAGTTGTTTGCTTCTATTTGTCTGAATGATGTCTTCTTGAGTGCATTTTGGAGTGGAAAACAACGACTGAGCAGATTCTTCCAGGCAGGGATGGATCTAGTTGAGGAGGAGGCTACAAAAGCTGTTGTTGGTGGCTACTTCAGCAATTCTCTCCAGTTCCCTATTCCCACTTATAGTCAGTTCACTCTCATGGACTTTTCAATCTCCCCGCCCTATGGCGGGATACCACGTCGGTGCCTAATGCCTGTCTTGTTTAAGAACTTAACACCCAGCCACATGCTCTGCCTCGGAGCCTTCTACTTGGCTTCTCGGACACCTCCTATCCTTCTCTTCCTTTCCCTCTACACTGTACAGACTCCTCCTTGCTGTTTCTTCTGGTTTTGTATATATTCTATACTGACTAAAGCCTTGCTATAACATTCATTGTGCCAATGTATAATGTGTAAGCGCTTGATGAATAAATAAATGTATAGATTTGAGGAATTCTGATGATTAAGTTGCATTTATTTAATTACTCCTAAGTTCTTTGGTATGAAACATTTCATGTATACTGAAAGCAAAGAACACATGACCCAGTTTTAATGGTTATTAACATACAGCTATTCTTCTCTAATTTTTTTTTTTTAAGTGAATGGAGTTCAGACCAACAAGTGCATTATGGGTGTCATGATCTGAATGTTTGTTCCCGCTTACCCACAATTCATACATTGAAACCTTGTCACTAGTATGGTGGTTTTAGGAAGTAAGGCCTTTGGGAAATGGTTAACTCCTAGACCCTCATTAACAAGATTAGTGCTCTAATTAAAGAAGACCCCCAGAGGGCTGGATTGTTTTTTATAGCACTACATGAGGATCCAGGGAGAAAGCTACATCGAATACAGGAAATGAGTCCTCCCCAGATACAAAAATATTCTACCTTGATTTCGCACTACTCAGACCCATGAGAAATATCTATATCTATGTCCATCTATATATATCACCTATATGGAATTTTGTTACAGGAAGTGGTACAGTTTAGTGGTTCAGTTAGAACACAGGCTATCATGTACATAGTCTTTAAGTCCAGTCCCCGGCACCAAACACAGAAGGGACTTGTTTTACTCAGTTTAGTTTTGGGAAACAATCTGAAAGAAAGGAGGAAAGTCTGGTTTTTGTTCATGGTTTCAGAGTTTTCACAGCTGAGGCCATTGCAAGGGGCCCGAGGCAAGGCAGGGTATTGTGGTAGTGGGAATACGTGGTAGAGGCTGCTCACCTTCACCAGGAAGCAGAGAGCATTGTGATGGAACTGGTGACAACCTGTATTGTCTCGCAGCACTTGTCTACTTCAGTTGTGTCTGCATGACAGGTCTAAAAAACCTGATCATAGACCTGAGGCATATGCTTCACAGAGAGCCAGTCTCCTGAGGTGGTCAGTCACTGACATCTCCTAGTTCTGATGTGTTCCAGATTGGTCTCTGCTAAAGTCTGTGGAGAGATCTACATGCTTTCTTTATTCAGGCATAAAGGTGCCCTAAGAAATATTTCATTAGAGCCAAACTAAATTGAACAATGTTTCCCGGCCCCCACAATGTTCCAACTAATGTTGAGCTGATTCTCGGTCTGGAATTTCGCAGGGATGTCACCCATTCAGACTAATTGCCCCTGGCATTGTTAGGGAAATAATGAAGGGAATAGGGCATTGTAGTTTGTTGAGTGGTCGTTGACAATCCCAGGGCAAGTTTAACTAATATCCTCTACTACAGCTGAACCACTCTAGGAATTAACAAGAGGCAGGTCTCTACTTGCCCAGAAGATTAGCATAGTGGGCGTTTTACTAAGGATGGGCGGGACCTTGAGCCGAGTGTGTGTTAGAGAGACTGTGCAGCAGTCAGCATTCTAGATTCGAGATTCATGACTCAAGATTCTTCGAGCTTTGAGCCTCTGTCTTCCTGGCTGGCTCACCTGCAGCACCGCCCCCC
>NC_045030.1:43748731-43749997 GCF_008632895.1 Mastomys coucha
CGAGGACATATCTGGGCTACCTCTGAGTCTGGGGTGCCAGGCGACGATGCGGAGGCAAGAGACTGACTTACCTTGAAGTTTACGCCTCAAATACCACCATCACGCGAAGTGTGCATGGCATCCCACCTCCTGAGTGCTGATATTACAGGCTCATGGTACCATATCTGGCATCCAATCACCTTTCAATGACTATAGCTACCAGCCAAGGACCAAGTCGTCAACATATGAGCTTCAGTCCTTCTTAGAAGGGGGAATAAAATACTCAACACTTTGTTTCTGTATTTCCTTCCAACCATGGACTAAATGCCCCCACTTCATCCCAGAGGTGACTGTAGCATCCGCGCTTGGGTCTTCCTTCTTGAGCTTCATGGGTCTGTGAATTGTATCTTGGGTATTCTGAAGTTTGGGCTCATATCCATTTGCCTAAGAATTTTGCGAATTAATTGCATTTATTTATTTATTTATTTATTTATTTATTTATTTATTTATACACTCCAGATTTTATTCTCCACTCTCCCCTGTCCACCCTCTGACTATTCCACATCCCATCCCACACCTCCTCCCCACCTCCCTGTCTCAACTAGGATGTCTCCACCCCCAACCCCCATCCCACCTGACCTCTAAACTCCCTAAGGCCTCCAGTCTCTGAGGGTTAGGTGCATGATCTCTGAATGAACAGACCCAGCAGTCTTCTACTATATGTGTGTTGGAGGCCTCATATGAGCTGGTGTATGCTGCCTGTTTGGTGGTCCAGTGTTTGAGAGATCTCGGGGGTCCAGGTTAATTGAGACTGCTGGTCCTCCTACAGGATCACCCTTCTCCTCAGCTTCTTTCAGCCTTCTCTAATTCAACCACAGGGGTGCCAGATTTCAGTCCATTGGTTGGGTATAAATATCTGTATTTGACTCTTTCAGCTGCTTGTTGGGTCTTTCGGAGAGCTGTCATCCTAGGTCCCTTTTTGTGAGTGCTCCATAGCCTCAGTAATAGTGTCAGGCCTTGGGACCTCCCCTTGAACTGGATCACACTTTGGGCCTGTTACTGGACCTTCTTTTCCTCAGGATCCTCTCCATTTAAAATTCTTTTTTTTAAAAAAAGATTTATTTATTTAATTTATATAAGTACACTTTAGCTGTCTTCTGACATACCAGAAGAGCGTATCAGATCCCATTACAGATGGTTGTGAACCACCATGTGGTTGCTGGGAATTGAACTCAGGAT
The DNA here is from genome assembly GCF_008632895.1 of Mastomys coucha. Taxonomy (NCBI): domain Eukaryota; kingdom Metazoa; phylum Chordata; class Mammalia; order Rodentia; family Muridae; genus Mastomys; species Mastomys coucha. The sequence continues at coordinate 43,749,950 of NC_045030.1, forward strand.
CTCTCTGGAAGTGCTCTTAACCACCGAGCCATCTCTCCAGCTCCATTT
>NC_045030.1:43750007-43753234 GCF_008632895.1 Mastomys coucha
ACACACACTCCACTCCCACCTCCTACACATACACACAAGAATATGTGAAAGCACACACACACACACACACACACACACACACACCTATTATTAAATTGTCTTAGGGGTCTGTGATTTGAAAAGGTTACAAAGTCCAGACCTAGACACATTTCTTGATAATACATCCAAATTTATTATTCTAAGTTTGAAAAGTCTCCCTGCCACCTCCACTTGGGTTTAGTGCTCTTAACCACTGAGCCATCTCTCCAGCCCCATTTAAAATTCGCCTATTGTATAGGATTATCTTTCTTTTAGGTTCTATCAGCGGGGCTTCTGGCAATATAGGGCCTGGGTTTTTTTTTTTTAAACTTCCTGCCAGAACATGAACCCAGGAAAACTTTGCTCATAAAGCCAGAAAACAGACTCAGCTACTCATCACTTCCTAGCTGTAGTGGTACCTGATGGATGACTTTAATAAACTCCTCTACTACTCAAGTAATTCCCACAATTCTGCTGAATTCATATTATGATTGATTTTAGCCCTTTAGTAGTGAGTAGATAGTTTATCCCTGGCTCCTGTGGGTTTTAGTAAACATAACCCTACTCCTGGTGTTAGAAAAGAAGAAGCAGGTTGAATTCTACTTCATTCCACAAACAAGGAGAACTCCCTGCTTCTTCTCTCTTTTTTTCCTTTAAAAAGTAAGCCTCTGCCCTTATGTCCTTCATGCCTAGAGACAATTATGTTCCTTTGGGGCCTAGACTTCTTCAAGGTAGTGGTAGGTATGGCACCGAGCTTCCTGTACTCTACTTCTAAGCATGATCTGTAGTAGTGTTCCACAGTTTGAATGGGTGACCACCCCAGTTGTGTAGTAAGTGTCCTGTACCACAGGTTTTCCCTCTTTGCTTTAGTGACATTCAGCTGTCAGTATTTGATGGACTCTTACCCTCAGCACACTGGCCTGCCCTGAACATCCTATACATGGGCTTGCTCACTTTAGAGATGAAGCTTCTATAGGGCCCAGCACTCAAGGAGTATTTCTGTTTCATAGAATCTCCAGTTTCTTGTTTCCTGTATCTGTTATCTTGTTACTGTGCAAAAGACAATTGCTCTTACTTGTTAAGAGTTTGTGCTGGGGGCTGGAGAGATGGCTCAGTGCACTGACTGCACTTCCGAAGGTCATGAGTTCAAATCCAAACAAGCACATGGTGGCTTACAACCATCCGTAATGAGATCTGACGCCCTCTTCTGGTATGTCTGAAGACAGCTACAGTGTACTTATTTATAATAATAAATAAATCTTTGGGCCAGAGCGAGCAAGGACTGAGCGAGCAGGGCCGACGGAGTGAGCAAAGGTCCTAAAAAAAGTCAATTCCCAACAACCAGATGAAGGCTCACAACTATCTGTACAGCTACAGTGTGTACTCATATACATACAATAAATAAATAAATTTTTTTAAAAAAAGTTTGTGCTTGCAACAGAGCATCCTGTAGCTTCTTGCATTGTGTCTGGGGGATTTTGTTATTTCTATAATTTACAGTGCAGAGAAGATCAACATACTCTGATCCTTTCCTTCTTTAGCCTAACAGCTCCTGGCATTTGTTCTTAAAATATTTTAAGCACTGGTCTGTGCTGTCAAAATAGCTCAACTTCCTGTTCTTTTCAGGCCCTTAAATATAAAGTCAGCATGAAAATACTGTAAAAAATTATGTAGTCTGAATTATATTGGCCAACGACTCCTAGATACGGGGCCTGCTCTGAAGTGTCCTTGATATATCCAGTGTCACTTCATTGAGGAAAACTGGTTTTCCTGCCCTTAGCAGCTATCAGTTGCAAATAACTTCTTAGCTTGTGGTGGGACAATGTGCCTCCTTCCCTTCCCCTGTGCTGGGATTTTTGTCTGGCTTGATCTTGTGCAGGTCTTGTGCATGCTGCCACAGTCTCTGTGAATTCATATATATTCATCAGTCTTGTGTCTAGAAGGCACTGTTTCCTTGGAGTCATCCACCCCATCTGGCTCTTAACAATATTTCTGCCTTCTCTTCAGCATTATTCCCTGGGTCCTGAGGGAAAGGTTTCATTTGCATACCAGTGCCTCTCATAAGATAGAATTGGAAAATTTTGCTAAGTCTCAATTAGACACTGTTTTCTTTTTCATTTATTATGTCTGGGTATGTGTGCACATGCCCGTGTGTGTGTGTGTGTGTGTGTGTGTGTGTGTGTGTGTGCATATATGAATGTATGTATGAGTGTATGTGGAGGCCAAGGGTTGGTGGTGGGTGTCTTCTTCAATTGCTCTTTACCTTACATTTTGAGACAGGTTCTGTCAGTGACTCAGAACATGCTGATTCAGCTACAAACTCCAGGGATCCTTTTCTTCCTGCCTCTCTGGCACTGGAATTACAGGTGCATAGTGCCATGCATGACTATAACATAACTGCTGCCTATCAAACAAGTCCTCATGGTGAAGTGGCAACCATTTGACTGGTTGAGTCATCTCCCTAACCCCCAATATTTCTTTTACTAATTGTGCTTTTCATGCTATGTCTAAGAACTCTTTAGTGAACCTCAAGTCAGTACAGTTTTCTTTTATGTTACCACTTATTCATCTTAACTCAACTTCATATACTGTGTGAAGTGTAGGTTAGGCATATGAATGTTTAATTGTTCCAACATTATTTATTAAAAGAATATACTGTACTTTCTTCACTGTATTATTGTCTCTGTACTTTCATAAAGATTCAGTAGAGCCAAGTCATGTAATCCCTGTTACTTCAGAGACTGAGGCAAGAGGATCTCATGTATAAACACAGAACAAGTCAAAGATAACTTGGGTAACTTAACAAAACTCTGCCTCAAAAGTAAACAATATAACAACCAATCAAACATAGACAGTTCTTACCTACATGTACAAGGGACTGTGTTAAATTCCCAGGCATCCAAGAAACCAGTTGATAAGCTCATCTCATATATGTGATTTTCTTTCTAAATTCTCTTGTGTTCAACTGATCTATGTGTCTATTCTGACATCTCTATTAATTACTGTTGTTTTTATAGAACACCTTGAAATTCTATACAGTCCTCCAATCTCATGCATCGTTTTCAATTTTAAAAGCCATTTCCATTTGTTTCACTTTTTTTTTTAATAAATTTTATGGATATGAGTATACTGTAGCTGTACAGACGGCTGTGAGCTATCATGTGTGTGGCTGCTGGGAATTGAACTCAGGACCTCTGCTGGCCCCGCTC
>NC_045030.1:43755541-43757480 GCF_008632895.1 Mastomys coucha
GTATTTCTTTGAGGGTGCTATTTATGTCTTTCTTAAAGTCCTGTATCATCATCATGAGAAGTGATTTTCGATCTGACTCTTGCTTTTCTGGTGTGATGGTGTGTCCAGGACTTGCAATGTCGGGATTATTGGGTTCTGATGATGCCAAGTAACTTTGGTTTGTGTTGTTTATTTTCTTACGCTTGCCCCTGCCATCTGGTTATCTTTAGTGCTACCTGCCCTTGCTAAATCTTTCTGGAGTCTGTCCTTCCTGTGATCCTGATTGTGTCAGAACTCCTCAGTGTCAAGCTGTCTCTGTGACCCTGTAATTCTGAGCTCCTGTGACCCTAGGCTCATTAGAGCACCTGGGAGTGGAGCTTCCTCTGGATGTTTTGGGAATGACTGCAGAGTTTGCAGCCAAGGTCTTCTCAGGGCACTGGCCAGCAACCCGAGCCACTGGGCTGGCCGAGTTCCTGTGTGCCTGGGTCCCACTGGTCCCAGTTACTCCTGGTGTTGGGACAGATGTTGTGTCTTCCTCACCTCTGTAATTTTTGTTTGTTAATTTAACAAACAAATTAGAGAGTTACTTTGGGAGATGGACCCTCAATTGAGGGACTGCTGCCATCAGATTGGCCTGTGGGTATACAGTCTGTAGTCCAACACCCAACAAAGGTCAGCAACAGCTGTGAATAGAAGTCCAAGGATCTAGCAGTCGCTCAGTCCTACAAGGCAAGCAGGCAAAGCAGAGCCTAAAAGATTCTTTTACATCAACATACTGTTCAGTAGCAGTAGTGAGAATAGATAACTTTCTGTATTATTTTGAAGCAAGCTAAAATATTGTTGATAATTTTATTTGTAAATATGGTACTGCAAGTCTCAATTATTAATTACTTGGATTAAGTTATATAGGTGATATTATTGCAAAATGACTTCTTTTCATTTAACCAATTCCAGTATTATAATCACTATTCAGCAAGCCTGTATATTAGTATGTACAGAAACATACAACAATGATCACCTATCCATTTTTCATATTATTAATTTGTCATTCTTGGTCAGTAGTGATGACTGTTATTGAACCTATGGTCACTGTTCATACTCATCTTGATTGGATGATGGAATGACTTAAGTTCACATTGAACATACAAACAATTCTTTGCAAAGAAAAGTTGTGCTGATTATTTTCTGGTAACTTGACACATATTTGAGTCATCTGGGAAGAGGAACTGCAGTTGAGGAATTACCTCCATTAGATTGGACTGCGGGCATGTCTGCAGGGGTATTTTCTTTATTAAAGATTGATGTAGGAGGTGCAGCCCAAAGTTTGTGCTGCTACCTCTGGGCTGGAGGTCCTGGATTCTATTATAAAGCAGGCTGGGCAAGCCATGGGGGAACAAGCCAATAAGCAGCACCCCTCCATGGCCTCTGCATCAGCTCTTGCCTCCAGGTCTTGAGTTTCTGCCCTGACTTCCCTTAAGTGATGGACTGTGAGTTGAAGTGTAAAGATGATTCCCAGACCCCATCAAATTGTGTTTATTCAATGTTTTGTCATAGCAACAGAGAAGTAAACTAATACACAAGATGTTTTATATAATTTACAACTAAACATTATAATATTGCCTTATGCTCTTCTTAAAATGTTTTTTATTAGGAGCTAAAGAGGTGGCTCAGTACTTAAGAGCACATATTGCAGCCAGGTGTGGTGGCACACTTAGGAGGCAAGGGCTGGCAGATCTCTCTTTGAGGCCAGCTTGGTCTACAGAGAAAGTTCCAGGGCAGCCAAGGTTACACAGAGAAATTATGTTTTGAAAAACAACAAAGAAGGAAAGAAAGAAAGAAGAATACATATTGCTCTTGCATTTGACCTGAGTTCAGTTCCCAGCACCCATACAGGGAGCTCACAACTGCCTGTAACTCACCAGAGAACCTAACACTTTTGGCCTACACACACACACACACA
>NC_045030.1:43757644-43764010 GCF_008632895.1 Mastomys coucha
TTTTTTTTTTTGCCACTTTCATTTCTTATATTTTTGATGAACTTTAATTAGAGTTCCCTACAGAAGCAAATGAGGGGTTACTGCAAGAATATAAACCACTTACCAGTAGCTACTCCACTGAAGAAAACTTCTCTTCTAACACCCAGAAATCATTGACTGCTGTAGAGCCTCAGCAAGTGGGTAGAGTCACAAGGGCCTCTTTCTCCGAACACTACTCTACAAACTGATCTTGTCTTCAGCTCTAGTTAATGGTAATGTATGATCTTTATAATATAAAACATAGCAGTCTAAAAAGATATGTTTGGAAATGACAGACTCTTTTATCACAGATGACGTACAGGTTAAAAATCTTCAAATGAAATAACCAGGTATGTTTAATCAGCCTTCTGAACCACACTATGGCTACACTTTGGAATCTAAAATCCATTTTGAGGTCTGTCTTAGGGTTTCTAACTCTTCCATATCGCACACAGTCCATTATTAAAGGGAAGTCAGGGCAAGATCCTGGAGGCAGGAGTTGATGGCCATGGAGGGAGTGCTGCTTACTGGCTTGCTCCCTATAGCGTGCTCAGCCTGCTTTCTTATATAGCTCATGGTTGACATCACCCACGGTGAGCTGGGGAGGACCATATAAATCATAAATCAAGAAAATGTAGTATAGGGATGCCAACAGGCTAGTCTGGTGAGGGCATTTTTTCAAGTGCAGTTCTTTCTTTCAAACTGACTCCAGCTGTGTCAAGTTGAAATAAATGCAAGTAGGACAAAGTTCTATATAATTTCCCCATCTACTTCTGGATCAAAAGCTCTATTGTCCTCCAGACTATAAGATGAGGCTTTAAAATCCTCCAATAGCCTTAATGTCCAGCTAATTTGTTACATCCTCCAGCTGGTGGGTTTGTGAGCAAGATGATTGATGTAACTCACTTTCTTTTTTGCATGTGCTTATGTCTGTGCATGCATATGGAGGCCAGAAGGCATCATCTTGTTTTTTGAAACAAGGTCTGTCATTGGTCTGTTGCTTCACTGGCTGATTGGTGATCTCAGGAATATACCTGTCTGTATCTCCCCCACACTAGTATTGCAAGCTTGCATTTGCCATGTCCATCTTTTTACATGCACTTGAGGTACTCAGGATTTCATGCTTGCATGGCAAAAAAAAAATTACTGAGTCATCTCCTCAGCCTTCACTCATTTCTTTAACTTGATACCAAATGCAATTGGTGTTTTATTCTTGCACCGAGATTGCACATAATTGTTTTGATGTGTGACTTTATCCCCTTGAGAAACAAGGTCTGATTTTCTAGTTTAGAGATGAATTTGCCAAGTAGAGAAGACATGCATCTGTCCTTCATGAGTGTAGAGAGGGCAGGCTGTGCTGCTACTATTGGTTCAAGTCATAGACAGTTGGGCAGAATTAGGCCAGGATAGAATACAGTCTTCAGATTTCCAGGTATGTGCATAGAATCAAATTTATAGAAAGTAAAGCACTTAATAACAGGCCTAGGAGAGACATTCTGACATGAAGCATCTGGCTAGAGGAATATTGATGTCCAGGGACAGATTTTGATGAGTATTACCCAAGATACTTCAGCCTGGACACTTACACTAAGAATCTATTATTGGCCCAAAGTGATAGATTTTTATTCTTTAGGTCTTTATTCCTTTCCAGGCTATATATTTTTATTCTTCAAAAGTTACTATATATATATATATATATTTAAAAAGTGTTTTTGTGTATGGCATGTCTTTATCAAGACATGTGGAGGTCAGAGAACAGCCTGTAGGAGTTGATTCCTTCCTTCCACCATGTGGGAACTGGGCATTGAACTTTGATTGTGAAGCTTGGAGGCTAGCACTTTTATCCTCTGAGTTCTCTTGCCTGCCCAAGACTAGAGACTTTGTAAAAGACTCTGTTAAAATAGAGAGAGGCTTGGGTTGGAGAGATAGTTCAACAGTTAAGGCAGCTATGTTGGTGAGGCTTTACGGTGTACATTCTGACATTCCCTAGAGACACAATATCACAGCAAACTCACCATTCCTTTGGCTCTTACAATCTTTCTGCCTTCTTTTCCACAGTGATCCCTGAGCCTTTGGTGCAGAAATTAGTTCAAAAAAGAGGCCATGAATTTGAAAGAGATCAAGGGGTTGGTATAAAGGAGGGATTGAACTGAGGGAAAGGAAGGGAGAAATTATGTAATTATAATATCAAAAATAAAAGAAATAAAAAATAGTGGAAAGCAAAAAAGTTGCAGAAGAGAGAGTTAAGAAGGTCTGTCTGTGTATGATCTCTTTGGTACTACTTCTAAGAAGAATTAAGCGGACCAGCTGGCATGTTGCAATGTAGGCTCCCTTATGCTACGTTTCCCCACTTCTGGACAGCTAGCCATTTTGTCATTAACAATAGGTTAATTGGTTGTAAATGTTCACTTGACTGGGCCAAGATTTAAACTCGCTTCTAGTAAAGCATCCTGGTAAGGTCAGAAGCCTGCAATGGGTAGTTGGTTACAAAATCGGAATTAGATAGAAAAGGGATCCATCTCTATTAATCTCCACTTAGGCAGTGATTAAACTTGTGAAGACCGCTCAAATCTTAATTGCTCAGTGTCATCAGGAAGTCAATTCTTTTAATCTCCTCTCAATAGTTAGCTATTAATTAGCTGGGAATAAAGAGGAAAATAATTGGAGATGGATTTGCTCAGATATCCTGTGCCTGTGGAATTAGTATTCTTGGTTATTAAGGAGGTCTTAGATGATGAAAGGAAGTAGCTATGAAGGGGATATACTCTAAAAATGGTCTACTAACTGGGGGTGGTACTTGGTTCAGAACAAAATGGATTACATGGACTTGAGGTATCTTTAGATATCCCCTCACATTTCCAGCAGTATTTCCCTCAGGGTTTTAGCACAGATGTTTCCAAGCCAAACTTACCTAGCTATACACAGCACTCATATAATGGTTGAGTGAGTTCTGAAAGAACCAGTTACTACATGTAAGGCATTGGGTGATTTTCTTAACATCGCAGCTTCCTCAACTGTAATAATTGGGAATAAAAGCAATAATTGCTACACAGTTGTTCAGAGACGAATATGAGATAGGCGTAGAGAAAGCACATTAAAGTAATTCTGAAAATAAGAGGAACTCTACATTGAATATTGTTGCTTTTCATGCTGCCATAGGCCAGGAACACTCTGTCAAGGGAAATTCCAATTATTTTGACTTTTTATACATACCTTTGCCTATTAGGTTGTTACCAACAAAGTCTTGATAATGCCTTGAGGACTATAATCTGGCAAACCGATTCTGGCAAGCCCACCTCTCCCTTTCCCTCTTGGCATCATAGTTCTGAGTATGGACATGTGGAGTAATGTAGATCTGGACTGAGATCTAAGCTATACTACTTCCTGGTTTTATAATTTGGGGGAAATTATTTAATTGTCTTATGACTTTAATTTGGCATCCATAAAATAAGAATAGTATCACATTGCTAGCTTGTGGGTTTATTGGGAAGACCAAAAGAACTAACGCATAGCTCTGGGGATAATTTCTGACATGGGGTAAATGTAAAAAAAAAAAAAAAAGATAGCTATGTTATTATCAGTACTATCATTTCTACCCTGGATTTCTTTCTTACAAAGTTAATGAACATCAAACACTCATCTGATAAATACCATAAGCTGAGAACAAAGGGTTTAACTGTCTTCAATATGTGCGTCAGATATACATTACTATCACCAATTAGTAATTAGCTATCACCAGGGTATGTTTTTTTATGTACATAGCTGGCTCCTGACTTCCACCTTTGAAAAGTGACACCATGCATTGTATCTCACTGAAGTCTTTGCTTTCCACTATAACCCACTTTCCTTCCCTTTATCCTTGATATATTGTGTTTACCTAGTGGATGATTAATACTAGATGTCTGACCCAGATTCTGTTTTTGAAGGGATTCTGGCTAAGACATTTCATATTAGAATTAGTTCTTTTAAAATATTATTATTGGAGGGGCTGAGGGAGGGGCTCTGTGAGGGGGAACTGGGGAGAGAGGAGGGCTGCAATTGGGATGTAAAGTGAATAAAGAAATAAATTAATGGAAAAATATTATTGTGTGTATGTGTGTACCTATGTATACTTGTGTATGTACACCATAGTGTGTATATGGAGGCCAGAGTACAACTTTCAGGAACTGGTTCTCTCTTCTCACTAAGGGTTCTAGGCATTAAACTCAGGTCATTAGGCTTGTGCACCAAGTAATTTATCTGCTGAGACATCTCACCAGTCAAGAATTAGTTCTTGAAATCCAATGGTCATGATGGGGTTTTAGAACTGTATTGTTCAGCTGCCCTAAAGCAATAGGGACTATATCGTATATGGTAAGTGGTGTGACATAATCCCCTTCCTATGAGTGGTATCACAATTACTTGAGCTTTTACCCATGATATGTGCTATTTTCTGGTATGATACATAGGTGGAGGATAAGATGTGGGCAAGTCCTGTGGCTATCACATGTAGTTGGCATATAAACAATACTCTTCATAAGGATTTTTGAACCTAGTATTTGCTTTTGACTGTAGTAGAAACTCTGCTTCTATGCTAGCCTTAAAAGGACACCTTTATCCTGAAGTCTTTGAACAGATAGCACTAAAAATCAGGCTCAAAAAAAAAAAACCCTAACAAAACAAAACAAAACAAACAAACAAAAAACTTTGCTGGGCAGTGGTGGTGCACGCCTTTAATCCCAGCACTTGGAAGGCAGAGGCAGGCAGATCTCTGAGTTCAAGGCCAGCCTGATCTACAGAGTGAGTTCCAGGACAGCCAGGGCTACACAGACAAACCCTGTCTTGAAAAAGCAATAAATAAATAAATAAATACATAAATAAATAAATAAATATCAGGCTCATGATCTGATGATAGGTGTGGACTGGCTATGAAAATGACCAAATGCACAAACTACAATATTGTCTTGTTCACTATGTTCACATGAGAGAGGGAAATAATGTAACACAGAGATCAATGCTGCTTTTTGGGAGGAAAAATCCAAATAATGTGAAGCCAAGTTCCCCGATCTTTTTCTGCTGGCACACTAGCCCTTTTCCTTTTCCAGAGACTAACTTTCTTTTTTATAAACATTGCATGATGATTGCACTTTGGTAACTGCTGTCTTAGATGGCATTTCTTCCTCAAGTTACATCTCACTATCCGTATTGCCTTCAAGTAAATAGTAAGAGTCAGATCTTGAACATTATTTGGTACCTGTTAGTAGGGAAAATTGAAAACAGCTTACCATCTCAAACCCCTTTGTATTATTTGCGCAAAAGACCCTAAGCATATAAAAATGCCCGATGTATGATTCCACTAATATGGTTTCCAAGATTCAGGCAAGTGCAAATCCATGTAGAAAGAAACTAGAAAGTGTTAGCCTCTGTATTGGCAAGTGAATAACTGAAAAAAAAAAAAAACATGAATGCGCTGTCTGGGCCAGTCGGTGCCTTGAGCAAACCTTGGGCACAAGCTCCACAGCCAGTCCCACAACACCCAGAGGAAGCTGCACTCCCAGGCGCTCTAAAACGCCCAGCCCATGATCAGACACATCTGTCCCAACACTGGGAGTAACTGGAACCAGCAGGACCAGGCACACAGGAACTCTGCCAGCCCAGTGGTTCCGGTTGCTTCTGGTTTGTCTGGGCCGGTGCCCTGAGCAGAACTTGGGCGCAAACTCAGCAGCCAGTCCCAAAACACCCAGAGGAAGCTCCACTGCCAGGCGCTCTAACAAGTCCAGGATCACAGGATCCCAGAATCACAGGATCACAGAGACAGCTTGACTCTGAGGAGTTCTGACACAACCAGGATCACAGGAAGGACAGGCTCCAGTCAGATTTAGCAGATAACCAGATGGTGTGGGGCAAGCATAACAATATAAGCAACACAAACCAAGGTTACTTGGCATAATCAGAACCCAATTCTCCCACCATAGCAAGCCCTGGACACACCATCACACTGAAAAAGCAAGAGTCAGATCTAAAAATCACTTCTCATGATGATGATATAGGACTTTAAGAAAGACATAAATAGCACCCTCAAAGAAATACAGAACAACACAGGTAAACAGCTAGAAGCCCTTCAAGAGGAAACACAAAAATCCCCTAAAGAACTACAGGAAAACTCAATCAAATAGGTGAAGGAAATGAGCAAAACCATCCAGAATCTAAAAATGGAAATAGAAACAATAAAGAAACCAGAAAGAGAGACAACCCTGGAGATACAAAACCTAGGAAAGAAATCAGGAGCCATAGATGGCAACATCACCAACAGAATACAAGAGATAGAAGAGAGAATCTCAGGGGCAGAAGACACATTAGAAAACATTG
>NC_045030.1:43765725-43772199 GCF_008632895.1 Mastomys coucha
ACAAACAAAAAGACTTTATATATTCATGTTAATTTAAGAAAATACTAGTAGTGATGTATTATTTTGAAATATGCAGCTAATATGTTTGGAGTTATTTAAAATTTATATTGAGAAAAATGTATGTATTTTCAGTATTGCTGTAGACAAGGATCTACATAAGACTGTTAAATTGATTGTTGTTTTATATAAAATAACTTTTATTTTTTTAAAGATTTATTTTTATTTATTTTATGGGTATGAATACAGTATAGCTGTACAGATGGCCGTGAGCTATCATGTGTGTGGCTGCTGGAAATTGAACTCAGACCTCTGCTGGCCCTGCTCACTCTGGCCCCGCTCACTCCAGTGTAATACACTGTAGTTGTCTTCAGATGCACCAGAAGAGAGTGTCAGATCTTATTACAGGTGGTTGTGAGCCACCATGTGGTTGCTGGGATCCGAACTCAGGACCTTCGGAAGAGCAGTCAGTGCTCTTACCTGCTGAGCCATCTTGCCAGCCCCTCAAATAACTTTCATAATACTCATTTTTATTGTTATATTTTATACATTTTAAAGAATATGACAAAAAAAGATATTGTAGGTATTGAAGGGAAACAATGTGATTTAATTCTATTTACTTAAAATATGTTTTTAAATGTTAACAAATTCAGATAAATTGAAATCATGTAAGTTTTCTCATCATAATGCAATAAAACTTAAAAAAATATGAATACACATTCAGGGGTGATAGTTATACATGTAGTTTTAAATATTAGTAACATTGACATCTACAACTGCTGAAACTAAATTCTTGGGGCTGGGGAGATGATTCAGCAGTTAAGAGCACTTACTACTTACTCTAGCAGAGGACCTGGGTTTGATTCATTGTACCTACATGGTGGTTCACATGTCTGTAATTTCAGATCCAGGAGGTCAGATGCCCTCTTCTGGCCTCTGCGGGCACCTGCATGCATGTGCTACACATAGATGGAGACAAAAATGAATATAGAGTGAATAAATCTTAAAAGACCACAGATTCATAATATTTTGTATGTAAATTATATATCAATAAAAACCTAAAGGATAGTTTATGTGAGGACATGCTTACTCTCTACTTGAGCATTATTTTAACTCTTCTGATTAGTATGTTTAAGACCATCTTGACGCTCCACAAAATATCATATTAACTCATTATATTGATGAATAGATTCACTTTGAGTTTTTTTTTTTTTTTACAGGTTTGGAAGTCTGGGGTAAAAAATCTACTCTAAAGTCAAGTCCAAAATACTATACTTTGCACTCCTTACCACTACAAAAGAGGTACAAGAGTGTTTTATCATTTGGCAGTTTATATACAATGCATCCAGTGATGAGAATACTGTTTCATGCTGACCTAGTTTTTCTTGTAACTAGATGGGTGCTAGTTTCAGCTGAGGACAGGGGTGAGGGGTATTTCTGTAGCAGGTCTGTAGACCATCTTACAAGCAGATCTGCTTAGATTTACTTTCAGCTAACCCCTATAGGAAACTCACAGTGCAGATCTCTTAAGCTCTGGAGCAGGGCTACTCTCTTGGTAGTAGAGAGTCGTTTTTTTTTTTAAAGAATGCCATGTGATATGCTAATGGAGAATGAATGCCAGATTACTCTTCAGTGTATTGGCTGACTATTGCTGAGTTCCAATGTTGCCGTAAACATATCTACTTAAATGAACAAATAGGTCTTACCTATGTTTCAGGAATCTGATCTTGGCTCACTCTGCTCGCGGTCTCACGAGGATGCAGTCAAGGTTTTGGCCAGACTGCATTGCTTTCTGGGGCTTGGGGTCCTCTTCTAAGCTCACATGTTTGTTGACATAATTCAGTGTCATAGAGTTGTAAGATTTGTTGATTATGGGCCTGGATTGGACTAAGATATTGTTTACAGTTTCTTGCCAAGTAATCTTCTCACAGGCGTATATCACCATAGTTTACTTTTTCAAGGCCAACAAGAAGAAATCTCATTCCAGTTTGCTAAGGTGGAATCTTGTTCATTAAATTTTATTATTATACTTATAAGGACATATTAGTTCTACAAATAGATCTTTGTATACATTATCATATGCAGCTTCTCTTTAGCCCCAAGATTGAGTCTTATGTAACAATGGAAGACACTAGTGATAATACTTTGCCTAGTAGTTTCTGACCCCCTTATACTTTAGAGGAAGGAATTATATACAGGCATGATTCATTGGGGGTAACTTTAGGATGTGGTCATCATAGGTATCATGGAACTATGCAGAATGAACTTTGTACAATAAGGTGGGTGACACATGACCTGTCTAGTAATACTGGGGATGAACAACAGCACTCTATCATGGTACTCATAGGACTGGGATTAGGCAGGCCAGGCAGACTTAACTAAAATGGAGCATCAGATGGCCTAGACACATGCTACTTGTTTCTAATACTGTTACCTTCCTTTCAGCTCACTCTTATGCTGCATCATGCTGGAGGCCAAATGACAGTGAAAGTGGAATTTAAGACTGATTTACATGTGGATCAGCAGAGAGATTGGTACCATGTAGAAATGGGTTGCTGTCCCAGTAGGTAGGTTTCCCTTCACTAATGCTGATCTATTATATGACATCCCAGTGGTCCTTGATATCACATCATTTCTTGGGCAGAACAGAAAGCTATGTTGTAACAGTTTAATTATTTGGGTTCTTTATATCATGAAGAGAGCATTAATTGCTCAGAATTGGTTATATATTCTGTGAAGGGATTTACCTTCTTTGCTAGGATCTCCTGCTTTAGTGCCAACTCTCATAGCTTACAGAATTCATAAAAGCATAGAACAGTCTGATGAAGGCTCAGCTAAGGTGCCAGAAGGGGATAAAACCCTGTAGGGTTGAGTTCTACATATTAAATGCCAGGGTGTGGTATATAGTACTCCATGTCTAATAAAGTTATATGAACAGGATGTTTGTCGTCACTGATGGGCTGTATACAACAGTGTTCCAATAAATTATAATGGTGCCAAAAATGTCCTATTACCTGGTGGTGATGTATCCATCAAACAATTGTTGCTTACCACATTACAGGTTTTGTTGCATTCTTGTGTGACTGTCTGCTGTACAGGTCAGATAAAAGTATATTATATAAATTATAGACAACTCCTAATACTTGATAATGAGACTGATGTAATACCTACTGCACTAATGAGGCTACATTTTCTGAGATAGTGTTTCTCTGTATATTCCTGGTTGTCCTGAAACTCACTCTGTACACCAGGTTGACTTCGAACTCAAAGATCTGCCAGCCTCTGCCTCTTGATTGCTAGGATTGAAAACATGTTGCCACCACCAGTCTTGATAATGAAAAGACTTTCTGGTTTATGTATTTACTTCAAATAATGTTGGAGTTCACGTATAATTATAATAAAGTCTATTATTAAATAGTATGTTGGGTGAAGCCAGAATCAATATTATCTTAGGATTTCTATTGTTGTGATAACACACCATGATCAAAAGCAAGCTGGAGAGAAAAGGGTTTATTTCAGGTTACACTTTCAGGTAACAATCAATCATTGAGGGAAGTCAGGTCAGGTATTCAAACAGGGTAGGTATTCAAACCTGGAGGCAGGAGCTGACAGAGAGGCCATGGAGGGGTGCTGTTTAGTGGCTTGCTCAGCCTACTTTCTTATAAAACCCAGGGCCACCAACCTAGAGGTGGCACACTGCCTGTGGTAAGCTGGGCCCTCCCCTGTCAATTATCAATTAAGAAAATACACCACGTTTGCTCACAGGACAACTTGGGGATATTTTCTTTTTTTTTTCTTTTTCTTTTTTTGTTTTTGTTTTTGTTTTTGTTTTTCGAGACAGGGTTTCTCTGTGTAGCCCTGGCTGTCCTGGAACTCACTCTGTAGACCAGGCTGGCTTCGAACTCAGAAATCCACCTGTCTCTGCCTCCCAAGTGCTGGGATTAAAGGCGTGTGCCACCACCGCCCGGCTAGGGGATATTTTCTTAATTGAAGTTCCGCCATCGCTTTAACTTGTGTCAAGTTGATATAAAACTAGCCAGCACAATTCATGTACCTCGTGTTTATCACATATTTGATATTTATCACTTTAACTTGTATGCTCTTTTGTTTATCATGGCTTTGGAAGGAACACATTATACATATCTTGGCCTATATACATATTCACACTCACACAACATACACATAAGTATCATGTATCCTGAGTGTGTTAGAGGCTATGTCATCTACCTTTGGACAATATCTGTGATGTTTTCACAATGGTGAAATATTTTGATGACTCATTCTCAAAATATATCTCCACTGTTAAATATCTAAGGATCTGAAGAGTCAGGAAATTTGACAAATCTCTGTAAGGAATGCGGAAGTGGGAGTCTCTTTTCCATTTTGCTGAGATAGCAGCAGTGAGAGCAGTGATGACTTGGGTTGTGCTGGAAGCTATAGATGCTTCCAGAGAGGAGCAAAGTCTCAAATCAATTGAAGGATAGTATTTTCAGAAATGTGGCGGTAAAGCTTGGCAATGAATAAAGAGCACGCAAGTATCAGGTAAGTCAAAAGCAGTGCAGTTTGGGGTACAGCAGAAAGAGCTGGGGTTCTGGAATCATAGATAAAGCCTGGCTTTACAACCTACTTGCATAACTTGAGGCAAATAGCTTTGCCTTTTGAGCTTTACTTTCTATACCTGCAAACAGAGATAAGAATTGTACCCACATACAAGGTTATTCTGAGAATCCAGTGTTTGTTGTAATGTTTATAAAATGCCTAGAACAGTGCCTGGCAAATAAACATTTCAGCACAGTTGTATATTTTCTTTCTAATTTCTATACTTGTAAAATTTTAAACATTTCTGTATTTTATCCCTGTTGTTCATTTAAAAAAGATCTCTCAACTTATTTGTGATACCTTCTAAACTGATAAATTACCTTTATTTCAACACCTTGAGTAGAACTGCTTTAGGCCAATGCACAACTACTATTCTGCATCCCTTTTGTGTCCTGCCCACTTTCCCCTATATCTCATGGTTTCCTTTCAAGTAGTGTCCTCAGAAAAGATGTGAGGGAACAAGAATTGCTATATATGAAAAAGACCTTTGTTTATCTCTAGGTTCTTATTTGGTCAGGCATTCATGTCTAGGCTGAAAAAAAAAACCGCACTGTTTAATCTTCGAGGTTGCTATTGAAACATCAAGGGTGATTCTTGAATCCCATGCTGCATTTTGAGCAGCGTAAACGCCTTGTGCTTGCTTCCATCTGGAAGCTTATAACAATGCACATCTATCTATGTTTTATTACTCCAAATTTGACAATAAAAATCCTTATTTGGATATTTTGTCATTTATTTTTCCAGGCACATAGTAATGTCTTCAATCAAGAGGATCACATTGTTTAGTTATGGGAAATAGTCTCATGACCTTAAATGTTCTTTCTTTCTCTCTTTCTTTCTTTCTCTCTCTCTCTCTCTCTCTCTCTCTCTCTCTCTCTCTCTCTCTCTCTCTTTCTTTCTTTCTTTCTTTCTTTCTTTGGTTAAACGCCTTTTAGTATAAATACTAAGTAGATATTAGACATCATCAACTGGTACAATATAATTTTGTCTCTATTTATCCACATTTAACTAGATTAGTCCACATCAGTAACTCAGAACCACAGTATGTGGAGGAAGAAAGCAGAATGGGGGAAGGTTGGGGTCTGTATTTTTAGTATTCTGTCTGGACTCTATCCCCACAGTTACCTGGCAACAGCCAGGTATGCTTCTCTCCACGGTTACCTGGCAACGGCCACGATACCACACCCCTGGCCTGCTCTTACAGCCTGTTTACTTAGTTTGTGTCATAGGCCTGAACTAGACAAACTCATTTTCTCTCACCACGAACTTATGCCACTGCTGCCAGCTCTATTAGTCTGGTTTCTAGCCATATGCCTCTTTGCTAATACAAAAATATACTTCTCTCTAGGTAGAGAGAACAACCTGTCAAAGTTACCTATGGTTTTCATTTCTATCCTGTTTCAATATGATCTTTACTACTGTCATTAAATTCTATTCCATTATAGCCAATCTATATTGTGCTCAATCTTGTCAGAAGTTTGTTAACTATTAAGTTTATGAGACAGAATTCCCAAAAGTCTCTAAGGTTCCTCCCACGAGGTTTTAGAAGATGTGGATGCAGCTATAGGATGCCGCCTGGATTGTGATATGACAATCACTGAAATACACAGTGGACAACACCGTATACTTTTGAGTCAAATGACTTGACTAAAATAAAGGTAAGCCATTTCTCATGTCACACCTATCCATTCCACAGAGAAAAAGCTCTGCGTCTTCTGCTCCTGGAAGCCAGACTGACTGCTCAAGTTGCCATTGAGACCATAGAGACCACAGAGAACTGTTGGCTAGTGGACTCTGTCATTTTTTAAACAATATATAACTGGTATATAACTGCTAGATTTTTGTTTATTTCTCAGAGTTCTGACTACATTGACAGCT
>NC_045030.1:43773538-43775865 GCF_008632895.1 Mastomys coucha
TTGAACTCAGAAATCTGCCTGCCTCTGCCTCCCAAGTGCTGGGATTAAAGGTATGCACCACCACCACCTGACAAAATATTACATTTTTATTAATTTTTTGAGAATTTCATACATATGTGCAATATATTTTGATTATATTTAACTCCTACTCTGCTTCCAACTCCTTTGAGATGTATTCTACCACTCCATCCCCCAACTTTGAGTCTTTTTTTAGATTTTATTTTATATGTATGAGCTTTTTGATCATATCTATGTCTGTGTACCTCTTGCACACCTGGTGCCCTTGGGTGGGGGTCAATAGAGGATCCCCTAGAACTGGAGTTCTGGGGAGTTGTGAGCCACTTTGTAGGTGCTGGGAATTGAACATGGGTCCTTTACAAGAAAAATGCTTTGAGCTGCTGTGTCATCTCTCTAGCCTTTGTCTTATTTTTTTAAATAGCCCACCAAATATAATTTGTGATACCCATATATTCTGGGTGTACAGCCATCCATCAGAGCATGGTGGACCTCCTAGTTTCCACACCCTTTAAGAAAACTAACCTGTCCCCTTAGAAGCCATCAACCTTCAGTCGTACCTCAAGGGTGGAGCTTTGTTGGTCCCTCAGAACCAACAAAGAAACATTCACTGCTCTGGACTCAAAGCATTAGGCTCTAACTTAAATCAGAGCATTATATTTTGACTTCAGAAAATCCTGTCAGTAAATTTACATTCGGCATACCTTTTACAAAAATTTGAACTTAGACAAAGTTATTTTTTTAAAGTACTTTATACCATCTAAAAATAGATTTTACTCATCACAATAGCTTAAATGGTTTCATATTTTCTGATTATAGACTTGCATATCTATTAGATTTAATTGTTAATCTTACTCATAACAGACTCCAGAAGAACACTGTAATTTGTTCCTTATATACTAGCAATTTATAATTATGCATCTATTGTAACCATAAATATATTTTAAAAGAGAATTGGTTTCAATTTATGTTTATGATGAAACGAAACAGATTACACTCACCTATCTGCATGGCTAACCCATATGGCCACGTTGGCAAGCCTCAATTGGAAAGCAGCAACTTGGTTTTAAAAGGAGCCATTTTTTTCTTTAGCCCCAAGTTCTACAGTTACCTCCGAAATGCCTGATTTTAGGCCTGGCTAAGAATAGAACCTAGATAGTCATTTGTTTTTTCCAAAGAGGCTGCCACAGAAAAGGGAAGAAAAAAGGAAAAGAAACAGGTGGTCGGGCAATAGCCTCTGTACATTAATACTACCATTACAGGCTCAAGAGGCATCCTAAAAATGGTCACACTCATAAAGCTATACTCACACATGTGCATTTTAAATTAGGCACACCAAGATTTGATAAGAGTAACTTGATCACCATGCATTGGAAAATGCAAACATAAAGTGGCCAGAGCTTTGCTACTGGGTTATTTTCAGAAAGTCTGGGAGATTAACTTTTGAGTTACAAACTCTCATATAAAACAATCACATTAGTTCAGATTGTTTCCTCAGATAAGTCACTTTAAGACTGTAAAACACTAGTCAAGCTGTTCCTGCAGGAAAGAAAGCACCAACTTCGTACTCCCTGTGATCACACAAATTTGGACCCAGATTTGTTAAACATGCTTGTTCTTCTGTTCTTTCTCTTTTAGCTACTCAGCAGCATAAATGTGTAGAATCTGAGTTTCCTGTTGTGGCAGTGGACATCTAAATAGTCACATTTCGATTCAGAAGAGCTCTTTCAAAGCCAATGCATGTCAGACAAATGCTCGATTCTCAAATAGTTAAAAAGAACTTCTGATAAGGTAGAGCAAGAATAAGGTCCTCACTGTACCAATAGTGAAGAACTCACCGCAGGTCAGACTTGAGGGCCCAAGTCCAAGCACTTGCTTGTCTGCATCACTGAGGAGTGGAAAATGGCAGATATTGACTGATTTAGAAAGGAAAGAAAAAGGCCCTGGAATAAAAGCAATCCTAGCAGCTGCATGGGGGCCATTCATTCTTTCTATTTTGTTTGGAGCTGACCTGCTAAGAGTGGCTAATGCCTGCTCCTGTCTTGGCTCCAGGCAGAAAGCCCTGCTTTGGCAGCTCCACCAGGCTAGCCATGGACACTCACCCCAACATGCCAATTAAATAGACAAGGAATAGTGAGAAGCAGAGATAGAAGGTTGAGCCAATATTGGCTGGGAATTTTAAGTAGCTACATCTTAACTGGGTATGGATAAGACTAGTACCTCAGCAGGGCAGTGACGGTGCACACCTTTAATCCCAGAACTTGGGAGGCAGAGGCAGGTGGATTTCTGAGTTGGAGGCCAGCCTGGTCTAC
>NC_045030.1:43775928-43777657 GCF_008632895.1 Mastomys coucha
AAAAAAAAAAAAAAAAAAAAAAAGACTAGTACCTCAAAAAGTTCCACATACGTGACTCCACTGACTGCAATTTCATTCCCCCAGGTTTCATTAAATTGTATAAAAGTGCACATCATCAGGATTATGGAGGAGCTCTTGTGAACTTTTCTCCAAGTATGTATCTATCTAGTCTGAGCCATGCACATAGCTTTCTAGATTTCTAAGAATAGGAATAAACTTTTCAAAAGCTTCTTTTTTAAAAAAAGATTTATTTATTTATTTATTTATTTAATGTATCTGAGTTACACTGTAGCCGTACAGATAGTTGTGAGCCTTCATGTGGCTGTTGGGAATTGAATTTTTGGACCTCTGTTCTCTGGTCAACTCCACTGGTGCTCCCTCTGGCCTAAAGATTTATTTATTATCATATATAAGTATACTGTAGTTGACTTTAATGTGCCAGAAGATGGCGTCAGATCTCATTACGGGTGGTTGTGAGCCACCATGTGGTTGTTGGGATTTGAACTCAGGACACCTGGAAGAGGGAGCAGTCAGTGCTCTTACTCACTGAGCCACCTCACCAGCCCCCAAAACTTCTTTATAATGTTTTATCCTCAGCCTTTCCTCTCAAGATTTCAGGCTGCTTTGTTTGCCTTAACTGTTGTCCCTGGCCCCAGGTGGCAGTGACTAATGTATTTACTTTTAATTATTTTCAACAATTGTCCCATGGTTATTTGATTAGTCATCTCAGAATCTGAGTTAGACTAAATAAGTGCTCTGAGTTGTTCTTTTAGGGAATTACAAAGTAAATAACCATAATAACACAAGGCATTGCAAATAAGGTCCCTTTTTGATCCCTTCAGTACTGAGGACTTGTACCAAGGTTTTGGACTGCTCTGTTTGTGGTTGCTGTTGAACTAGGGTAAAAGTGTTTTGTTCAGGATATGTGAAAGTGCTAGAACGGTCCATGGTCCCAGGGCAGCTGCTAACTATTATTACTAAGCAAAACCCCCCTTTTCTGCAAGCTTTTGCATCCATGGTTTAAGAAAAGTTGATGGTGGTGGCTTTGATCATTTACTCATTGTTTTATTGGGTGTGTGTGAAATGGAAGTTTGGAGTTTCTGTTTGCATCAGTTCTGCAGATGTTGCCTTGCCCAAGTTCTTATGTTTCATGGCCTTGATAATTTGGAAGACTACAGAATTTCCTTCACTGCTGTTTGTCTGATGTAATTCTTATGGCAATACTGAGGCGTGCGACTTGAGAAGAAGACCACAGAGGTAAAGTTCCATTCTTATTACAACAATGTCATTGCTGCCTATTACCAACATGATTTATCACTGTCAAGGAGGAGGAGAGCAGAGGGTAGTAGTACTTTAGGGGTTGGGGCTCTCAAGTCAAATACATCTGAATTCAATCCCTGGCACCTTTATCTGATTAAGTGAGTGGCAGACAATTTTAGAATGTCAGTTTCATGAAATATATAACAGGAATAAAAGCAGTAACTACTTCAGAGACTGGAATGCGGGAAACGTGTGTTAATCAATTAATGTAATGTTCAGCACCTCCTAGGAATAAGGATGTATGTTCATGTGTATGTAATCAAGAGAGTTTAAGTAGATACAATTAAAAAAATTCAGAAATCATTTTTCATTATAAGTTCCACAAGCTGTGTGCGTGGTCATTCATGCCTTTAATTGCAGCACTAATGACATTGTGGCAGGAGGATTGCCTCAGATTTGAGAGCCACCT
>NC_045030.1:43778460-43778900 GCF_008632895.1 Mastomys coucha
CTGAGAATATCCTCTTAGAGTAGTAAACCACAGGAACATTAAACGCATCCTTGCAGCTGCACCAAGGCTAGTTAGAGGCCTATTCAAGAAAAGGGCTTATGTGGTGGGTTTTTTTTTCTCCTCTTCCTTTTAAAAAGCCACCTGTACCATTTTTGTCTTGGTTTCTTAAGTGGAAATGATTTTAAGATGTAATTTTCTTCCTCTACTTTATTTATAATGTACAAATAGTTCTTTGTTAATAGGGAAAGGGGGGAGGCGCCTGTACAAACCCAATGCCAAACCTAATTAAGGCTTTTTAGAAAAAGTGTGTCTCTCTAACTTTCCAACTTCCTTTCTGAGTTAGTAATTTAGAGGCTGGACAAGATGCAGGTGGAAGGAATTGCTTCATTGACAGCTGGCCCTGAATCTTTCCCATTCCTGGAAGTGCACCAAGTTAAAGG
>NC_045030.1:43778910-43779478 GCF_008632895.1 Mastomys coucha
AGAACTGGGGCTAGTCTGGGAGGAGCACGGGCTGTAATCTAAACCTTTCCTGTTGGTTGGCAAAAGTCCCAAAAGCTCTTTGAGACAAGGAGAGATAGCTTTGAGGGAAAAATTCGGACTGGATTATCTAATCCAGATGTTGAAAACCGCGTCTTGAGGAAGAAAAACATATTATAAATGAGGCCCCAAGGAGAGAAAAATGTTTTCAAAAATAAACCAGACCTCGAGGAGGGATTGTTATAATCATATCAGCTCTAGTTAGATTCACATAATGAAGTTAACGGTGGAGTTCGGTGAGGATGAGGATCAGCATCATAGGATGATTTAAACAATTCCAGAGGCTTCCCCCTGAACAGGGAAACCGTCTTTAGCCAGAGGTCATAAAGTCCTGATAACTTCTTACCACTGGCTTTTAACCTCCTTTTGGCCAAATATTTGTTGTAAAGTGTGACCAGAAACACTGAACTTTTCCTTCAGAAAATGAATGGACAGCTGTACACATAAATCAACATGCATTTCCATGTAATTCCCAGACAGCTGTGAACTGCCCTGTGGAGACTTTAGTATC
>NC_045030.1:43779488-43779746 GCF_008632895.1 Mastomys coucha
TTTGCAAAAGCCGTATAAAAAGGACCTGATTCATACACAGACTGTGGTTGAAATAATCTGAAAAGAAACTCCATCACATTTTATCCCCATAACATTAATATATTAAAAATATACTTATTAATGGTTTGTGTGTTTATATGTGTTTGTGTGTTTATACTACACACATGTAAACAAAATTTGTACATAATTGAGACAGTATTCAAGTCTTAGTCAGGAAGTTATCTACATTGTAGTTTGGTTTTCTTAAAAAACCCGATT
>NC_045030.1:43779757-43781580 GCF_008632895.1 Mastomys coucha
GTAGTTTGGTTTTCTTAAAAAACCCGATTATTTTATCTTTGACATTAAATGTATTGATTGATATTCTTAACCTCTGAAATAATACCTGCAGCTGTCTTAAGAGTATGAGTATGGTGGGTACAGTAGTGCATGCACTGGGGAGGCAGAGGCAGGTGGATCTCTGTGAGTTTGAAGCCCGCCTTGTCTACAGAGTGAGTTGCAGGACAACCAGAGCTACATAGTGAAACCTTGATTTGAAGAAACAAAGGAAGAAAGATTCTGAGTATGTGGCTATAAAATACTTTTTGAGCAAGGCCTTTAAAGTCTGAGAAGTGGGGGACTGGAGTATTGGTTCAGTGGTTAAGAACACTTACTGGTCTTGCCAATGGGCCCTCTTCCCAGATTCAGTTTCCAGCATCCACATGGTGGCTCATAACCATCTGTAACTCCCATTTCAGGAGAGCCCATGCCTTCTTCTGACTTTCACATGTGGTGCACATACATGCAGGCAGACAAAACACTTATGTACATAAATGAGTAAATCTAAAATAAGTTTTTAACCCGAGAAGTTATCTTTAGTATTATTATCATGTTTATAAAGTGTTCTCCTCCATTCCTTGGGTGAAAATGTGTGAGAAAGCAGCTTATCTCAACTGGTATGGTCAATATGGAACAGTGGAGATTATTATTTTTTATTTTTTTGTTCCACATGCACTAAAAGACAGATTCAACTTACATTACTAGATATTAATAGTACAAAAGGGACTCATTGGGATATTTAGAATCCATGCACATAACCTGCTTTGATCGTGTTCATGGCTCTATTCCGTTCTTGTTCCCCTTTATCTTATGAAGGCATACTCTTGGGGGCCACAATTTTATTATATTCACTATTTTTTGAGGTTTTCTCAAACACTGAATTGTGACAAATGTGCATGTTGATTATCACTGTTAATCAGACATTGAGTGTCTTAGGACTTATTTGTGACATCTATTGTTTTCATAGCAGTACATTTCAAGATTATATGTTCCAACGTTAATGTTCCTCAAGATTGACCTCAGTACTCCTCTTCTAGTGCACATCACAACTGACAAAAATGCCAAAACCTTTGTACCCTTCTGGTATTCCTGCTGGTGGCGAGATTTCTTGTGGTCATTCTGGAAACGATTTTGCCAATATAGAAAGAAACAATTCAGCAGTTGGTCTTATGTGTGTTTATTTTAAAGAAATAAAAACTTAGGCTTTTACAAAAACCTATCCACAAATGTTTGCAGCAGCTTGATCCAAGTTGGTCCTAAACTGGAACCAATCAGATATCCTTCAATAAGTAGATGATTAAACAAACTATAGTATATGTATGACTTGCAACAGTCCAACAGTAGCAAAAAGGAAAACATTATTGATGAAGATAGCATGTTAGGTAGAACTAGAGGAATTATACTAAATGAAAAAGTCAGTTTCCATAGGCTGCAGATGATGGGATTCTAAAAGTATAATGTCCTTGAAATGACTAAAGAAACAGAGAAGAGATTAGTGGTTTTCAGGAATGAAGTGGAGATGAAGGTACATAGTGTGGCTCTAAAAGGGATAGAACTGTTCTGCATCTTGACAGTGGTGGTGTCAACATCTTTGTACTGCAGTGCACTATTAAACTAGTTAACTTTTCACATTACTGTGACCAAATACCTGAAAAGAAGCAGCTTAAGGAGTGTCTTAGTCAAGGTTCCCATTCCTGCACAAACATCATGACCATGAAGTAAGTTGGGGAGGAAAGAGTTTATTTGGCTTACTTCTACATGGCTGTTCATCACCAAAGGAAGTCAGGACTGGAACTCAAGCAGGT
>NC_045030.1:43781591-43785086 GCF_008632895.1 Mastomys coucha
CCAACTGAAACTCCCTTCTGTGATAACTCCAACCTGTGTCAAGTTGACACACAAAACTAGCCAGTACAAGGAGAAAGTGTTTCTTTTGGTCCATATCTTGAGAAGATACTGGGCATCGTGGCCGGGAAGTCATGGTGGCAAGACCATGAGGCAGCTGGTGGCATCGAGTTTGTGGACAGGAAGCAGAAAGAGAACAGGATGTGAAGCCAGGAGAAGAAACCTTAAAGCTTACCATCACCTTGGAACCAAATGTTGAAACATGAGTCAATGGGATATTTTGTGTTCAAATCATAATAACTATTTTTTTTTTTGGAGAAACTGGGGAAATGATACATGATTTCTTATTGTATTAGTCCTTATACCTGTATGCACATCCACAGTCAACCCCAAGCTTTCTTCTTTAAAAATTAAGAAAAAATGTTAAAAATAAAAATAAGGAAACAGTTTATTTTGTGTTATATGCATACATAAAATATAATGAAAATTATTTACACTTATATGTTGTAAATATATATGGAGAGACAAATAAGCATGTGTGTGTGAAAATATCATGTATTCAGTAAAAAAAAATATGGTGTGTGCGTGTGTGTGTGTAGGGGGGTATATGCATATTTACAAGTATCCTCCTTTGTTGTTCTCTCAATGAATCTTGGATCTCTCAATGAACTTTGCAATCACCATATTTTGTCTAGGCTGGCCAGTAAGCTTCAATGATCCTCCTATCTCTGACCCAAGTTCCCCAGTACAGGCTCACATGGCCCCTGTGACTTTTATGTAGGTGCTGTAGGTGTAGTCTCAGGTTACCATGCTTGCATAGCAAGAGCTTTTATCCTACCACTGACCACCTGACTCAAAAATTTTACTTTTATAGCACGTAACTTAAGGATCAAAACTCAAAAAAAAAAATCTGTGGAAGGTTGTGTGTGTGTGTGTGTGTGTGTGTGTGTATACACTGTACCTGTGCCAAGAGTCTATATATCAGTGGTTCTGTCTGACTATAGAAAATATATCTTCTGGCAGCATCCACATCTGATAATAATTGCCTTTCTACATCATGTGCCATAGATATTGTGGCTGCCCAATGATGTTTGTTATAAGAATTTTTGCCAGTAGCTTATTCTGTGTTCTCTAAGTCATTTTGTCATTAATGTTGTGCTAGGTTTTACAAGCTTCTTGGCAATAAAGTCACTTGTACTTGTTTTGCCAAGAGGCCTAATAACTTTGAATGATACCCTTCTAGCTTTAGTATCATTTCTGCCTGAGTCACAATATTCATCAGTTTCACATAGTGAAGAATTGCTTCACGCTTGCTCTCAGAAAATGCTGTTGGTTTACTACAAGGGTAATTGCATTTTGGTTAATAATTATGTAAAAGTCTTCACAACTTCATGCTACAATTTGATGCAGTTCATTACAAATGCCATGCTGGCTAACAAAGCACATGGGTGACAAGAATAATAAAATAAGACACCAGATATTTATCTTCTTATTTGCATTTTCACTGCATGTGTGATATTTTCACACACACACACACAGACACTTTTTTTACACACCTACTTATTTGTCTCAGCACATACTGATTCACTTTGTGTATTTTCCTTGGAGACATGGTCATTATTTATGCCAATGGTGTTTGCTGAGTTGGAGCATTTTAGTTTTGTTTGTTACTATTTTATAAGTTCAGGAGGCCACATTTGAGTGGCTGACTAAGCAGGGAGATACAATACTACACAATATAAAAGCAAACAGTATAATAGTCACAACATACATGCAAACTTAGCATAAGCACAAACACGCAAATGGCAGAAATATGCTACCAGAGGTGAGCTGTACCCTGATATTACCTTTAAGGATGTTAAGTATGTAAGGCAATTGCTATGAAAAAAATCATAATTAGCTTTACATTGCTTTCTTTCCTTTTCTCTTTTGATGGTATTGAGGATTAAATCCAAGGCCTGATGCATGCTAGGCAACTGCTTTATCACGGAGCTATAATCCCCAGTTAGTTAGCACTGCATTTCAAATACATGAAAAGTATATGAATAAATAATCACACTGCTGTTTCTCTATCTACTTATTAAATTTCTTGGGTGGTAAGTGGCCCTCTATTCAGAATTCATGCACTTCACTTCGACACACATTATCTAAGTAGGAAAATATGTTCTATATTATAAGGGAAGGTATATGCTAAATGTTGAATACACTTGATAATACATCAAGGTTTGATTCAATTTACAGTAGTTGGATTTGGTTGAATTTGATCATTGATTTCCTACTTTGAATAGGAATTTGTGACAAAACATCTGCCTTTTACTAATAAGGAATAGGGTATGATATCTTTCACAGTAGAGTCACAGTGGGCACAAAACTGTCTAGCTACAGAGTACACTTTCCAGTCTTTTTTGTAGTGTGGTATGTCCTGGTGGTATGAGCAAGAATGTTGGTTTTGTGCTTCTTCTTGTTGCAATCCTTTAAGCTTTATATACATGCTCCTTTATGCATGCATTTTTTTTCTCTTCTGGTTAGTTAGACACATGGGTATGCCAATAGCATAGCTTCATCTAGGTAGGTGAGACTTTTGTTCTATAAGAAAGAACAGAAATAATATGGAATGAATCCCAGCTCTCCAATGACTGAATTCATGGAATATGTCATTTGTATATCCTGGACTCTCATGTAGAGAGAAATTTCATTGTTCCTTGACTCATTGTATTGTTGAATCTTTATATTACAATGGCTTAGCTCTTTAACTCCAAACAAAGGGAAATTCTGGATGTTTGAAAGCCTTGGTTGATAGATTGTGGAAAAGAGGGGTTCTTTGTGGTATGGGGTAAGTGGGAAGGAAAAGGGAGATAAAAGTTAGTACAGTACTACTTGCTATGGTAGATGGGGTATGAGTGAGTGCGATTTGATTCCAAGACTTATTTACATAGCCAGGGCAGACAAGAAACAAAGAATAAGCTTAGTAATAAGTCATCCAGAAATGTAGTTTTCCTGTGAGAGAGAACAAACTGACTGGGGGAATTGGTAGTACTAAGCCACCCAGTTCACAATTAGAAAGAAATACCATCAAGGGAGAGAGGCATTCAGCCTATGGCATCTCAGGGTCATCTGTTGCCAAGATCTTGGAGAGTGGCATTTCTAAGGTCAATAATGTGTGAATGATACTCTTGTTACTTTTCTACTTCAGTCATGGCTAGTGTTAAGAACTGTGGTGGGACCAAACCTTTGGGTTGAACTGTATTAGTGACTTTAGCTAAAAAGAGTTAGAACTAGAAGAAATCTGAGAGTAATCTCATTTATTTTATAATTTGATCTTTTGCTGATATAATACATCACCCACTGCCAAGGCACATTTGTGTAAACTAGAAAGAAAATGGCTCCTTTTGAAACCATTCTTCAACCAACTGGGAAACTACCTCTGTGCTGTGGGGAGCCGCAGCTGCCACCCTATATACATATATATTGAACACCTGGTCTCTGGTCAGAGCAGAG
>NC_045030.1:43786114-43791330 GCF_008632895.1 Mastomys coucha
AAAAAAAAAAAAAAAAGAGGAGGTAGAAGGAATATAAAAGGGATATATGTAAGATTCTTTCTTCTGTGTACGATGCAAAGGTATAACACTCATGAACTCGTTGTAGCTATAGTTACCTTCATAAGACCTGTACAAAATTAAGCCAAGCAAATACTGACAAAGATGGGATAGATGATCTCCAGGCTCTGCCTCCTCCTTATTAAAGAGCTGCTGGCAGAGGATAGTTGCTGAGGGAGGCAGAAATGTTCTTTTTTGAGGATGTGGCTACTGGTAGGCTTCCCATCTTCTAGTCAATGACCTCATACCAAAGCACACATAGGCATCACTAATTGGACTTGGTGGGTTATAAAAAAAGACAAAGTTTGGAGGGAAGATTGTTATGGGAATACAGGAAGATATATAGGAAGATGTTGGGGGAGAAATGGATGATCATACTTCATCATATACATGCATGGAATTCTCAAAAAATAAATAGAAAAATTTAAAGAAATGCTCCCTTTTCTTAGATTCATGACCTGTCAAACTTACATGTAACTAACTAGGAAACATGACTTCATTAGTGTCATGTAGAGCAGATTCAGCTACCACAAATCATCACCATGAGACATCTTTGTGCAGTGATCAGTATGCACAATTTTACAAGGTTGCCCCAGAGACTACCAGAGGTATAGTGAAAGTGCAGTGTATTGTAGGAGAGTGATGAGAAGCCATTAAAATGTGATGTACTAGCCAGAGATTGGCCAGAGAGGTTTACAAACTAAACAATTTTAGAGAAGCAAAAACTGAAGTATTTTTAAAAGCATCACTACTGATTTTTCCTCTTCTTCTTCCATCTCTTTCTTCTGTCCTCCTCTTCCTTATCTCCTCATTCTTTCTCTCTCCTTTCTTCTTTTTTCACTTTTTTTAAGAGAAAAATCATAACAAATTTATTCATGGTAAGAACATAAGAACTATACACAAAGGAGGACTCGAAGAACATCTTGAAATTGATGTTTATATAGAGTTAAGCAAAGAGGCAGTAGCTTGAAAAGGCCACAGAAGTTTGTATTGTTACACAGATGATGTTTCCTAGGTAACAGCCACTTGTGGTCATTTCTAGGTCAAGTATGAGACCACAATTTTTTCTTACTGTGAAAAAAAATCTTTCCAAGGCAGAATGGTGGATATAAAATAGAAAACTTTGCTTATGTCTTACTGGTTATTTGTTTCATCAATACGGGCATCCTTTATAGATGTATATCTCTCTAACAAAATGGCTTTCAGAATCATTCATTATTGCATCCTAAATAAGTTTATCTAAATAAGCCTAGGACATCAGGGTATGGTGGTACATAGCTGAAGTCTCAGTACACAGGAAGGCTAGGAGATAGCTGGACAGATAGACAGATATACAGGCATGCAGGCAGACAGACAGATAGATGTTAGAGAAATAGATCTGGGACTGTGGTGTTTCATTCTTCCAAATCCCTAATCCTCAACTCAATACATTATCAAAGCCTTGGGTGCACAGACCAATTTAGATGAACTAAAGAGGCATAAGGCAAATAGACAAGGAACTAAGAGATTACTTAGGAACACCAAGAGAAAATTTAGTATCTGTGCTGATGCTGTTGCTGATGCTGATGTCATCACTACTGTTGCAGCCACTAGGACAAGCTGGGGCAGCAGGAGTGACCAGCTTTCTATGTTTGTGAGAAATCTTAGAGCAATATTTCTTTCTAACCAGTGTTACCACCTCTAGGGGCTTTAGGACATTTGCATGAATTATTTTATTATCTAGAAAACTGGAAGATGTCAAGTACATTCAGTGGGTCATATCAGAAACATCAGATGAGCAGGCTGGTATTGTGTACTGTTTAGTATTTTGTCAACTTGGCACAAGCAGGGTCATCTGGGTAGAGAGTATATCAATCGAAAACACAACTGCATCAGATTGACCTGTAGGCAAGCATGTGTGGCAATTTTTATTATTATATCTTGATTATTTGTATGTACAATATATATTTGAATATACATTTATGAAATAGAAAGCACCATCAAACAAAAACAAAACAAAAAGGTTTGAGTCATGTTTACTTGTTTGAAATCTGGCCAAGCATTCTGAGCATATCTTTTGGGGTGCTATTAGATAGTTCCTTCTACTTCAGTCTAAGTGCTGGCTTTACAGACATGGGTCACCATGGGTCTTTTTTCAATTCCTTCTGAACATTATCAAAATAGTTAAGGGTCAAAATGCAGCAGTTACTGTTTGGCAGTGGTGGTGCACGCCTTTAATCCCAGCACTTGGGAGGCAGAGACAGATGTATTTCTGAGTTTGAGGACAGCCTGGTCTACAGAGTGAGTTCCATGACAGCCTGTCCCAAAAAACAAAAACAAACAAACAAACAAACAAAAAATGCAGCAGTTAGTTCTAGCTATCGTTTTCAAAAGGATAAAGGTACATCAAATTGTTTCTTCTAATGTAAACATTTTGTTGCTACCTTCTTTTTTCTTTTTCTATGTCTATTTTTTATTATATTCAGTACAATATATATTTATACCAATCATAAAAATGATGGACATGTTATTAAATGAACATAAATAGATAAAGTCTTATTTGTTTGTTTTGTTTTTAGTTGAGCTTTAAAATCTTGGCTTTTATTGTTGTGCAAACCCAAAATAAGAACAATTTTTAGACATTGCATATCATTGTAATAAGGCTGTACTTCAATGACCCTCACATCACCAAAGGATTTTACTTCCATAGTAGCTAAGCTAAGAGTTAACAGTTCTGCTGCACCAAGGAATGAATTGTAGGCTCAATTATTTGGATATATATTTCCCGCTATGGTCAAAGCCAATTGACTAGAGGGATCGTCATTATTCTCAGCCCAAGGGGAACAGGTTACATTCATTTAAGAAATGCTGTGTGTATTAAGAGGTCTATCCATGATCATTTATTAACTGTTTCAATGAACAATGGTTCTGCTTGGAGGGTGGCACAGATATTAGTTTAGGTTAAGAATCTAGTTCATTGGCTGTGATGATTTTGAAAAGCATTTATCCCAGAAAAAGAGTAACTTATAAGTTCCTATTCTTCAAACTTGATACCATAGTTTCAAACATCAAGCAAAGCATTCAGTCTTACTCTTTGTTGTTCTCTTACAAGCCACCTCCCAAATTAATTATCTATGTTTCTTTTGGCTGTATAAATGAGTTTGAAATATGTAAGCTGTTCTGAAAACCATAGTATAGTATAAAAACATCAAATAAACAATCCTACTAATAGAGAGGCTGAGATAGGAGAAGCAAGATTTCAAGACCATTATGTAGGACACAATAAGACACTGTCATGTACAAACAAGCAGAAAGTGTATAGAAATTGTACAATATTGGACCTATTTCTCCAATTACCAAATTAGAGAGACCACTGGATGACAACCAACAAATTTTTAATTCCTCATATTTTTTGAATTTTAATTGATTAAGATATGTTGGTAATATTAATTTTCATATTAAGAGATATAAAGGAAAAGGAATTGTTACTTCCTGTTATTTTTGTTGTTAGAGGTGGAATTATGTTTGTGTGGGTTTGTCAAAAGATTACTTTCTTGCTTTTTCTAGGGTGTGGTTTCACTCCTTGTGTTGGCATTTTCCATCTACTATCCTTTGTAGGGCTGAATTTGTGGAAAGATATTGTGTGAATTTGGTTTTGCCATGGAATATCTTGTTTTCTCCATCTATGGTAATTGAGAGTTTTGCTAGGTACAGTAGCCTGGGCTGGCATTTGTGTTCTCTAAGGGTCTGTATGACATCTGCTCAGGATCTTCTAGCTTTCATAGTCTCTGGTGAGAAGTCTGGGGTAATTCTAATAGGCCTGCTGCCTTTATATGTTACTTGACCTTTTTCCATTACTGCTTTTAAAATTCTTTCTTTGTTTAGTGCATTTGTTGTTTTATTATTATGTGACGGGAGGAATTTCTTTTCTGGTCCAGTCTATTTGGAGTTCTGTAGGCTTCTTGTATGTTCATGGGCATCTCTTTCTTTAGGTTAGGGAAGTTTTCTTCTATAATTTTATTGAAGATATTTACTGGCCCTTTA
This sequence comes from Mastomys coucha, assembly GCF_008632895.1. Lineage (NCBI taxonomy): Eukaryota > Metazoa > Chordata > Mammalia > Rodentia > Muridae > Mastomys > Mastomys coucha. Next base: position 43,790,195 of record NC_045030.1, read on the forward strand.
AGTTGAGAATCTTCCCTCTCTTCTATAACTATTATCCTTAGGTTTGGTCTTCTCATTGTGTCCTGGATTTCCTGGATGTTTTAGTTTAAGACCTTTTTGCTTTTTGTGTTTCCTTTGACTGTTGTGTCAATGTTTTCTAAGGTGTCTTCTGCCCTTGAGATTCTATTTTCTATCACTTGTATTCTGTTGGTGATGCTTGCATCTATGACTCTTGATCTCTTTCCTGGGTTTTCTAACTCCAGGTTCGTCTCCCCTTGTGATTTCTTTATTGTTTCTAGTTCTATTTTTAGATTCTGGATGGCTTTGTTCATTTCCTTCTCTGGTTTGATTGTGTTTTCCTGTAGTTCTTTGAGGGATTTTTGTGTTTCCTCTTGAAGGGCTTCTAGCTGTTTACTTGTGTTCTCCTGTATTTCTTTGAGGGTGCTATTTATATCTTCCTTAAAGTCCTCTATCATCGTCATGAGAAGTGATTTTAGTTCTGAATCTTGCTTTTTTTTGGTGTGATGGTGTATCCAGTACTTGCTATGGTGGGAGAATTGGGTTCTGATGATGCCAAGTAACCTTGGTTTCTGTTGCTTATGTTCTTATGTTTGCTTCCTGACATCTGGTTAACTCTAGTGCTACCTGCCCTTGCTAAATCTTACTGAAGCCTGTCCTTCCTGTGATCCTGGTTGTATCAGAACTCCTCAGAGTCAAGCTGCCTCTGTGATCCTGTGATTCTGGGATCCTGTGGTCCTGAGATTCTGGATGTGTCAGAGCTCCTTGGAGTCAAGCACACTCTGGAACCCTGAGATACTGGTGTGACCAAGCTACTGGGATCCAGTGATCCTGGGAGTGTTAGAGTACCTTTCTTTGATTTTTTTGTGGAACTTTCTCCGGGTGTTGTTGGACTGGCTGTGGAGTTTGCAACCAAGGTTTGCTCAGGGGACTGGCCCAGACAGACCAGAAGGAACTTGTGCCCCCCTTTTCACTTTTTTGAGATAGTATTATTATGTACTCCAGAATGGATCCATGATCCTCTTGTCCCAGCTCCCCAAGGTTAGGATCCCAGGCCTACAACACTATGCTGAATTTAGTTATGATTTTTTTTTTTTGTTTTTATGAGACAGGGTTTCTCTGTGTATCCCTGGCTGTCC
>NC_045030.1:43791735-43792134 GCF_008632895.1 Mastomys coucha
CAAAACCACAAACAAGAACAAGAACAAACCCCTGTTCCCTCCCCCTTCCCCTGCTCTCCAGCCCACCCTCTTCCGCTTACTGGCCCTGGCATTCCCATGCACTGGGTCAATGGCCTCTCCTCCCAATGAGGAACGACTTAGCTATCCTCTACTATACACATGCTGCCCTAGCAATCAGTCCCACCACGTGTACTCCTTGGTTGGTGGTTGAGTCCCTGGGAGCTCTGAGGGTACTAGTTAGTTCATATTGTTCGTCCTAAGGGGCTGCAAAACCTTCAGCTCCTTGGGTACTTTCTCTAACTCCTACATTGGGGACCCTGTACTCAATTCGATGGATGGCTGTGAGCCTCTATATCTGTGTTAGTCAGGTACTGTCAGAGCCTCTCAGGAGACAGCTAT
>NC_045030.1:43792145-43792370 GCF_008632895.1 Mastomys coucha
ATCAGATATAGGATTGGTAAAGATCTTTCCCCAATTTGTTGGTTGCCATTTTGTCCTATTGACAGTGTATTTTGTCTTACAGAAGCTTTGCAACTTTATGAGGTCCCATTTGTCAATACTTGATCTTAGAGCAGAAGCTATTGGTGTTCTGTTTGGGAAAATTTCCCCTGTGCCTATGTGCTTGAGGATCTTCCCCACTTTCTTTTCTATTAGTTTCAGTGTATC
>NC_045030.1:43793445-43796853 GCF_008632895.1 Mastomys coucha
TTGTTTGTTTATTTAAACTATATTTTCTTCCCATTCAATATATCTTGGTTATAGCTTTCCCTCCTTCTATTCCCCGAAGTCCCTCTCCACCTCTTCTTCCCTCCAGATCGACTCCCTTTCTGTCTCTTATTAGAAGAGGTTTCCAGAAAATAGCAACTGAACATGACAAAATAAAATACAATGAGATAAAACCAAAACCACCACATCAAGGCTGGGCAAGGCAACACAGCTGAAAGAAAATAACCTGAAAAGTAGGTACAAAATTCAGAGAACTACTCAGACGCTCAGGAGTTCCATAGAAATACTAAGCTGAAACCTATAATACACATGCAGAGAACCTGGTTCAGTACTGTGTAGGCTCAGTGCTTGTTGCTACTTCAATCCATGTGAATTTACATGAGTATTGCTAAGCTGATTTATAGCCTTAGTTCTTCATCCCCTCTGACTCTTACACTCTTTCCTTCTTCTCTTTTGTGGAGTTCTCTGAGCTCTGAGGGGAAGGATTTGTTGGACACTTCCCATTTATATCAGTGTGTTCCAAAGATTCACAGTATGCATAATATCTGGATGTGGGTCTCTATTGGTTCCCATCTGCTGCAGAAGGGTGATGGCTGAATAAGATGCTGATCTATGCATATTATTAAGAATCATTTTATTGTTACTTAAAAAACAACTAGTACTACTTAGCTTTATACTAAGTCTCTGAGATTACACTAAGTCTTTGGTTCTTGGTCACCAAAACAGTGCAGGTTATGGGTTATGTCTCATGGAGTGGGCCTTAAGTCAAACCAGACATTGGTTGGCTATTCACACATCTGTGCATCCATTTCCCTAGCATACCTTGTAGGCAGGACATATTCTAGGTCAAAGATGATGTGGCTCAGTTGGTGTTTACATTTCTTCTTTTATAGCTTACAGAGTACCTTCCAACCACACTAGAATGTATGGGTGAAGGATTCATATAGAATCCAGCTCAACTTTTCCAAGTTCAGTGAATTATGTGGCTATTGTCCTTAGCAATAGGCCTGAGGAATATTATGTCAGATTTCAGAGAGCAACCTTGATTGTTTAGGGGTTTCCATGAGAATCCATTGGCCAACAACTAAATTAAATTCAACACAGTCACAGTACTGGAAGTCTTTGGTGACAAGAGATAGCCAGTTGGGACTCCATCATCCTTATTATTAGGAGAACTCACTAGGGCTATCTTCATATATTTTGAAGATTTTCCACATCACTAAGTTTCCATACCATCTTTCTAATGCACCCCAACTGTCATTTCTCAAATTCTAACCCAGTATCCCTCCCTTTCTGTATCTCATCCCCTCTTTTTTGTCCCCACCTTTCCCTAGTTGGCAAGTAAAATCTATTGATTTCCCTCTCTTAGGGAGATCCATGTTCATTCTCAGTCCTTTCCTCTGTATATAACCTCTTTATGTCTGTGGATTATAGGTTGTTCATATAGTTTATTTAATGGCTAATGTACACATCCAATTTAATATATTCCATATATATCTTTCTGTATCTGGGTTACATATTCAAGATATTTTTTTCTAGTTACATCCATTTGCTTGTAAATTTTATGATGTCATTTTTTAGCATTGTATAAATGTGCCACATTTTCTTTATTCATTCTTCTGTGGAATGACATCTAGGATGTTTCTAATTTCTGGATATTATGAATAAAGCAGCAATGAAAATAGTTTAGCGAGTGTCCTTATGGTAGGATAAACACCCAAGAGTGGTATCAAGATTTAGAAATAGATCAATTCCCAATTTCTAAGGAAACATCATATTGATTTTCACAGTGCTTGTACAACTTAACACTCCAACAAGCAATTGGGAGTATTCCCCATGTTCCACACCCTTGCCGTTATGAGCTGTCATTTAATCTTAGCCGTTCTGACAGGTATAAGATGGAATATCAAAGTAGTTTTTTTATTAGATATTTTCTTTATTTACATGCCATATGATTTCTCCTTTCCCAGTTTCCCCCTCCAACAAACAAACAAACAAAACCAACAAGAACAAACCCCTGTTGCCTCCCCCCCCCATGCTTGCCACCCCACCCTCTCCCACTTATTGGCCCTGGCATTCCCCTACACTGGGGCACAGAAACTTCACAGGGCCAAGGGCCTCTCTTCCCAGTGATGATCAACTTTGCAATCCTCTACTATACACATGCTGCCAGAACAATCAGTCCCACCATGCATAGTCCTTGGTTGGTGGTTGAGTCCCTGGGAGCTCTGAGGATACTAGTTAGATCATATTGTTGTTCGTCCTAAGGGGCTGCGAACCCTTCAGCTTCTTTGTTCCTTTCTCTAACTCCTTCATTGGGGACCCTGTACTCAGTTCAATGGATGGCTGTGAACCTCTACATCTGTGTTACTCGGGTACTCTTAGAGCCTCTCAGGAGATACCTATATTAGGCTGGCTTGTACTTTCTTCAGTCTCTGCTCCATAGTTAGTCTCTTCAACTCCTTCCATGGGTATTTTGTTCCCCCTTTTAAGAAGGAATGAAATGTCCACATTTTGGTCTTCCTTCTTCTTGAGTTTCTTGTGGTTTGTGGGTTGTTCTTCCTGTATTCCGAACTTCTGGGCTAATAACCACTTATCAGAGAGTGCATACCACGTGTGTTCTTTTGTGATTGTGTTAGTTGGGAGACTATTAATGACTGTTTCTATTTCATTAGCAGATATGGGACTGTTTAGATCATTGATCTGATCTTGATTTAACTTTGGTACCTGGTATCTGTCTCGAAAATTGTCCATTTCATCCAGGTTTTTCAGTTTGGTGGATATAGACTTTTGTAGTAGGATCTCATGATTTTTTGGATTTCCTCAGTGTCTGTTATGTCTCTCTTTTAATTTCTAATCTTGTTAATTAGGATACTGTCTCTGTGCCCTCTAGTTAGTCTGGTTAAGGGTTTATCTATTTTGTTGATTTTTCTCAAAGAACCAGCTCCTGGTTTGGTTGATTTTTTGTATAGTTCTTTTTTGTTTCTATTTGGTTGATTTCAGCCCTGAGTTTGATTATTTCCTGTCTTTGACTCCTCCTTGGTGAATTTGCTTCTTTTTGTTCTAGAGCTTTCAGGTGTGCTGTCAAATTGCTGGTGTATGCTCTCTCCAGTTTCTTTTTGGAGGCAGTTAAACCTATTAGTTTTCCTCTTAGGACTGCTTTCATTGTGTTTTCATTAAGTTTGGGTATGTTGTGGCTTCATTTTCATTAAGCTCTAGAAAGTCTTTAATTTCTTTCTTTATTCCTTGACCAAGTTATCATTGAGCAGATTGTTGTTAAGCTTCCACGTGTATGCAGGCATTCTATTGTTTATGTTGTTATTGATCTGATAGGATACAAGGGATTATTTCAATCTTCTTGTATCTGTTGAGGCCTGATTTGTGACCAAT
>NC_045030.1:43797075-43805526 GCF_008632895.1 Mastomys coucha
ATTTGGAGCATAGAGGTTCAGAATTGAGAGTTCATCTTGGTAGGTCATACCTTTGATGAATATGAAGTCTCCCTTCTTATCTTTTTTGATCGCTTTAGGGTGAAAGTCAATTTTATTTGATACTAGAATGGCTACTTCAACTTTTTTCTTGGGACCATTGGCTTGGAGAATTGTTTTCCAGCCTTTTATTCTGAGGTAGTGTCTGTCTTTGACACTGAGGTGGGTTTCCTGTATGCAACAAAATATTGTTTATGTATGCAATCTGATAGTCTATGTCTTTTTATTGGGGAATGGAGTTCATTGATATTAATAGATATTAAGGAAAAGTAATTGCTGTTTCCTGTTATTTTTGTTGTTAGAGTTGGAATTCCATTCATGTGGCTATCTTCTTTTAGTTTTGTTGGAAAATTACATTTTTGCTTCTTCAGAGATGTAGTTCCTTTCCTTGTGTCGGAGTTTTCCATTTATTACCCTTTGAAGGGCTGGATTTGTGGAAATATATTGTATTAATTTGATTTTGTCATGGAATACTTTGGTTTCTCCATCTATGGTAATTGAGAGTTTTGCAGGGTATAGTAGTCTGGGCTGGCATTTGTGTTCTCTTAGGGTCTGTATAACATCTACCTAGAATCTTCTAGCTTTCACAGTCTGGTGAGAAGTCTGGTGTAATTCTGATAGACCTGCCTTTATATGTTACTTGACCCTTTTCCCTAACTGCTTTTAGTATTCTTTCTTTATTTTGTGCATTTGGTGTTTTGACTATTATTTGGCGGGAGGAATTTCTTTTCTGGTCCAGTCTATTTGGAGTTCTATAGGCTTCTTGTTTGTTTATGGGCATCTCTTTCTTTAGGTTAGGAAGTTTTCTTACATAATTTTGTTGAAGATATTTACTGACCCTCTAAGTTGGAAGTCTTCACTTTCTTCTATACCTATTATCCTTAGGTTTGGTGTTCTCATTGTGTCCTGGATTTCCTGGATGTTTTGGGTTAGGAACTTTTTGCATTTTGTGTTTTCTTTGAGTGTTGTGTCAATGTTTTCTATGGTATCTTCTGGCTATCTCTTGTATTCTGTTGGTGATGCTTGTATCTATGGTTCCTAACTTCTTTCCTAAGATTTCTATCTCCAGAGTTGTCTCTCTTTGTGATTTCTTAACTGTTTCTACTTCCATTCATTTTTAGGTCCTGGATGGTTTTGCTCAATTCCTTCACCTGTTTTTTATGTTTTCCTGTAATTCCTTAATGGATTTTTGTGTTTTCTCTTTAAGGGCTTCTACTTGTTTACTCGTGATCTCCTGTAATTCTTTAAGGGATTTTTTTTTGTTTCCTCTTTAAGGGCTTGTACCTCTTTACTTGTGTTCTCCTGTATTTCTTTAAGGGGGTTATTCATGTCCTTCTTAAATTCCTCTAGCACCATCGTGAGATATGATGTTAGAACCAAATCTTGCTTTTCTGGTATTTTGGGATATCCAGGACTTGCTGTGGTAGGAGTACTATGTTCTGATGAAGCCAAGTAGTCTTGGTTTCTGTTGGTAGGATTGTCGCATTTGCCTTTCACCAACTGTTGATCTTTGGTGTTAGATGTTCTTGCTGTCTCTGGCTGGAGCTTGTTCCTCCTGTGGGTCTGTAAGCCTGTGTCAGCACTTCTGGGAAATCAGCTCTCCTCTGGTAAAACCCCAGGCACAGATGGCTGTGGATCAATTGTCTGTCCTGAGTCTTGGGGTCAGAGTACACCATGGAGATAGGATCTCCACTTGCGGCAAAGGTGCAGAGAGGGCTGTGGATCTGTTGTCCCTCCTAAGTGTGGTCTGAGGTAGAAAGGATCCTGACCAGGCTGTCCTGCCACTTGTGAGGCCTGTGCTCCCAGTTGGTCCTGCCTTAGAAAGTCACCAGAGAGAAAATGGCGGATCTTATCTGAGTCCCTGGGTTAGAGCACTCCCTGAAGGCAAGCTCTTGCTTGCAGGGAAGGGGCAGAGATGGCTGCGAATCCAATGTAATCACTCCTAGGAGTAGATGGAACTTGAGAGGATCCCGTGCCAGCTGCTCTGTCACTTGTGAGGCCTGTGCCACCCAGCTGGTCCCACCTTAGAAAGTCACTGGAGAGAAAAATTGCTGGTTATGATTTTTATCCATGCTCTATGGCCTAGATCTAGATTTGACTCACCAAAGGTCCATCTGTTGCCTTTGTATCTCACAGAGATCCCTTCCTCCTACTTTCTAGTGAACTCTGACCATATGCCATCAACATGTCTCTTCTACTCTTAGTGCTTAGCTTGGCTTATTTTCATTTTTCGATGATGGCTTCATTTCTGACCCTCTTATTTTTCTTCTTGTGTTGCCTTTCTATGTACAAGGTTTTTTTCTTTGAGTTTTTTTTGGGGAGGGGGCAGAGTAGGAAGGCTGTACTAGAGACTGAATGTAGGTCTTCACACATGCTGGAAAAGAGCTCTGCAACTCAGCTTTTTTCTCAGTCCCTATGCCCACAGCCATTTATTACATTTTAAAAATTAAGTAAAAATAAGATTTATTTTATGTATATGATTACACTGTAGCTGACTTCAGACATACTGGAAGAGGGTGTCAGATCCCATTATAGATAGTTGTGAGCCACCATGTGGTTGCTGGGAATTGAACTCAGAACCTCTGGAAGAGCAGTGAATGTATTTTTTTTTCCTTTCCTTTTCCTTTTATTTTTCCATTCACAAAGAAAGTATTAAGGCTCAACAAGAAGACCCAGTAGGCAAGATGAGGCATGGTGGCACATTCCTTTAGTGCTAGCATTCAGGAGGCAGAGGCAGCAGGATCTCTGTGAGTTCAATGCCAGCCTAGTTTACACAATAAGTTCCAGGACAAAGCCATTGTGAGACCCAGTCTGAAAACAAAAGCAAAAAACAACACAACATAACAAAGACTTTGTGGGAAAAGACACTTCCCACCAAATCTAATAACCTGAGTCTGATACTCAGAAACCACATGGTGGAAGGAGAGAACCAATTTCTCACAGATGTACTCTGTCCTAAACATGTGTATGCATACACACACACACAGTCAATCCACTAAGGTACTACTTCTGTTGCTAAACCTTGATAGCCATTCTTGACTAAAGTTCCTGGATGATTAGGGCTAAGGTCCAAGTAAGAGTTGGTGCTGAACAGAAGATTTTACTAAGTATATACGCAGTGAGTGTTCTTAACTGCTGAGCCATCTTGCTACTGCTCCTCTCATGTTTATTATACTTATGGTGTGGCTTTGAAAACATATTTTGTCTGTTATTATGGGTGAGTGTACTCATGTCACAGAGCATGACTGGAAGTCAGGGGACCACTTGTTGTCAGTTCCCTGCTTTCACCATGTGAGACTAAAGACTGAAGTAAGGTCAATAAGTCTCTAGACTGGCTGCCTTTACCCACTGAGCCATCTTGCCAGGACCTTCTAATTATGTGTTTACACAACACTCTTTCCTTACTGGAGTCTGTAAAAGACTGTGGTTTTTTACTCTTTTTAAGTAGCACAAAGATCTACAAATATTGGCTGAATAAACAAGTGGGTAATGCCCCCAAATATAACTGTTTGAGTGACTAGGAACTTGGAAAACTTTGTTCTCTCATCCAAAAAAAAATTGTTAATTTCCATTTAGGAAACTTCCACCAACATCACCAAGGCAGGATATGGGGGTCACTAATGACTAAGAAGCAAATTGTATTTCCTTTTAAGATAGGCTTGAAGAAGTTCTTGGCATAGAAAGAACACTGGGTACATTGACTTGTTCTTACCTAGTTCTACTAAGTAGACACGTGACCAAAGAATGTCTCTGGCTAGCTTTAGTTTTCTAACTTGCAAAATGAAGAGATGGCATTGCATGTCTACAATGCTATAAAGCAACATGACAAATGATTTAGTAACTAGACCAAACTGTGAATATATATTAGTATCTATGAACTACCTAAGTCCTTTGTCAGCCCAAAACAATTGTTCTTTGATGGTGAAATGCCCACAAGGTGTTAAATGTATCTGATGGATAATAAACAGCTGCAGGCAGCATCTGGGGAGTGTTATAAATATTTCTCAATCTGTTTACTTACTTTTACTTTTCTGTAGTTAATGGTCTGCCACCACCTTCTCCCCTCATTCTTCTCCATCTCTCTCTGTTCATTCATTCTAGTTAGGCTGCCAAGTTTGTCCAATAAAACTTCACTCTCATTCTTTCATATTTACTTCCATCCTTACTAGATGATAAAGAGGCAGGTCAAGACAATGGAATGTTCAAGGACAGGAATAGCCTTGATCTCTCAGTTATGTTCCCCATTTATAATACCTGTCAGCTTGTTAGCAACTCAGACTCTGTACTCCACCCCAAACTTACTGAATCAGTATGTGCACTTTAGCAAGATCCTCGGCTGATTGTGTGTGCATTAAAATGAGAGAAGCCCTGGTAACTGCCTCCTCCATCTGCTCACCAGCCGTTCTTTACCTCCAAATAAGGGGAAAGGCAGGGGAGTTGTCTTAAATATGAACTCTTCATTTTGTCTCTGCATCATAGGGACTACAGAAATTTTAGTGGTTTTATAGGGTAGTACATATTGAATAGCAGGTAGTGATGAATTTTCTTTCTGGGCCATGTGCTGAAATGATGTCTGAAATCAGATACATATAGTATGATGAAAATGCTATGTCCAGGCTGGGTGGAACCAAGTCAAGGTGTCATTTCTGTCTGGTTAGGATCTCTGTACTTGGAGAAAAGCTCCTGTACACTCTACTTCTTTGTTTAGAATTCCCATTCCTTTTCATGTCAGAAGTGGGTATTTTTCCTAAGCAAATTGAGTATCTGGGGAGGTATATTCAGGTATACACTTCTTTTCCTATACTCACTCTATCTCTAGTAGGCCTTCTCTTTGCAAATTCCTTTTAAAAGCATTTCAGTCTGGATAACATACTCCATCTTAGAATAAGACCAGGGCTTCCAGACTTTCATCCCCCCAACCTGAAAGCTTTCAGGTTACCAGGTCTCTCCTACAGTCCTTCCTGTTATTAAAAATCTGACTCCTTCAGAGACCCCAGCTCTACTTTGATCTTTGGTGGACAATGTATTAAGATACTCTGAGGATGGCTTGTACCTAAGTAATAGCCAGAAGACATACAGACACTAAAGTAATTGGGGCATGTCCCTGAAACCACAATAAGAATAAAATGCAGAAAAACAGAAGCACAGTACAGTATCTTAGGAGTCTGAGAAGACGGGGCCAGTGACTGGAAGTGTGGAACAGGAAATCCTCTAGCTTTAAGGATATTTATATGGTTAGCCTTAGCTCTGAAAATCTGACATGAGCAGGGATCCAGGCAACAGGGAGAGTCTTGACTGGGTACCACTAATTATTAAGAGACCAGCACTGGACAGAGGTTCTAAGGCCAGAGAAGAACAAGGAGCTGGAATGAATTGGGGCCTATTGGTAGAGATGGTGGCTTTGGGCTTGAAGGCTAGGACCTCATGCTAGAGTTCCACAATTTGTTCTATTCATTTGAGTTATGGATTGGGATATCATAGAGTACAGTATGTGGGCTTTGGAACTGAAGGTCTGGGGTTCTATTCCTGACTTCACCACTTAATAAAGGTATGATACTGTGTGAAATTGTCCTCTCTGTCTTATTGTCCTCTGTGCCTTATAGGAGGGATGCTGTGAGGTTCACAGGAAGTAAATCATACTTCCTTTCAGCACAGCACCACCATAGGATGTCCTGTATTTCTCCTGTTGTTCTTCAAATATCTTTCTGGGACACGTTCTTTCTGTGAAGCACCCTTTCTGGGAAACTCCTTAGCCTTTAGGCCTCAGTACAGACATCAGTTCTCATGAAGTTCCTTTTGCAAGCTTCCTAGGACCATGTAAGGGACCTTTCCTTTGTGCTTCTACTTGGACGTCATGTACCAAAGTTGCTCATTTTGGGCACGTGTGTGTTCCATTAGTTGTTCAGCACAGTAACTGCACTTTCCCCCACTGCTAAATCTGCTAGGCTGACACAGGAGAAATGTATTGAATGCGTATAGATAAAATGAGTGAATGGCGAAAGATTCTAGGCTTAGCCCTCCCAGGGGAGCCATAGTCAGACAGAATCCTTCTTTCTATAAGTTGTTTTAATTAGAATAGAGACAAACAAATTTCTCTATGCCATGTTTGTAAATATGTATCTTGTTCTTATTTGTCCCCCCCCCCCATTCTCCCTTCCCTTCTTATTGGTACCAACTTCTGTCTTAGTCTGGATTTTATTGCTGTGAAGACACACCATGACTATGGCAACTCTTATAAAAGAAGATATTTAATTGGGGCTGGCTTACAGTCTCAGAGGTTCAGTCTAATATCATCATGGCAGGAAGCATGGCAGTATGCAGGCAGACATGATGCTGAAGAGGCTGGAAGGCCTACATCTGGATCTGCAGGCAACAGGAAGCTAACTGAGATACAATGAGTCCTCAAAGCCCACTCCCAGTGACATACTTCCTCTAACAAGAGTGCACCTATTTTAACAAGGCCACATCTTCTAATAGTGCTGCTCCCTACAGACCTATGGGGGCCATTTTTATTCAAACCACCATACTTCCTCCTCTTGAATAGTCTTTCCTTCTGTTTTCATGACATATCTTTCATTATTCTCTCTTTAATCCCTTCCTTCAGACCTTTCCCCTCCTCATATCCCCCCTCACACAACAAACATGCACATGCACACTCACACATACATGTAAATTTAAATCTACATTCTGTATCGGAGAAAACATGCAATATGGACATTTCTGCACCCAGACAGTTTTTTTTTATTTTTCCTTTTGCTTTCCTTTTCCTTCCTTCCATGTTTTTTCTTCCCTCACTTCCTTTTTTCTCTCCCTTCTTTCTTCCTTCCATTCCTTTCTTTTAAGGCAAGGTCTCATTCTGTAGCCCAGATTGTTCTGCAATTGACTATATAGCCCAAGCTGGCCTGGAAATTACAAACTATCTTCCTGCTTCAGTTCCCCAAGTAACAGATGGGAACTGGCCACCAAGCCTAGCCAGAGAGGATTTTTCTATTGAAACTTGAAGTACAGGTAGCTGATAATTAAGAAAGCTAAATTCTCCAGGCCTGGAATTCCTTGTGCAGGCAGTGAGAGCTCACTATCTAGCTGTACTTTTGTGCTGTGTGAGCCACAGTGTGATCGGGAGAAACAGCTTTCAAATTGAGGCTGCTGCCCCATCCATTCTTCAAGCTGCTATGGCAGCTACCATCTTTTGTAGTCTAGTTTGTGTTTTACTGCCTGGAGGCCAGTAAACAAAAACCAGCCCAGTATTCTTCAAAGCATTCTCTCTCTGTGTCCCTGCTTGTAACATGGACATATGTCTTACTTCAATGCAAGATGCTGCTTTCCTGACTATTCAAGAACTTCCAATTTCATTTAGTTTAATGAGCCTCTCAGAACGTCTCTATGGATAAAATGCTAGCTTGTATGAGCAAAATTACAGAACTGGGATGGGAGCTTGCAAGTTGCTTGGCCTAAAGAGATGGGCAGAGATGCCACAGGGGAGAGGATGGACAATAGTCTCCATCTATCTTCCTTATCTCTGCTGATTCCATGAGAAATGATCATAGACCAGCTTCGGACATAGGGACATGTTGCACAGTGCTCTATTTATGAAGATTTTATTTTGTGAGGAAAACTAATGGACAGGTAAGACCAGTGATGGTGGTGCCTGCCTTTAATCCCTGGATTCCCAAGTGCAGAGGCAGGGAGGTCTTTGAGTTCAAGGCCAGCCTGGGCTACACAGTGAGTTGTAGGACAGCCAAGGCAACACAGAGAAACCCTGTCTCGAAAGAAAAGAAAACAAACAAAAATAGACAGGTAACCTAAGGCCAATGAGAATTGCAGTCAGGGAGATGGGGGCTGCAGGCAGCACCGACAAACCACCAGTGACCAGAACATAGTTGCAGGTTTGAAACACTGGAAAAAGGGCTGGAGAGTCTGCCTGGTACTTGACAATGTGAAGACATTACATTATAGATTGCAAAACTCTCATTTCTCACCCCATTATCAAAAGCAGGTTAGAGCCTCATTGCTGTTAGGTGGTCTCTGGAAAGGTTTTGCTAAATTTGCTAATTGGTCACATTTAGCAACTAAAAGTACAGACTGGCCGGTTAACTTTGAATTTCAAGTCACGGTAGTTTTGCCTTTTGAATGTGTATGTTCCAAATATTGCTTTCTGTAGTTTATCTGGCAACCCCATTCCCAGGTCATTATCACTTGAGGCACCATGCTGGTTAATAAGGCAAAATGTTTAGGGAGCCTTTAGCAGCTAGAGTCACTTAATCTTCCCTAGCACTGCTGGAAGCTCTGAGACGCCTGCAGAGCTCTAATGAGCTGTGTGTGTGTGTGTGTGTAGGAGGTGGGAGTGGAGTGTGTGTGTATGCATGTATGTAAGGGGCAGGGACAGAGAATTCG
>NC_045030.1:43805969-43816549 GCF_008632895.1 Mastomys coucha
ACTGCTTTATTCTCCTCTAACCCTCTTTTTACCAACAGCCAACCCAAATCTGTCAAGGTTCTTGAAACCTTCAGCTTCAAGTCAATTTATCCCAATAAACAGAAGCTGCAGGATTCAAAAGAAGCCACTAGAAGTGCAATATTCAGTAGGAGAAAGAGCAAAAAGAGGCTTACTTAGAGGTCCAAGGCCCATTCACCAGGAAACAAAGAATCCAAATAGAGGAATCTCAGAGGACCACCAAGGCCTCACTAGGCTATTTAAATAGGAGAAACTGTGCAGATTCAAATGAAAGACAAATAGAACCAGAAGCAGCACAAGCAATTGGCCAAAGGGCTTTTGGGCCAGTGTGCTGAAGGGAGGGGCTGTTGGAAGCCTCAGAGATGTCATGCAGCTTCTGTTGGAAATTGAATGATCTTCCTCCTGCTTGTTCTTTGGAGTTGGCTGGGAAGGCTTATTGCTAATCCTAGTTGTTCATGGCACAATAAAGTCAGTTTTGCCCACTTGGGACTGAAGACTGGGAAGAATATAGGCTACCTTCAGTGGTCTCAGAGTTCTTTCCCTTAGTTCTTGTACTTAGAGAACTGTTCAAAAGGTACAGACGTGTGGGCAGTCTTCTGGGATTGTTAAATGATGGAGGTGGGATGGGGACATTTTCTTCCCCTGTGTTCTGCTCTCAAGTTGTTGTGGAGGTCAGTGATTCTGAGACAGAAGATTGGCTTGATAGAGCATACACGGAATGGACAAGGCATGAGGAGAAGCCAGCACTCGCCAGCACTGTCAGATCAGGACGCCCTGACATGTACTTAGCCACCTACAGTAAGGGCTGATGGCATTGGGGCAACAAGTTATAAAGTGGCCTGGATCAGCTCCCACTAAGACACTTTGCACTGGCTGCCTCTTTTTCTTGGGTAGGAAAACGGCCACTGTTGAGGTGAGTCTTTCTCAGCTTTTAAGAGTGGTGGCTCACACTGGGGCAGAGTATAGCCTAGTGGCTTATGATGGACAAAGCCCTGGGTTCCATCTCTAACACAGATAAAAGGAAAGGAAGAGAGGAGGAGGAATAGTGTAAGACTTAGAAAAACCTGGATGTCTAATCCTATGTTAAACATGTGTGTGTCTACTTAACATTACCCAGCTAATGTGTGAAAGAGTCTTTACTAGAAGCCAGGTTTATCTATCTGTCTGTCTGTCTGTCTGTCTATCTGTCTGTCTTCAAAGCTCAAATTTTACACCATGACCTCATTATTTCTCAGCTTCTAGCCTTTCAAACCCTACATTCATGATTTTGACCACATTTTATCTCAATCACTTAAAATAATTTTTTTCCTCAGCTTTTATTAAAATGAAAATTACTGTTACCACTATAAATTGAAACTCAGAATCAAGTGCTTTAACTTGATGAGAACTATAATAATAAACCAGTAACGAGATGCTCATTGGAGTGGGACTACCAGTCATGTCGGATCTCCCTGTCATTTTCCTCACATACTGCTGGTGACACTACACTGTTAAAAGAAGCTTCTCCTCTGTCAGGATTATAGTACACCTTGAATATGGCTGTGGACTAAATGTGTCTCCTCTCAAATTCATATGCTGTAATCATTCTCAGTACGATATTTGAAAACACAGCCTTTGGGAGGGAATTAGGTAATGAAAGTGGAGCCCCCATGAATGGATTATCGTTTAGTGGCCTATACTAGCTGTTCTTGGCACAGTAAAGGCAATTTGGCCTTATTAGAAGAGATAGAAAAGATGGCAGATGAGGGTGGCACACACCTTTAATATCAGCAGTTGGGAGGTGGAGGCAGGTGGATCTCAGTGAGTTTGAGGCCAGCCTTGTCTAGAGAGAGAGAGAGGGGAGAGAGAGGGGAGAGAGAGAAAGAGAGAGAGAGAGAGAGAGAGTTCAAGGACAGCCAAGGCTACATGGAGAAACCCTGTCTTAAAAAAAAAAAAAGCAATAGAAAAGAAATGATTCTCCATCTACCACTTGAGGTCATAGAAAACCAGGAAAAGGACACCTACCAGGAACCTTGCTCTTGGACTTTCCAGCCCTTAAATCTGTGAAGAAAAGCCATAAGTTGCTTAGGTCTCCCAGGTTATAGTATTCCTGGTTATAGCAGTCTGAACTGACCCAGACACAGGCCGTGTAATAAAACTTCCTCTGTGATCCAATCCTAAACAAGCCCACACATCTTTCCATTGCTATCTGCCTGCATCAGCTTGAACTTTCTTTTATGAGAAGGAAACCATTTTTCTTCTAACCGAAGCTGCCATCACACATTTTTTTTTTTTGCTCTTTGAATTGACACAAGTATATAGTCTTTAAAGAATTTTTACTATTAGTGGAAACTAGACATAGAGCCCCCTGGATATTTCCACCTTTGCACTCTCTCCCTTTTTCTCTTCTCTTTTAACTTATCTCTTGTAGCAAGAAGGACAAAGACATACATAGGGGATGTTGGCGTGTTGAACAGTACAGAGAAATGGAAGGCCTGATTTATGTGCTTCCTTTTGAGAACTACATAAGCTAGGCACAGTGAACTGAACTGAGGAAGTAACTCAGTGCTGAGAGAGAGAGAGAGAGAGAGAGAGAGAGAGAGAGAGAGAGAGAGAGAGAGAGAGAGAGAGAGAGAGAGAGAGAACTTGGAAAACTCTGGATGCAGATATGTGTTCTTCCCGCTCCATCTAGGTGGCATAGCATCATTTGGTATAGTTTCTGAGTCTTTTGAGAAAACAAGGGTGGAAGAGAAGGGCTCTCCCTAAAACAAAATAAAAGAAATGAAAACAAAGCCAAAACAAAGCAGCTTAGTAAGGACATGAGCATACCTGCTTGGCTGTGTCTCTAAAACAGGGTATCACAAAGGGAAAAGAGGCATTTCCCTATCTACAACAATTCATGGCTTGGTTTTGATATCTCAAGGGCCTTGGTGCCTCTGCTGTAGTAGCAGATAGCAGTACCCAGTAGACATAGCACAAGCTCTGAAGAAAAAAAGACTAAAGCAGCAGCTGTGTCCCATGTCAGGAGGTAGGTATTCTCTGGGGACCCTTATGCTTATTAAGTGGGTCTTTTGTGAAAGGCTGTGTTCTGTGTGAGAGATAAAGACAATGGAAAGTACAATTTGGGAGGTGATTGGCAGTGTTGCCTTTTATATATCTGCAGTTTAGCAAAGGCCCAAAGAAGTGGAGGATGAGGACGATGTATATATACAGTTCTGAAAAACTCCTGGTGCTAAGGCAGATAACTCAAGTTCCAGATATGACAGAATAAAGGGCATATGTCCTCTAGTAAAGATCTCTTTCAAGACTCTCAGAAAGGCTTTTAAAGTACAGTAAATGGAAGAAAAGTCTGTCTGAAAGGCATGAAATATTCCATTCCATCATTATTGTGCATTAGCCACTTGATTGCTAGCCTTCACTTGAACATACATGCGCTGTGCCAGCAAATGGGTCCTAGTAATTGTAGGCCAGCTACTTGTTTGCTAGGGAGATAGAGCTATTAGGGAGATGGCTGCAAGAGTTATTGAGGGGGGGAGAGATGCACTCAGAACACAAAATGGGTCCTTGAAATAGTTTCTCCCATGATGTCTCTGAAAGGAAAATAGGACTACAGCCCTCCATTTGTTATTGTCTGCTGCACTCAGACTGGATTGGAGCTTGTTGGTGCACTTCATGTGGACACAGATGATGGTGAAACTAGAGAGATGGGCTTTGTTGCTGCTGGTGGACTGGCACTGAAGCAGGAAGGAGCAGCTCTGGAGTGGTGGTATAAGTGGGGAGGAAAGAGCAGAGGTTTGTGAGGATCCCGTGGCTCTGCATTGATGGTACACATTAGGTCTGCTCTGCCTGACTGGCCCCAGGTCAGGTCCTGGGCAGCAACTGGGGAGAGGGGAAAAATAGTTCCTAGGGCCAGTGCAGCCAGAACCATTCAGGAGAGATGTGTTTTCTGTGGAAGCTTTTTCTTTTTTTTTTCCCCAGCAGAAGGGCTACACTAAAGATTCATACACGGGCTGCAATTTCAAGTTACTTTTTTTATTTGTTATATTTTTTATTTTCACTTGTTATATTTCCAGCTCCCCATTCCAAGGTTTTTCTCAGAAATCAACGTGCTGCCTGAGGTCTGCCTAGGGAGCGATGTTATTGCTGAAGCCCATCCTTACAGGAGCTGCGGGGAGCCCCTTCTGTCCTCTTTTGTTACTCTATCCTACCTCAGTGCTCACAAAAAACACCAGGAAACCACTTTCCCCGCTTTGTTTCCATGGTAGAAAAGAAGGAAGAATAATAACAAAAGACTGCATTCCTTGGAGACTACCTACCCATGAGACAGACATTTACAACAACCCCATTTTACAGATGAGGACATTTACCCCTGCTGGTTTCCTTCACAATGCTGATCACTACCTCTGGTCATTTTGTTTATTTGGGCCCTTGCCTGACTCCATTTACCATGTCCTTCATGAGAAAGAGACTTTGGTCTGCTGTGTTCCCTGCTGTATCTATCTGTTCAGTATCTAAAACCATATGCAGAGCATCAGAGTCTGAAAAGACTGCTGCTGCTGTCTAGGTTGGGATTTGATTTTATCTTACTTGCAAGCTAGTAACCTAGCCTGTCACTATGGAAGAAAACGAAAGGCTCCTGCATCACACTGTATTACTCACAGCATACCAGACCTGAGTGTCAGCGTGCCTGCATCACTTCCTTTTGTCCTTGAGTCCTCCTGGGATGGCAGAAGGCCACATTCATGTTTTATATGGAACTGGTATGTGTGTCACAGCTGAACGACAAAACCAATACCTCATAGTAAGCAATTAGGCACGTCCACTCTACCTCAGAGGGCTACCTTTCCTTCACCCCCACGATAGCTTGCTTCAGAGATAATACTTTCTTTGTGAAGGTACTCAGGGAGGAAGAGCTGCTAGTCCCTTCTGCCAAATGTGGGAGTCTTATGTTGGGGGAGAACTGGTTCTTTCTTTGAGATGCAAGCCAGCTGCTATAGGTGCCTCACTGAAAGACATCTGTGTAGTTTCCCCTGATCTGACCTCACTGTGAAAGGCTTTTGAACTCACCAAGCAACTTTAGTAAGCAGAAGAGGATCAAAGAGCATGAAAGAATCAAGGCTGGCGCTTCTTTTAAGTCTAGTCTGAGTGTACTGTGAGGAGTAAGGAGGCAGCTTCCTTGCCCAAGGATGTCACACAAAAAGACCTCTGAATCCCTGCAAACTGTCATTTGCACCATCAGGGCTACACAATCTGACAGTTGGGCATGTAGCTTGCAGATTACTGGGCTCAGCATCATATGTTTTAAATCCAGATCTTAGAGCAAAGGGTTGGCTAAGATTCTAGCAGTCTAAACAAATTCAACACGTGCCTCTGATGTACAAGAAAATCTAAGGACACCTGGGTTAAAGCATGGGCCTCAAATATCTAACTCCATCCCTTATTCAACTGTCTTGACTCAGTGATCACGGCAACCTATTTCATATCTCTGAGCCTGTGCTTTTTCCTTATGGGCTGGAGTAAATAATATCCTCCACACAGCCCATTAGGAGGATTGAGTGAAAGGATATGTGTGTGTCATATCTCTGCTTCCACCCTTGCCTGTCTAAAGTCTATCTTTCCCATAGTGGAGGGATCCTTTGTAAGTCAGATGCCACCACTCCCCTGCTCAAGTCCATAGACGTCATCTCACTCAAAATGAACTCCCACTCTGCTTCTTATTATCAACTTAAAGTTCTTTAGTCGATGCATCTTTCCTTCCCCCTAACCAGCAGGCATTTTGCCACAGTTAAACACTTGCTAAAAACAGTGCTCAAAACCTGGGCAAAGCAGAGTGGTCCCTCCAGTGGTTACAGATGTTTACAAAATGCACAGCTGCCAGAGAGGGGCCTATGTCAGCAGTGCCCCTGTTCAGGTTGCCTGAGAAACCCCTTCTTCCCTCTAAGTTAAAATCTGTGCATCCAGTGTTCCATCTCCGGTTGGCCCTCTCTTCTGTCACGATGACAGCACCAGCAAGTTAGTCACACCAGGGAGTTAGTTATGTAGCTGCACAGCTATATAGAGTAATTGCCTATGTGTTTGCTGGGTAGGAGTTAATTTCTCAGAAAAATCCACCCTCCTTCTCAGTGCAGGTTGACAAAATAGTTATTTAGCTTCTAAACAGGAAATCCAGCCCCTGGATGCAAGGTAACCCCAAGGAGACACAGGCACTATAGGCATGGCCTCATTGTCTTATTCTTTAATTATAGCATACTTAATAGTTCCTTACAACTTCAACAATCCCCTATCTTCAGTGTATTTCATTGGCTGACAATTCTGATATTTTCCTTCTGCTGATCATTCAAACCTAAGTTAACACAAACTCTCCAAATTTAACAGACATTCATTTAGCTAAGAGGGGTACAAGTAGTTTCCTTTGCAGAGGGAGTATTTCATAAGATGGTTGTTATTTCTAACACAAGAAGAACTTTTTGAGTTTCTGCAACAGAAATTAGTCTGGCAGCACATCAGAATCAGCTGGATAGCTTTTGAATTATATTTCTGGGTCCAACATATTCAAAACCCCAGAGAGTCTAAATTAATTGGTATAAATAGGTTTTAAAAGCCACCACTCCAGGGAATCCTAATATGCACTCAGTTAGGGAAATCTACTCATTCCATAAATATTGCAAGTTTACCATGGATCAGATACTGTTGTAGGTAACAAACAAAAGGCACAGATGCCCCACCATAATGCACAAAAGACATAAATACCCCACCATAATGGAATCTGATGTAGCAGACAGACAATAAGGAAGACACTTACATAGACATTAAGTTAAATGTTGATGGGCACAGTTGGGGAAAATGGAGTAAGGAAGTGGAGCGTAGAGTTGCAGGGATGGTATGTGGTGCAGTTTGAATTGGTGTGGTCAAGGAATGCTTCACAGAGAAACAGGCAATTAAGGAAGATGTTTTAGTTAGGGTTTCTATTGCTCTCATGAAGCACCATGTTCAAAACAACTTGAGGAAGAAAGGTTTAGTTTTCTCTTACAGTTTATCATTCAGGGAAGTCAGGGCAGGAACAGATGCAGAGGCCACAAAGGAATGCTGTTTACTGGATTGCTTTTCATGACCCCCTTAGCCTGCTTTCTTTTAGTACCCAGGACCACCGGTCCAGAGGGGACCACAATGGGCTGGAATCTCCCTCAGCAGTGACTAACTAGAAAATGCACCACAGGCTTGCCCACAGGCTAATGTGCTGGGGGTGAGTTTTCTCAACTGATGCCTCCTCTTCCCAAATATCTTTAGCCAACACAGAAGACTTGAAAACACTTGCTGCTGTGAGGAAGTGAGATGTGGAAACACTTGCTTCCACATCTGGAGGACGAAGACTGTTGACAAAGGATATATTTGAGGCAAAGAATGTAAATCAGGCATGTATTGGATATGTTCTAGGAAAACAGAGATGGATGTGGCCAGAGGGAAGTGAGTGAAATATGGAGAGGTAGATGAGTTTGAAGAGCCCTTGGTGGCAGCAGTCAGGGTGGATGTATTGCTTAGGGCTGTGTAGGGTGTGAAAAAGGACTTTTACGTTGAATGAGAGGAATAGACTTTGGATGGACTTGAGCAGAGTGATGTTGGGTTTTCATTTACAAAGGATCCCTTTGATTGCTGTGGGGAGGACAGTCTTTAGACAGCTAAGGATGGAAGTAGAGGGACTGTGTTCAAAGTTTAGGGGAGTATACTGACCCAGCTGGCAGTTCTTGTCCTGTCTTCCCCTCTCCCTTTATAAGACTAAGGGGCAGTGATTTGTGAGTTCAGACTCTGTACCATACAGATAAAAGGAGAAACAAACTGGATTGGAAAGTGCACCTCACGTTTGAAGCTGTGGCTTCTTGAGATCAAAAGCCAAACACACACACACACACACACACACACACCTTTATTTATTTATTTATTTACTTACTAAGTTACTTATTTATTTTACATCCAATCATAGATTCCTTCCCCTCCTCTCCTCCCAGTCCATTTCTCTCACCCCTCATTGCACCCCTTCTCCCGTTTTCATTTCTGAGGAGGCCTCCCACGAATGTCAGCCACCTTGGCATATCAAGTTGCAGTAAGACTAGGCACAACTTCTATCGAGGCTTGATGAGGTAGATCAGTTAGGGGAAACGGATCCAAAGGCAGGCAGCGGAGTCAGGGACAGCCCTTGTTGCAGTTTTAGGAATCCACATGAAGACCCAGCTGCACAACTGATATATATGTGCAAAGGGCCTAGGTCCATCCTATGCATGCTTTCTGGTTGGAACTTCTGTCTCTATGAGCCCCTATGAGCTCAGGTTAGTTGATTCTGTAGTTCTTTTTGTTTGTTTGTTTGTTTCACAGTGTCCTTAACTCCTCTGACTCCTTCAATCCTCCCTCCCTGTTTTTCACAGTATTCGCCAAACTCCACTTAATGTTTGACTATGGGTCTTTGCTTCATTTTTGTTATCCGTTTTTCAGTTGAAGGACATCTAGGTGGTATTCAGTTTCTAACTGGAAAACTGGAGGGAGGGCATGGGAACAAGAGAGATGAGGTCATGCTAGGCTACTGTCTGTAAGAATAGCAGAATATCATTAATAGTGTCTCCTTTTGTAGCATGGGTCTCAAGCTGGGTCAGTCGTTAGTTGGCTCTTCCCTCAATTTCTGTTCCATCTTTTACCCCTGTACATCTTGTAGGCAGCACAAATTGTAGATCTAAGGTTTTGTGAATGTGTTGGTCTTCCAGTCCCTCCATTGGAAATCTTGCTTGGTTTTCAGGAGATGGCTGGTTCTGGCTCCGTATCTTCCATTGCTAGAAGCCTTAGTAATCCATATAGTCCTCTTATTATTGTTCAAGGTTTCTAGCTCATCCCAGAGATGTACCTTCCCTAAATCCAGTTGTCTTTCCCAGTACTCTTCCCCTTTGTCTTCCCCTTTGTCTTCCCCTGACCTCATCCCTCCTGTTCCCATGCCCTCCCTCCATCCACACCTGATATCTAATCTATTTCCCCTTCTCAATGAGATTCAAGTGTGTCCATCCTTGGGCCAACCTTGTAAATTAGCTGCTTTGGGTCTGTGGATTGTAACATGGTTATTCTGTACTTTATGACTTGTATCTACTTGTAAGTGCATACCATGTGTGTTTTTCTGGGTCTGGACTACCTCACTCAGGATGATATTTTCTAGTTCCATCCTTTTGCCTGCAAATTTCATGATGTCATTGTTTTTAATGGCCAAGTAATATTCCATTCAATAAATGTACCACATTTTCGTTATCCATTCTTCAGTTGAAGGACATCTAGATTGTTTTCAGTTTCTAACTATTAGGAATAAAGCCACAATGAACATAGTCGAACAAGTGTCCTTGTGGGATTTTGGAAAATCTTTTGTATATATGCCCAGGAGTGATATCATTGGGCCTTGAGGCAGTTTTCTAAGAAACTGCTAAACTGATTTCCAAAGTGATTGTACAAGTTTGCACTCCCATTAGCAATGGAGGAGTGTTCCCCTTGCTCCATATCCTCGACAGCACGTCTTATCGCTTGAGTTTTTTATCCTAGCCATTCTGACTGGTGTGAGGTGGAATCTCAGGGTTGTTTTGATTTGTATTTTGCTGATGACTAGAATGTTGAACATTTAAGTGCTTCTCTGCCATTCCAGATTCATCTGTTGATAATTCTCTGTTTAGCTTTCAACTCCATTTTTAAATTGGGTTATTTGGGTTGTTGGTGTCTAACTTCTTGGGTTCTTTATTTATTTTGGATATTAGCTCTCTGTCAGATGCAGGGCTGGTGAAGATTTTTTTCCCATTCTGTATACTGCTGATTTGTCCTGTTGACAGTGTCCTTTGTCTTATAGAAGCTTTGCAGTTTCATGAGGTACTGTTTATTAATTATTGATCTTGGTGCCTGAACTGTTGGTGTTTTGTTCAGGAAGTTGTCACCTGCACCAATGAGTTCAAGGCTTTTTCTTCTACATTTAATGTATCTGGTTTTATGTTGTTATCTTTGATCCAGATAGATTTGTGTTTTGTGTGGTATAATAGATATTACTATTTGCATTCTTTTACATGCAGTTGCCTAGTTAGACCAGACCAGTAACATTTGTTGAAGATGCCCTCCCTTTACATTGTATACAATTTTAGCTAGCTTGTCAAAAATCAAATGTACATCAGTGTGTGGATTTACTTCTGGGTCTTTGACTAGAGTCCATTGATCAATCTGTCTGTTCCTTTACAAGTAACATTCGATTTTATTCCTATTGCTCTGTAGTAAAACTTGAAATCAGGGATGGTGATGCCTCCAGAAGTTCTTTTATTGTACAGGAGGGTACAATATTGTTTTTTCTCTATTCTGGGTTTTTTCCATATGAAGTTTAGTATTATTCTTTCAAGATCTATAAAGAATTGTGTTGGATTTTTGATGGGAATTGTGATGAACATGTAGATTGCTTTGCGAAAGATGGCCATTTTTATTATGTTACTTGTACCAATCCATGGATATGGGAGATCTTTCCATCTTCTGATATCTTCATTAATTTTTTTATATTGCTCATTTTTTATTATTAGGTATTTTCTTTA
>NC_045030.1:43816870-43819629 GCF_008632895.1 Mastomys coucha
GGAGCTCTGAGGGTACTAGTTAGTTCATATTGTTGTTTGTCCTAAGGGGCTGCAAACCCTTCGGCTCCTTTGGTCCTTTCTCTAATTCCTTCACTGGGGATCCTGTACTCAGTTCAATGGATGGCTGTGAGCCTCTACATCTGTATTGGTCAGGTACTGCCAGAGCCTCTCAGGAGACAGCTATATGAGGCTGGCTTGTCCTTCCTTCAGTCTCTGCTCCATAGTTAGTCTCTGCTCCATAGTTAGTCTCTGCAACTCCTTCCGTGGGTATTTTGTTCCCCCTTCTAAGAAGGAATGAAATGTCCACATTTTGGTCTTCTTCTTGAGTTTCTTGTGGTTTGTGGGTTGTTCTTCCTATATTCCAAACTTCTTGGCTAATAATCACTTAACAGAGAGTACATACCATGTGTGTTCTTTTGTGATTGGGTTACCTCACTCAGGATGATATTCTCCAGATCAATCCATTTCCCTAAGAATTTCATAAATTCATTGTTTTTAATAGCTGAGTAGTACTTCATTGTGTAGATGGGGTACATGTTTTTGAAGTAAGACCTAATGATTCTTTGGATTTCCGTTGTGTCTGCTAGTATGCATTTGTGAGGGCACACATGTGTACATGCACTTGTGCACTTTTGAGTGCTTTTGTGCTAGTGTTTTTCTTCTTTTGTTTTTTTCTGGTGTGAAATTAATTTTCTGTATTTTCTTGGATGTATTTAACCTTCTTGGGTTAGAGTTTTTCTTCTAGTATCTTCTGTAGGGCTGTACTTGTGGATAGATATTTTTAAATTTGGTTTTTGTCACGGGATATCTTGTTTCTTCCATTTATGGTGATTGCAAGTTTTGCTGGGTATAGTATTCTCAAAGATAGAACATCTGTTGTATCTTTGAGACTGCAAGACATTTGCCTAGGCCCTTGTGGTTTTTAAAGTCTCTGTTGAGAAGTTAGGTGTAATTGTAATAGGTCTGTCTTTATATATTACTTGGCCCTTTCCCCTTGCAACCTTTTTAAAAAGATTTATTTATTTATTATAAATAAGTAAACTGTAGCTATCTTCAGACACACCAGAATAGGGTACCAGATCTTATTATGGATGATTGTGAACCACCATGTAGTTGCTGGAATTTGAACTCAGGACCTTCGGAAGAGCAATCAGTGCTCTTGATTGCTGAGCCATCTCTCCAGCCCCCCTTGAAGCTTTTAATATTTTTCTTTGTTCTCTATATTTAGTATTTTGATTATTATGTGGTGGGAGGATTTTCTTTTTTGGTATAATATATTTGGTGTTCTCTAAACTTTTTGTATATGTATAGCCCTCTCTTTAATTAGGTTTTGGAAATTTTCTTTTATGATTTTGTTGAAAATGTTTTCTGGGTCTTTGAGCTGGGGATATTCTCCTATTTCTATTATTCTTAGGTTTGGTATTTTCATATTATCCCAGATTTCCTGGCTATTTTGTATTGGGAATTGTTGAGATTTAATATTTTCTTTGAACAATCTATCAATTTATTCTATTGTATCTTCTAGGTCTGAGATTCTCTCTTCCATCTCTTGTATTCTGTTGGTGATGCTTGCATTTGTTATTCCTGGTCTCTTCTCTAGGTTTTCCATCTCTGTTGGTGTTTTCTTTATTGCTTCTATTTCCCTTTTAAGGTCTTGAACAATTTTATTCAGTTCTTTCACCTGTTTGTATTTTCCTGTATTTCTTTAAGGGATTTATTCATTTCCTCATTAAAGGACTTTATCGTCTTCATAAGATTGTATTTAAGGTTATTTTCTTTTGTTTCAGCTGTGTCAGAATATTCAGGGCTTTCTGTAGTAGGATAGCTGGTTCTGGTGGTGCCATGTTGCCCTAACTGTTGTTGATATGTGCTTTTTTTAAATATTGCTTTTTAAAAAATATATTTATTTAATATCTGAAAATTTTGCTTCATATACATCTGCAGGCCAGAAAAGGACACTAGATCCCCTTAAACATGGTTATTAGCCACCACCTGGTTGCTGGAAATTGAACTCAGGACTTGAGAAAGAGCATCCAGTGCTCTTAACCATTGAGTCATCTCATCAGTCTATTGATTGTGTTCTTCAGCTAGTCTTTAGCCATCTGTATTTTTATTAGATATTTTCTTTATTTACATTTCCAATAATATCTTCTCCTGGTTACTCCTCCAAAAAGAAAAAGAAAAAGAAAAAACAAACCCTGTTTCCTCCCCCCCACTGCTCACCAACCCACCCTCTCTCACTTCCTGGCCCTGGCATTCCCCTACATTGGGGTATAGAATCTTCACAGGGCCAAGGGCCTCTCCTCCCATTGATGACCAGCTAGGCCATCCTCTGCTACATATGCTGCTGGAGCTATAAGTCCCACCATGTGTACTCTTTGGTTGGTGACTTAGTTCCTGGGAGCTCTGAGGGTACTAGTTAGTTCCTATTATTGTTCGTCCTAAGGAGCTGCAAACCCTTTAGCTCCTTGAGTCTTTTCTCTAGCTCCTTCATTGGGGACCCTGTGCTCAATCCAATGGATGGCTGTGAGTCTCTACTTCTGTATTAGACGGGTATTGTCAGAGCCTCTCAGGAGACAGCTATATCAGGCTCCTGTCAGCCAGCACTTGCTGGCATCCACAATAGTGTCTGGGTTTGATGACTGAATATGGAAAGGATTCCCAGTAGGGAAAGTCTCTGGATTGTCCTTACTTCAGTCTCTGCTCCATAGTTAGTCTCTGCAACTCCTTCCATGGGCATTTTGTTCCCCCTTCTAAGA
>NC_045030.1:43819640-43821374 GCF_008632895.1 Mastomys coucha
ACTCAGAAATCCGCCTGCCTCTGCCTCCCAAGTGCTGGGATTAAAGGTATGTGCCACCACCGCCCGGCTTAGATCCATCCTTTTTCCTAAGAATTTCATAAATTCATTGTTTTTAATAGCTGAGTAGTACTCCATTGTGTAAATGTACCACATTTTCTGTATCCATTCCTATGTTGAGGGACATTTGGGTTGTTTCCAGTTTCTGGCTATTATAAATAAGGCTGCTAGCCATCTGTACTTTTTATTTGTCAGGTACAATATGGTTGTGAAGGTAGCTGCATGACACAGTTTTAGCTGTAGGAGCACCATCAGCCTGAAAAATGCATCTCTGGCTTTCTAGTATAGATTGCATTACTCTTTCTTGTGTACTTGTCTGTTTTGCCCTTTTCTAGACCATATTTGTCTTCAAATACAACTCTGGCAAACATTTCTGGAAAAAGGATTAAGGGGATTACTAGAGAAGGAAATGGCTCTGATGTCAATTGGGAACAAACTGCTCTGGCCCTGGTCATTGAAGCATCCAACTCAGGCATATTAGGACAAGGGGTTCTGGATGTGGAGGCTGACAGCCTTAATTGTTCTCTGGGAAGCTTTAGCCAACTCATGATAGATTAACTTGTACATGAAATATTTGAAGCAGAGAATGTGTTTTAGAAACCTGAAGCTTTAGAAGTTAAGAAAATGGAAGAAACCAAGGAAAAGGAACCCTGGTCCTTGGCCACTAAGGACAGGGATATCCATAGAAAATACAAGGGATAAGATAGAGGAAGAAATATCTGGTCTACTGGATTAGTGAGCAATGAGGGGAGAGCCCCCATGAGGGGAGAGCTCCAATAATAGAAAGTTTGATTTAGAGATGTTATTGGGGAAAACTGTAAGATATATGTATAATAAGAAAGGTAAAGCATGGGTAGGAGAGTTTGGACCTTTTAAAGGGGCGTTGGATTAGTGAACTGACCTTCCTGGAAAGATTGGAACTGATTTGACCCCTTGGCATTGTCTGCATAAGGAAATTAGGATACAAGTTCTAAGAATTCGGGCTGTGAAGGACCCTGGGGGAAGCTGCAAGAGGGATTAATACTGCATATGGAAAGGAGTTTGAAAAGCACTGTAGAAGAGCTCAATAAACTGAAGGAAGATATTCTGCAAATTTAGACAAGGTAAAAACATTAACCTCACCCTGACCTGGTTTGCACATTTCTGTTCTCATGCTCATGCTGTAACTGCCAGTTTTAAACCCAGATGACCTGTGATGTGGAGGTTTTGCTGAGAGTTAAAAGTTAATGTATCACTTGCTTTTGCAGACACTGAACTGTGACTTTGTGTGTGCATTGTACTTTCTGGTGACATAGTTACGTGGGGTTTTCAGGAGAAATAATGGGTTTGAGGAAAATAATGAAAAGGCTTTTGATTATGTATTATTGGATAACAGTGAAGTGTGTAACCAATAAAAGACTGAGGTGAACTCAGAGAGAGAGAAAGAGAGAGAGAGAGAGAGAGAGAGAGAGAGAGGCAGAGGCAGAGGCAGAGGCAGAGGCAGAGACAGAGACAGAGACAGAGACAGAGACAGACAGACAGAGACACAGACAGACAGACAGAGACACAGACAGACAGACAGAGACACAGACAGACAGAGAGGTCTCCTGAGTGCAGGTTCAGAAAGACCATGAGTCCCCTGTCAGCCTGCACCTGCATCCTTGCCTGCGACTCTGATTTCCCTCTGATCTGGTCCTT
>NC_045030.1:43822171-43823619 GCF_008632895.1 Mastomys coucha
AATAGAGTCAGAGCTAAATATGCTTAATGTGGAAAAATGGTCTTTGTCCTGGAAAAAAAAAAACAATGTGGATTTAATGGGACCATTTGAAGGATGTGAATCTAGGCAATGCAACATTCTACTTAATTGAAAAGTAACCAACCTATTCTTCATTCTCGTTTCCTGTCTCTTTTCTTTGTATTAGTTTTTCTTTCTGATATGAAAGAGTTTTCACTACATGTTTATGATGTGCCAGGTTTTGGGCTATATGTGTTACAGGTATGATTTGTTCAATCTCTATATTATCTAATGATGTAGATGTTACCTTTAGCACCACCCTAACATTGATGAAAGTGAGGCTCTGAGAAATCAAGTAACTCATTTCCAAGAGCACAGCTAGTATATGGCCAGCCTAGATAGAGATCTCAGCCTTAGTGGCCAGTGTTTTGTCCATCATGAACTGTATTGTTTGTCTCCTGGGCTTTAGACAAGCCCTTATCATTATCATGACAGTGATCTGGGGCCACTATTCAGGCTTAAGATTAGAAACAAAGAGAGAGGGAAGGAATCAGGCATGCAGGCCCTGTGATGGCATCCTGAGAATTAGATTAATATTAAAAAATTATTTTAAAAAATAGCCCCAACATTGACTTGATTCCTTTTTCTTCAGTACTTCTAGTTGAAAGCAGAAAAGTAATGATTACTTAATTGATTATGCTATTGTGAACATTAAAGCTGCTAAATCCAGTGCACCCAGCTTTTACTTTTTTTGTGGTTGATAGGGTGCAAAGAAACCAATCTAATTAGCTATAAATCTGAAATGCAGAATATTTAAGTATACTGTCATTTCCTTCATGTTTGGCAATGTGAAATGATACAAGGTATCAAATTGAGGCATATTTTAAGAAATTCATTAAGAAAAATAGCTATTCACTGTTTTATTCAAAGAGGTTCTAATATAATCTAAAAACATTTACATTTAAGAAAAAGTAACTCTTTTGCTTCTTTCTTCTGTCTCTTCCTCCTTTTCTCCCCTTTTTCTTTTGAGACAGTGACTCATTTAGACCAAGCTAGCCTTAAACTTGTTATGTAGCTGAGGATGGCCTTGTGTTCCTGAATCTCCTGCCTCCATTTCCCAAGTGCAGGGATTATGATCATGCACCGCTTTGTTTAATCTTTTCTTTGGAAAGCTGATCTTCATAGATCAGTCGCAAGTACCTTCCTCTCAGTTCTGTTCTGAATTACTGTTAAAGGATGAACTGTGAGGTAGGCTGGGTGGTTTATACCCATAGTAGTAATCTAACTGTAAAAACCTGTATTCATCCAAGTCCAGTAATACGCTAGGTCATGGAAAACGGAACAAACAACAAACACTGACACGCTTCCAGATTCCTGTTACATGCTGGGTAAAGCTAGCTCACAACCGAGCCAAAGACAGGCCTAAATTAAGAAGATTGTAAGCCGCCTTT
>NC_045030.1:43823630-43847822 GCF_008632895.1 Mastomys coucha
CTCTCTGCTCTGACCGGAGACCAGGTGTTCAATATATATGTATATAGGGTGGCAGCTGCAGCTCCCCACAGAAGGTGATGGTGACCTTTTTTGCAGGCTTAACAAGATTTTCTTACTGGACATTGGATTTTGGCCACGGGTTAAAGGAAGAGCCCTCAGTGGGCCGGATTCAGTGCCCCACGTTGGTCTAAGGAGTAAGGTGGAAACATCTGGTTTAGAAAATGAATTTAAGGGGCTGGAGAGATGGCTTAGCGGGTAAGAGCACTGACTGCTCTTCCAAAGGTCCTGAGTTCAAATCCCAGCAACCACATGGTGTCTCACAACCACCTGTAATGAGATCTGACGCCCTCTTCTGGTGTGTCTGAAGACAGCTACAGTGTACTTATAAATAATAAATAAATCTTAAAACAACAACAACAAAAGTTTCAAAAAAAAACTATAAGATGCAAAATTTATTTAAAAAAAAGAAAATGAATTTAAGAAAGAGGTTTTAGTCAAGAAGAAAACTATATGACCCAGAGAACAGTAACTTGGATTTGTTCGTGTTGAGACAGGTTCTCTAAATGTAGCCCAGGTTGGTCTTGACCTTGCCATCCTCTGAACTTGGTCGTTTTCAGTGCCACATTATAGGCATATAATGCTACATCCTCATTTGGTGAGAGTGTTTGTGTAACTAATGCCTCCAGGTTAGACATCACCAAAGATGTCTTGAATTATAGCAGTTGTGATTATCTTCAGGAGAGCCTCACAAATCTAGGTCCATAACCTTCTCCCATGGAAGGAGTGGAGAGGCCCACGAGGCACCTCTTCTTTCTGAAGTTATCTAGGAGGTAAATGACTGAGGAATGGGACTCTTAGGCTGTATATCTGTCTGCAAATTAGTTGCCTAGGTGGATTTTTGCCTGAGTCAGCCCCATTGCCCAGATGGTTGTGAGCCACCATGTGGTTGCTGAGATTTGAACCCAGGACCTTTGGAAGAGCAGTCAATGCTCTTCTTAACTGCCGAGCCATCTCTCCAGCCTGCCCCTGGGTATCTTATTTGATGAAACTTTTGTGCAGCTTAAGTACTTGTTTGAAAAAGCAGTATTTTTTTCTACTGAAATAGTGAAATGCTCATATTGTTTCTATTATGGTCTGAATGTTTTTGTTTTCTTCAAATTCATTCCTTGCCAAGGTGATATAATGCACAAGAGGTAGGTCTTAGTAGAGAAATTATTAGGTCATGAAGGGGTAGTCCCCATGAGTTTGTCTGGTACCATTATCAAAGGACCCTAGAGAACAAATGACCCTGTAGTGGACTACTTACATTTTAAGGGCACAGCCAGAAAATATCAGTAGTGACATAGTGAGCTTGCAGTAGACATCTATTAGATCTGCTGTGAAACAGTCTCTTCTAGAAATGGCTGCATAATCAAGTTTTAATGAGCAAACCAATGATAATGGATTATGGTGGTCCAAAGTGAGCATCCTTCTTTTCTATCCAACAGACTGAGCTTTAGATGTGCCAAGTGATATCTGGTGAGAATGAGTACCTTCACAGCCCTTGTAAATACCAGCTGAGAAAAATGGAGGTCATGTCTTTCTTTTGCACAATTTTAATGTAATCCGTCCTAAATTACTGAAAACTGCTCTTTGATGGCTGGAGGGAAGTAAAGAGCACTTGAGAATCTTTAGTCTCCATCCCTGACAGCCTCTGTGGAAAATTGCAGTTAGCCGATTGGCTTTATATTTTCTGATGTGGGGGTGGGCAGCATGTTCAAATCAACCTTGATTAATCTATCTTCTTTGAAACTTGGTTGTGTAAAAGGGTCAAGGTCATATTGAAAACTTCAGTCTTTGGATCCCACTCACAGAAAGATTGTTCTGTCTCATCCATGTAGAACACTAAGTGTGTCATAATTATGTGGGTAAAGAGAATTAGAAAATGACAAGGAAGGTACATAGGAGAGGAGGCCAAAAAATTTAGAGTAGGGATTCAAGTATGAGAAAAGTAAGGAAGAGGAAATCAGGTTCTAATTCAGTCCCAGAGGGATGTGCCCAGAGCATCAGAAGGATGATGGGGGCAAGTGCTGGGGAAGTAGGGGAGGTTAGCAGGAAGAACTGGTATAATCCAGCTTCTTGGGGAAAGGGCTGGCAATCTAAATGTGAAGGGAGCAAGTTAACTTCCTTCAGTTTATGAGGCCATTGCCTATGGAAAGTAGGACATGGTTTTGGGGATAAAAGACAGCACCTATGACAGTGCTTGTTTTGATAGAGGTCTGCTCAGGAATCAAGTGAGAACACAATGCAGGTTTTAGAGGAACATTATAAAATGTAGGTGGGGGGGGGACTAAGGGAGGTAGAACCTGCTAGGTCCTTTGTAGAGACCAGTGTCTCAGTACACCACGAAGACTTCCTTTACAGTGTTCCGTATTAAAGATGCACACACTAATCTTGCATGCATAGCAAGAGAGCGCCAAGGAGGGTTCACTATGGCATTGAGTGATTTCTCATACCATGATAGCTAAGGCAGTCATACTTAGATAGTTCTAGCTCCTATTTACCAGTAGTCTTCAGGGGGAGAGAAAAGAAGTAGGCAAGGGCAAGGGCAAGGGAGAGAGTTACTCCTTATTTGGTTGCTTAAGTATGGCAAGGGATGGTTGCATGTAGTGCTGAGCCTAACAGCAAACTCTAATAAAGGATGAGAGGTGGAGAAGATAGAGGAAGGGAAACAAGGGCAGTTCAAGGTCATTCTGAGCTGCATAACATGAGGTCATGTCAGACAACAAAATCCAACCTAATCTAACACACACACACACACACACACACACACACACAGAGAGACAGAGAGAGAGAGAGAGAGAGAGAGAGAGAGAGAGAGAATGAGAGAGAGAATGAGAGAGAGAATGAGAGAGAGAATGAGAGAGAGAATGAGAGAGAGAATGAGAGAGAGAATGAGAGAGAGAATGAGAGAGAGAATGAGAGAGAGACAGACAGACAGACAGACAGACAGAGTTAACTTTTGGAAACATAACCAGGGAAGAACAGAACTCCCACTCCTCATTTTCTGAAACTTAAGTTTAGCGTTCTTTTGAAAAAGTCATATTCTCCAATTGTGATCTATGGACAAAATGTTTCTACAGATCTTCAGCTAATTTGACCTAGGGTGATAATTTTTTTTGTCGTTATGGTGGCATACTGAACACTCCAACTATAACTAGTCCCTGAACCATATATGGTTACTCAGACACGATGCTGTGTTCTCTATATAAGGTTTATCTTGTTCTTAGGGGGCTCATTCCTGGGGAAGACTCGAACTCATCTCAGCAGTGGTAAGTTGCCTGTATTTCTTTGTCTAAGGATGAGGCCTCGTGAGGTTTCCCCTTCCATGTTACTATGGCTATTGTTGTCATTATTTGGGTCTTAATTAGGCAGCCATATTGTTGAATTATCATGGGTATAGCTTCCCTATTATTTCTAGGAGACATATATGAACAACACTAACTGGAATCAACAGACCATATTTATATATTTATGCAATTACATATATATATATCCCAATAATTATAGAAAAAGAGGCTATGAATTTGAGAGGGATGGGGGTTATGGAGAAAGATATGAGGATTTAAAGAAAGAAAGGGAAGGGGGAAATAATCTAATAATTATATTTTAACTAAAATAAAAATTTCAAAAAAATGATTTTTCTGCTTTCTGGGGGCGGGTAATGATAGTTCTGGGGTGCCAATGATATCAAGTAAATAGTTTCCAGACATTCATACTTTCATAATCCATTTTGAAGTTTCAATCTGATACAAGGAAGTGCCTGCCTGTCAGGTCAGCCTAGCCTTGCTTGTGTACATAGGTCCAAATTGCTTCACTAATTAGAGTATTTTTTTTTGAAACATTTGGCTGCCCTATTACCTTGCTGTACAAGGTAGAGAGGTATTGGATGGCTAACATCTGAGTTAAAAATTAAAAATCCTTACATTTACACATATTTATTTTTTTGTGTGTTGATGCATGTGTCACAGTGTGCGCGTGGAGGTCAGAGCAGGACAACTTGGAGGGTTTGGTTCTGGGAACCAAACTCAAGGTTGTCAAGCTTGGCAAGCACCTTTACTCACTGAGCGCCCTCTCTGGCCCTGCTAGTTGCTTTTCGCAGAATCCCGGTGTTTTCAGAGTCTATTGATAATGCTGTTTCTCAAAGGAATGGGAATATCTATTCTGTGCTTTATGGGATGCATCTGGCCAACTGCTTTTAGAAGCCTGTGAGGGGTGAATGCCACAGTTATTTTTCTGAGGTGGTTGCAGTCTCAGACCTCTGATGCCCAGAGAAGCAAAATTCTTGCTAAAGGCAGCCTCTTGTTGCCCTTTGGAATATAGGTGTATTTGATATATTCTTCCTGTTTTTTAGTTGCCCCAAGCTCACTGGAATGCTAACATCTTAAACTCTTTCCTAGTAAAAGAAAGAATTTTATATCATTTCAAAATGTAGTTGGTGAGCATTATTATTTCTTTTCTGGAACAGTGTGGAATATTGTAAAGAGTACTGGACTGACGGGTAAAACACAGGCTCTCTTAAGGAGCACTACTGGGAATTTGGAGACTTGCATCTTAATGTTTTCATGTCTAAAATGGGAAAGTTGGACTTTAGCAGTGACTTTCAAACTTTCATATACATGGAAATCACAGTAGTTTGGCCTAGCTTCTACAGTTTCTTATTTAAAAGCTGGTCAGTAATATCATTTTTTATAGCTACTGGGCTAGATAATGTCACCGAGAACACTGTCTTCATGACATGTTAGAGTTCTGTAATTCATTTGAAGCAAGGTGAAAAATATCCAGAGCACATGGAAAGGCAACCATAAGCCAGTATTTCAACAAGAGTTAGAAGTAGCCTGTGGTAGAAAGCAAAGAAAGAAAATTAGCTCCTTTTAGTTCCCTTGCCAACCCAGCATGGGCTTGAAACCCCTGCCTTAAGGTTCTTGTTATGCTCTAAACCTGTTATCCCTGCTTACTAGCCATGTGACATTGGTCAACTAACGTGGCTCATCAGTTTTCTCATCTGAGAATAGAAGTGACACTAACATTGCGAAGGTTTGAATAATAATGGTCCCCATAGGCTCATGTGTTTGAATGCTTAGCCCCACTCTATTAGTTGATGTGGCCTTGTTGGAGTAGGTGTGGTCTTGTTGAAGTGTATCACTATAGAGGTGGGCTTTGAGGTCTCACATGCTCAAGCTACATCTAGTGTGACACAAAGTTTCCTGATGCCTGCAGATCAAGATGTAGAACTCTCAGCTATCTCTCCAGCACCATGTCTGTCTGCATACCACCATGTTTCCTACCATGACAATAGTGGACTAAATATCTTCACTGTAAGCCACTCCCAGTGAAATATTTTCCTTTATAAGAATTGCTATAGTTGATTTTTTTCCCCACTGACTTTTTTCTTTTCTTTTCTTTTCTTTTCTTTTCTTTTCTTTTCTTTTCTTTTTTTTGCCTTTTCGAGACAGGGTTTCTCTGTATATAGCCCTGGGTGTCCTGGAACTTACTCTATAGACCAGACTGTCCTCGAACTCAGAAATCCACCTGCCTCTGCCAAGTGCTGGGATTAAAGGTGTGCGCCACCACCATCTGGCTCTCCACTGACTTTCTAAGCCGGGACCAGCAGGGAGGCTCAGGCCAAAGAAGTGGCAGGGTAGCTGGGACAGGATCCTTTCTAACTCTGTTTACAACTAGGAGGAACTGAGGATCCACAACCCTCTCTTCACATCTTTCCCGCAAGCAAGCGGAGAGCTTCTCTCCAGGGAATGCTCTGACCCCCGAGTCTCAGGTGGGACCAGCTGGGAGACACAGGCCACAGAAGCTACAGCCTTCATTCATCCATCTGTACCCAGGAGGGATGGCTGATCCACAGCCGTCTGCACATGGGTGCTACCAGGGTAGAGTTGATTTCCCAGAAGTGCTGACACAGGCTTACAGACCAAGCCAGAGACAGCAAGAACATCTAACACTAGAAATCAACAGATGGCAAAAGGCAAATACAAGAATCTTACCAACAGAAACCAAGACTACTTGGCATCATTAGAACCTAGTACTCCCACCACAGCAAGTCCTGGATATCCCAACACACTAGAAAGGCAAGCTTTGGATCTAAAAGCATATTTCATGATGGTGATAGAGGAATTTAAGAAGAACATAAATAACTCCCTTAAAGAAATACAGGAGAACACAGGCAAAGAGGTACAAGCCCTTAAAGAGGAAACACAAAAATCCCTTAAAGAACTACAGGAAAGCACAATCAAACAGGTGAAGGAATTGAACAAAACCATCCAGGACCTAAAAATGGAAGTAGAAACAATTAAGAAATCACAAAGAGAGACAACTCTGGAGATAGAAAACCTTGGAAAAAAGTCAGGAGCTATAGATACAAGCATCACCAACAGAATACAAGAGACAGAAGAGAGAATCTCAGGTGCAGAAGATATCATAGAAAACATTGATACAACAGTCAAAGAAAACACAAAATGCAAAAACATCGTAACCCAAAACATCCAGGAAATACAGGACACAATGAGAAGACCAAACCTAAGGATAATAGGTATAGAAGAGAGTGAAGACCCCCAAGGTAATGGGCCAGTAAATATCTTCAACGAAATTATAGAAGAAAACTTCCCTAACCTAAAGAAAGAGATGCCCATGAACATACAAGAAGCCTACAGAACTCCAAATAGACTGGACCAGAAAAGAAATTCCTCCCGTCACATAGTAATCAAAACCCCATATGCACTAAACAAAGAAAGAATTGTAAAAGCAGTAAGGGAAAAAAAGGCAAGTAACACATAAATGCAGGCCTACCAGAATTACGGCAGATTTCTCACCAGAGACTATGAAAGCTAGAAGATCCTGGGCTGATGTCATACAGACCCTAAGAGAACACAAATGCCAGCCCAGGTTACTATACCCAGCAAAACTCTCAATTACCATAGATGGACAAACCAAAATATTCCATGACAAAACCAAATTTGCACAGTATCTTTCCACAAATCGAGCCCTTCAAAGGATAATAAATGGAAAACTCCAGCAGAAGGAGGGAAACTACATCCTAGAAAAAGCAAGAAAATAATCTTCCAACAAAACTAAAAGAAGTTAGCCACATGAACAGAATTCCAACTTTAACAACAAAAATAAAAGGAAGCAACAATTACTTTTCCTTCATATCTATTAATATAAATGGACTCAATGCCCCAATAAGAAGACATAGGCTATCAGACTGGGTATGTAAACAGGACCCAACATTTTGTTGCATTCACGATACCCACCTCAGTGTCAAAGATAGACACTATCTCAGAATAAAAGGGTAGAAAACAATTTTTCAAGCAAATGGTCCCAAGAAACAGGGAGTAGTATGTTATGTCTTTATTTTGGTTCAGACACACCAGAAGAGGACATCCGATCTCATTACAGATAGTTGTGAGCTACCGTGTGGTTGCTGGGATTTGAACACAGGATCTTTGGAAGAAGAGCAGTCAGTGCTTTTAACTGCTGAGCCATCTCTCCAGCCCTTTATTTTGTTTTTTAGCTGGTTATTATTGTAGGGCCTTAAACTTGAGAGAGAGGTAGGCTTCTCATTTCCAGGATTAGGGAATAAGTGGAGATATGGATTAAGACAGAGGACTAAAGAAGTATTCAGATGTAGAACTTTAGGTTAACTAAAAGGATATGGTGATGAAGTCATAGTATTGTATGTGTCTGTAGACACCGTGTCATTGACTAGTACGAGGCCTAGATCCTAACTGGGGTGCAGATTTCAGATCAGGACAAGAATCTGTTCGTGTGTAGGGGATGACTACGGGGATTCAGTAACTAGACAGGTTGTGATCACAGCAGCCGTTTCTATTTTCCAAGGTGAGAACACAGTACTTGTTATGGGCAAATACAGTCTCACAGCAGAAATTTAAGTGCCTTCTATGTCATGCAAAGTACCTACTCCATTATCTATTCACTTCAATTGTGAGACAAATAGTGTATGTGTGTGTGTGTGTATTGTATAGATCAGATGGATATAGATAGATGTATGCTGCTGCACTTGGCTTTTATGTAGGTTCTGGGTTATGAACTAAGGTTCTCATGCTTGTTCAGCAATGACTTTACCCTCTGAGCCATCTCCCAGCTCCTGAAAGACATACATTGGGTGGGATATGGGATGAGAATAGAGGGATGAGTGGATTTCAATATAGTTTAGGGTGAAGATTAAACCTTTGGACTCTAGAGTCACACTGCTCATGTCAAATTGCATCTCTGCCATTTAGCTGTGTAACCCTGAGATAGTCACTTAACCAGTTTGTTTCTGTGTTTCTTTATCTGTAAAATGCAGCTAGTAATAATACCTATTTATAAAGAAGAGGGTTAAAGGGTTAGGTAAAGCAGACAGAACAGAGCCTGACACAGTTAGCAGCCAGGAAGTAATAGCTGCTAGTGTTATCATTGTAAGTGTTCATCTTTGAGAGAGTGGCTCAGGTGAAAGGGGCTCTTAGGCACTCCCTGCTCCCTTTTCTCTATTAAATTTGACACAGATTTATCAATCTTCAATGAGACAACTAACCTCTCTTATCCCCCACATGTATCTAAGGTAAAGTTAAGATATTTTAAGAGAGACAAATGTGAACAATGAAATGAAGAAATCTGATTGGATTGTGGAATATGCATTTGCTAATAACAAAATAATTATTATTTATGTCTAATTTATGAAATATAGTTGATTCTTCTTGGTTTTTTATTTTCTTTTTTCTTTTGGTACAGGGTTTCTCTGTGTATCCTTGGCTGTCCTGGAACTTGCTCTGTAGACCAGGCTGGCCTCAAATTCATAGAGATCCACCTGCTTCTGCTTCCTGAGTGCTGGGACTAAAGGCATGCACACCACTATCTCCTGACTATAGTCCTGCTTATATGATTTAATTAAATGTTCACAAAATCTTGTGAGGTGGCCAAAGCAGGCCCAGTTTGATAGAGAAAACAGAGGCTCATTGACACTATACATGTAAGTGTCCTAGTTCTAAGTAGGTAGTAGCCTGTCCCTTGAGGCATTGCAGGTATGGGTGCCATGCCACATGTGCATCAGTAGGTGGCAGAGTCAAGAGAAGCTAAGTCTTCACTCAGTGTTCTGACCTTTGAACATCTGAATGATTAGTAGCCTAAGATGCCCTAAGAAAAGCAAGCCTGAGACAACCACCAGTCCAGGACCCGACAGGCCCAGCCGGCTCTCAGGATGGGGAGCAAGCTAGAGACTAGAAGAATCTTGTCTGGGACCACAAGCTCCAAGCAGCAGTGAGCCCAAGACAGGTGACCCTTGCAAGGGGCCACCTGGGTGGGATGGGTAAGGAGGCAACCTGAGATAACCACCAGACTGGCGCCATAGGCACCTGACAGGGAGCTGCCCTGAGATAACCATAGTCTGTCATCATGCAGATATTGGGGAGGGGGGAGACCATGCCTGAGATGACCCCTGTCTGGTACCATAATGTACGAGTGGAGCATAGCACTCCTGAGACCACTCCAGACACTCAGAGACTGTAGGTACCACTAAGAGGAACAAGCAAGTGGTGGAAAAATGGAAGAGAAAGAGAATCAGAACAATGTGGGAGCAACAACGAAGAGAGGCAGAACTGGAGACTGGAGAGTAGTGAGGAATATCTTGATATGAGTAGTCAAAAATGCCACATGGGACCATGGAGGTGTCCTAGCCTGTGCTGTCACTGGGGGCTATATCCATGGCCCTGCAGCAATAGGATTCTATTGCCACCAAAGGCCAGGCAGACATCCCTTTTCTGGACAACTGCCTGGAGGCATGTGCATATCTGAAGGCTGTGTAGAACTCTTGAGGCCATGAGTGTGGGAGAGCTGGTCCTGCTGCCTCTTTTCTGCTCTGTAGTGACATGGGCAAGGGAGAGATCTCCTCCCCTTCATTTTGCTTTGCCATCAGTGATTGGTAGGAGAGCTGGCTCCAAAAGGGGTCATAAGAGCAGGAGAACTCGCCCTACCCCTCACCTGCTGTAGCACTTGGGAGAACAGGCCCTGCATCTTGTCTAGGAAGCACAGTAGAGCTGGCCCTGGTTATGGGGTTGCAGGTAAGTTGGTCTGAGGGTTTGTGAGTGCAGGAAAGCTGGCATTTCATTTAAGATTGCTCCCTTTGAGTCCTGGGAGTCTCTCACCTTCCAGATATCAGGTACATTCTAGAGGGTTCCCCATGACTCTCACTCCCTAAGGTTACATATTTCCATTCATTTTGATGGCCTTCAGGACTTCTCTCTGTCTCCCTCATACCTGATCATCTTCCCCTTTCCCCCTAACCCTTGAAAATAGATCCATATTTGTCACTTTGCACAAAGCTGAAGTTCGAGTGGATCAAGAACCTCAACATAAAACCAGATACACTGAATCTAATAGAAGAGAAAGTGGGAAAGAGCCTCAAACTTATTGGCATGGGGTGTGCATGGGGGTACTTACTAGATAGAACTCCAGTGGCTCACACTGTAAGATCAAGAATTGATAAATGGGACCTCATGAAACTGAAAAGCTTCTGCAAGGCAAAGGACATAGTCAATAGAATAAATTGGCAACCTACATACAGATTGGGAAAAAAATCTTTACTAACCCCACATCAGATGGAGGACTAATACCCAAAATATATAAAGAACTCCAGAAGCTAACATTATGACTCTTACTACACTTAGTTTTCCTATATTTTGAGCATTTTTGTTTTAATATCCAAGTAATTATATTATCATTGCTCCCAGTTATTAAAAATTGTGCTAAACAGACTAAAATTGGAAGAAGACAAAAGAACCCTGACAACCTAGTATGATAAAGCAATTTTTAAAATAAGGGTTCATTGTTACATTTTATTTATTTATTATTTTTGAAATGTATTGTTGGAGATTTTTTTGCTTATTATAGTTGAAAATGAAGAAGTTATAATTTTTCACTAAGAGGAGAAAATTGACAAAATCAAAAACTCAGGCTATGGCTCAACAAGTGTCAGTCCTGAAAACAGAAAAAGTTCAAGTTCAAGAATATGTGAGGGATGGCACATTTCCAAGGTCAAAAAGAAATGTAGTTATATTACATAGTCAGTCATTGTACAGGAGGGGCTCTGTTAGATAATATTTTCTGACCTTCTGACCGTTTATCTGGAACAACCAGGAACCACATTCTTTAATCTTTTACAGTGTTTCTACACCAAAATCAAATAGATGCAGTTCATACATGGGAAAATGCAGAAAATCCATGTGAGTTCACAATGGACTCAGAGGAAACAGATGATGTAGCAATGGAAAACAAAGTGTAACTGAAAGCAGGTACAGTGGTGGCTGTCTTTACTCCCTGGACCTGGGACGTGGTGGCAAGAGAATCAAG
The DNA here is from genome assembly GCF_008632895.1 of Mastomys coucha. Classification (NCBI taxonomy): domain Eukaryota; kingdom Metazoa; phylum Chordata; class Mammalia; order Rodentia; family Muridae; genus Mastomys; species Mastomys coucha. The sequence goes on from NC_045030.1 coordinate 43,835,028, forward strand.
TGTTTGAGGCCAGCTTGGACTACATGTGGAGTTCCAGGCTGACTTTGAGCTTCAGGGTGAGACTGTCTTAAACAAAAACAAAACAAAACAAAACAAAACAAAACAAACGAACAAAAAAACAAAGCAAAGGAAAACAAAACCAAACCAAACTAAATCAGAGTTGGTGAGATGCCTTTGGCAGTAAAGTGCCTATCAGCCTTGCAAGTGTGGGGATCAGAATCTCTTATAAAGAGCTGGGTATAGTGATGCATACCTGGAATCCCAGGGATAAGACTCGAGACAGAGACAGGTGGGGAGCCATGGAAACTTGTGGGCCAGGTAGCCTGACCTACTTGATAAGTTTCAGGTCAGTGAGAGACCCCATCGCAAACAAAAGATGGAGGGCTCTTGAGGACTGACACAGTTATCCCATTTTTCCATAGGCATGCCACACACATGCTCCTCAGTCCACATGTACACACATGCCTGTATATGTATAGCCTCTCCACTGAATTGATAATTTACGCTGACATTTAAAAATCTAAATATGAACATAATTTGCAATGCTATTGAACAAAGAAGATACACCACCCTCTCTTCACCAAAATTATGTCTTTAAGACATCCAAAAGCATTTTATCTTGATAGTTTAAATATATGTAGAACTAGAACAGCGGCAAACTGGAAGCTACTAAATATGTATTTGAAGTCTGTCATTGCGCATTCAATCAGTCCTTATGAGATGAATATATTCTAGGAGTTGTTATGGAAGTTGATTAGCAGTTAGATACAAGCAGAAGATGTTGCCCATTTTCTTTAAATCTAGGAAATAGGAAATAAACTATGGAGTGAAATGTGATGTCTTTTTCTCTTCTTTTCTTCTTATTTTTTCTTTTCTTTTTTTCTAAGACAGGGTTTCTCTGTGTAACCCTGGCTGTCTTTGAACTTGCTCTGTAGACCAGGCTGGCTTCAAACACACAGAGATCTGCCTGCCTCTGCCTTACATGTTCTGGGATTAAAGGTATGCACCACTACTGTCCAGCTATGGAATGTGATTTCTTGTGTGTAATTTCTTTTTTTAACCTCTCCCCCCCTCCTCTTCCTCCTCCTCCTTCTTTGTTTAGTGCTGAAGATGGAGCTCCATCCTAGACTCTTGCTTGTTGCTTTACCACTGAGCCACACCTCTACCCCTCTAAATCCTCATCAGACTACCTAATTAGTTTTCCAGTATACTTTTATGTTAATATGTTGTCATAAAACAACCAATAGCAGCTGCCATTAGCCCTTTGAGCAGCCTCATCCGTATGAGGCCAACGTGGCATGGAGCTTCCGAGTTCCATTGGGGCTTCTCATCAATTCTAACAGTCCTGTTTCTCCCCAAATTGCCTGCTAAGCTTGAGAGCAGCACAGGAAGCCCGTAGAAAACAAACACCTTGGATGAAGCAGAGACTTAGTTAGGGTCGAGTGCTGTGACATTCACACTCTTCTGGCTTCGGCTTCTTTGTGTTTGGAGTACTCCAAGATGCATGACCAAAAGATGACATGCCCTGACCCCACCTAGTGTGTGCTCTCTGTTATCTCTGTCATCTCTCCAGCATTTGAAGCATCTTGGGGTTTTACCAAAAATTCAAAGAAGGCATTTAGGTGTGTGTGTGTGTGTGTGTGTGTGTGTAATCAGAAGTAATTGTGTTTTATACATTTTTCCTACTGAATATAAAAGCAGAAAATTAAAATTATAAATCATAAGTATAAAACAGTTCATAGGCATCTTTCTCTGAATTCTCCAGACATAATCACAGTTAACTTGCTCCTTTTTTTCCTCAGAGAGTCTGCTTGTCAGTATTCATGACAACTGCGTTTCATGTGAGAAGTGTATCCCCGAGGGGGTCCACATAAGTAGAAATTTGCCCAATTCCAGACCAGTCTTGACAAAAGCAGGCCAGCATTCCTGTCTATCAGCTAAAGTGGCGCCACCATGTGGCAAGAGCAGAAACATAGCTTATGATTCACTTGGCTGTCCAGCTTTCAAGCTACACGGTAGTATTTGAATTTAGGGAGACTTGCAGTATTCAACAATACATAAGTCAGGTTGAAAATATCATAATATTTCATATTACTTGAATTCAAATTTATTTAAAACATCATCATAGTGTGTGAACTTTACAAAATGGGGTCATATCAAATAAAATCCAGCCCCAAATTTTCTTTATACAACATATTTTGGACACTCACTCATGTGGGAGATACACTTTTATCTCTTCCTTTTGAAAAGCTATGGCTTATTGTAGTATAGTGGTGCATTGTAATTCATTTAAATCATCCTTACATTGATGGCTACTTCTTCCCAAGGACACGATCTCCCTCGCTGCCTTGCCCTTTGCTATCAGCTTTTCCCTCACTCTCGGGATACTGAACAATGCTATGTTGTTCTCGGTGTCAGATAATGGCCAGAGTAAATCACACTTCTGCCACTTGGGGACCATCCAAGCTGAAATCACGTACTTTTTTTCTGTTCCCAGCATACTTGGTTCTGTCGGTGAACAGGCCTTATCTGTGCCTACAAGTGGGTGTGTCAGAAAGCAGGTGCTGAGACAGCAGTTGATATCTAGGAACTCAACACCAGAGAACCAAAAGGAAAGGAAGCAGGATCAAGCAGAGAAAGGAGCTTGGCCGGCTTAGCAAACAGGCTGTGGAGCAAGGACCGTTTCTCAGAACGACCTTGGGTAAGTCTTTGTTCAGTCATTGGGTTCTGACCACCCTAGGTGGGGCATGAGTTCAGTTGCAATTCTTTGCAACTGAGGCAGACCCTAAATGAATGGAAAACTCTGTGTTGTCCACATCTTTGTGACTCCCGTATCTGGTTTCTTACATCCTTCCATGTGTACAGTAGGTAACTTTGGCACCTTGAAGGATTTCCTATCTGAAGTCTAGCTCAGGTCTGGGAGCTTACAATAGGAAAGCACTCCCCCTCCCCCCGCCATGTAATGTAAGGGTGAATGGCAAGCAGTTCCAGGCTGGGACAGATACCAGGCTGAGGCCTAGTCTGTTTTCTACCTGTGGTGAAGGGGATGGAGGAAGAGAGAAGCATTTCTTACTGCCTTCTATGTGTGCCCTGGCATTTAGTGACGCTCAAGTGACTTGCTTGATCACTTCTTCATCTCATTGCTCTCCTTCATGTTTCCTTAGGCTTTTATTTGAAAACCAGACTCAAGGAAATCATAGCCTCAGGTTCTAGCCAAAGTGTCACTACCAGTTGCCTGAGGGAATCAAGCTGGGTCCCACTTCCCGTATAAGTGCTCTGAATGGGGTGAATGCTTAATAGGAGGTAACATCATTGCCTCATTGTATGGGCTGTGTGTATCATCCTATCAGCATAGATGTGAATTCTGTTTGCTTAGGCAAGATACATGTTTTGGTGTGTGAATGTGGGAACATGTGTTTCATTGTGCCCATGTGGAGTCCAGAGGTCAGCCTCCATCTTGTTTGAGACAGAGTCTCTTAGTTGTTTTTCCCCAGCATGTGTTAGTTCTTGTCTCCACCCACTGTCTCCAACTATGAGACCTAGGACTACAGACACTTAAAAAAAATGCTGACGTATCAAATAGGTGGGTCCTAGTTATTATTTTATTATTATTTTTATCAAGATAATATTTTTATTGATTATTTGGGAATTTCACACAAGGTACTCTGATCACATTGACTTCCCAGTCCTCCATGGTCCATCTTCCGTTTTTGTACCCTCACCTACAAAAAGAAGAAAAAAAAAATACACCAAGTCTAATTTATCTTGCCCATATACTCATTGGAGCATGGTCAAACTCCCAGGGGCCAGTTCCTAAAAGTAGTCCCCAGCCGTCAGAAGCCTTCAACTCTGTACTCCCTCCACTCCTCCAAGCCCATCCCCGACCCTCCCACCCCCCCACATCCACTCCTCCTCCTTTCCCTTGAGAAAAGAACAGGCTTTCCAGGGTTATCAACGGAAGGCTGCATAACACATACCCTCACATCAAGGCCAGGTGAGGAGGCAACCCAGTAGGAGGATAAGGATGCTGTCTTAGTTAGGGTCTTACTGCTGTGAACAGACACCATGACCAAGGCAAGTCTTATAAAGGACAACATTTAGTTGGGGCTGGCTTACAGGTTCAGAGGTTCAGTCCATTATCATCAAGGAGGGAGCATGGCAGCATCCAGGCAGGCATGGTGCAGGAGGAGCTGAGAGTTCTACCTCTTCATCCGAAGGCTGCTAGCAGAAGACTAGTTTCCAGGCAGCTAAGACAAGGGTCTTAAAGCCCACACCCACAGTGACACACCTACTCCTACAAGACCACACCCATTCCTAACAGGGCCACATCTTCTAATAGTGCCACTCCCTGGGCCTAGCATGTACAAACCATCACAGATCCCAAGAGCAGCAAGTGTCAGAGTGCCCATTGTTAGGAGTCCCACAAGAGCACCAAGCTAACAACCCCAACAAATATGCAGAGGATTTGGTGTGGACCCCTGCAGGCTCTGGGAATGCCATTTCAGTCTCTGTGAGCCCCTATGATCCCTGCTTAGTTGATGTTCATGGGCTGAGTTCTCCTGATGTGAGGCTCCATCCCCTCTTACTCCTACAATTCTTCCTCCTGCTTTCTCAGTGGTTTCCCTGAGCTCCAAGGAGAAGGAGCTGATGGAATACTCCAATTTGGGCTCTCTCTGCACCTAATGTTTGGCTGTGGGTCTCTGCACCACCATTAGCTGCTGGTGGAAGCCTCTACAGATACTTTTTTTTTTTTTTAGACTAGTGTAACTTCTTTTAATTGTCATTTTATGCTTTCTGCAGCTGCCCGCCACCCTCCCCTTCCCTTTGATGACCACTTTTGTAGGCTATAGGGGACCAGGGAACAAAGTCATTGGGGGGGTGCGCACAGCAGTCTCAGTCAGGTAGTGTAGAACAAGCTACAATTACAAATTTATCACAACAATTAATGCTGCAGCCTGGGACAGCTACAGAGTGGGGAAGCTCGCTCCTCTTTGTCAGGATCTACCTGGCAGTGACCTTGCTCTGAAGGCGATGGTACTCCTTCAGCCTGAGCGAGTCGATATTGATGAAGCGTCGCCCTGCGCATTCATGCTCACCAGTTCTTCATTGTATAGTGAGAGTGGAGACTCCTGGCCGAGGATGTACACCTGGCTCTTGAAGATAGACACCTGCACCTTCCCTTCCACATGCTCCTGGGAACTTCTTGGTGCACTGGTGAACAAATTCATATTCAGAGCTGTGCCAGAAACCCGTGTACATGAGCTCTACGAATTTGAGGACCAGCCCCTGCTTGATTTTTCGTACTTCCCTATCCATGGTGAAGGCCTCTATGTCTAAATGAGTGTGGTAAAGGATGGTCCCTGCTGGGGTCTCGTAGATACCCCGGGACTTCATTCCAATGAAGCGATTCTCCACAGTGTCAATGTGACTCCGTGCTTGCCTGCAACTTCGTTCAGGTACATGAAGAGTTCCAAGGACGTGTTGTGGGCAGTGTTACCTTCACAGGGACCTCTTTTTTTGAATTCTGTCGCAAGGACATCTGGGCTGTTGCGAGCTTTGGCAGGGTCCTGAATTTTCATGTAGAGACCTGGAGGTGCTTGGTTCTTGGGGTTTTCCAGGATTCCAGCCCCGTAGCTGATGTGCATAAGATTCTCACCCATACTCCAGGGGCTCTTGGGTGTGACAGGGATGGGGATTCCATGTTGCTTTGCATACTCCATCAGATCATTTCGGCCCTCGAACCTGTTGTAAAACTCAGGCATCCTCCAGGGGGTGATGACCGTAATCTGGGGTGCCAATGAGTAGCAAGTGAGCTCAAAGTGGACCTGGTCATTCCCCTTTCCTGCAGCACCATGAGACACATACTTGGCCCCTTCATGCTGGGCAATTTCCACCTGTCTGCGAGCTATGCACGGCCTGGTGAGAGAGGTGCCCAGGAGATAGCTGTCCTCGTAGAGTGCACGGGGCTGGACAGCAGGCCAGATGAACTCTTCCACAAATTCCTTGCTCACATCCTCAGTGAACACTTTTTTGGCCCCAAGCTTCAGCGCCTTCTTCCTGGCTTCCTCAAAGTCTTCTTTCTGGCCAATGTTGGCCAGGTAGGCAATGACATCATAGCCTTGTTCCTTCAGCCACACGAGGATGCAGGAGGTGTCCAGGCCACCACTGTAGGCTAGAACCACAGAGCCCTTGCTGGATATCTTGTCTTGGACTATAGGTACAGGTCCCTGGAGTCTGCAGTCTGTCTTCCTGGCTGGGTGATCCACTCAGTAAGCCCAGGTGGCAGTGGCAGACAGTGGAGCAGGCCAGATACTTTTTTTTTATTAGATATTTTCTTTATTTACATGTCATATGATATCTCCTTTCCCAGTTTCTCCTTCAAAACAAAATAAAACAAAACAAAAAACAAAAAACAAGAACAAACCCCTGTTCCCTCCCTCTTCCCCCCTCCCTCTGCTTACCACCCCACCCTCTCCTGCTAAATACTTTTAAATATAGGTTTTAGGGATGCCAGCTCAGGTCCTCACACTTCCTTTTAGTTAGTGAGCCCTCTCACTGGTCTGTAGTTGAGAATTTTAAAGTTCAGATCTATAGCTTTCTCTCTCCCTCAGTCTCTGTATCTCTAGCTGTCTCTTTGTTTTTCTCTCCCAGCCCCATGTGTATAAATATTGGAGAAGAGAATCAGCCCTAGCATTCATAACTTTTGCTACCTCTTGATTGCATATAGAAGCTCGCACCTTCTTGCCTATGCAGTTTGAAATTCAATATAAAAGTTATAAGGAAAAGCAAACCAAATCAACTGCAACAACTCTGTTCTCAAGATATCCGTTTGGAGGCTGGCAGTGGCAGGCACACCTTTAGTCCCAGGATTTGAGAGAGAGACAGCCAAATCTCCTCTGGTCTACACAGTGAGTTTTAGGAAAGCCTGGATGTATAGAGAGGCTCTGTCTCAAAAAAGCAGCAGCAGCAGCAACAAACAACAACAATAACACGTTTAGATATATTTCCCATCTTCTTAAAATCCCCAAATCTACAATAGAGAAATCTAAAAAAGTGATTAAAATTTATTTGATGCTCATGGTTGTTATGCCTATCAATAACATTCCAACTACAATGCTCTCAAACCCCCCCTTTATTATTTAATCAACATGCAAAGGGACAGCTTTCCTTAGGGCATTTTAATCCATACTTGGTTTCAGTGGATTCTCCCCCTCCCCCTCCAACTCTTGCATCCTTCCACTCACACTATTCCTCTTTTTACTTTAAAGTCATATAACCTTCCTTTTCATCCCTTTAATACCCTTTCTCTCCTCTCATATATCCCTTTCTACTTTCTTGACCTCTCTACATATTCACCCCTACATTATGTTTATAAAAATTAGAAGCTAGTCTTTCTGAAGCAGATGGGAACAAATAGAGAGACCCATAGCCAAACATTATGCAGACAGGGAGAGAGATTGGAAGACTCAGCCCTAAATGGGATGTCTCTATTAAATTCATCCCCTCAGGACACTTCACAAAAGTGGAAGCAGAAAGAGTAGAAGAGTCAGAGAAAATGGAGGACACACCAGGAGAACATGGCCCTCTAAATCAACATGATCGAAACTCATATGAACTCACAGAAACTGAGGCAGCATGACCCGGGCCTGCATGGGTCTACATCAGGTCCCCTGCGAATACATTAGTGCTTCCAGTATAGTGTTTTTCTGCCATTCCCAAGTGGGTGAATGAGCGGGGCTGTTTCTTATGCCTTCTCTTGGGCTCTTTCCCTTCTAGTTGTTTGTTTTGTTTGATTCCAATGAGTTAATTTTTGTTTTATTTCATATCTTATTTTATTCCCACCCTTTAGAAGCCCATTTGTTTTCCAATGAGAGTCAGAAAGGGGGTGAATGTGGGTGGGAGGAGAGGAATGGGGAAGAGTAGAGAGAAGGGTTATCAGGATACATATGTGAAAAAATGTGTTTTCAATAAAAGGAAAAAATATAGGCTGGTGAGATGGCTGGGCTGGCGAGATGGCTCAGTGGGGAAGAGCACCGACTGCTCTTCCTAAGATCCTGAGTTCAAATCCCAACAACCACATGGTGGCTCACAACCACCCATAATGAGATCTGACGCCCTCGTCTGGTGCGTCTGAAGACGGCTACAGTGTACTTACATATAATAAATAAATAAATCTTAAAAAAAATTATAATCTAGGATCCCCATATGAGAGAGAATATGTGGTTCTTTTCTTTCTGAAACAGGGGTGCGTCAGCATAATATTTTTTAGTTCTATTCATTTTCTTGTAAATTTCATAACTCATTTTTCTTTACAGATGAATAAAATTTCACTATCTATATCTATATATCACATATTCATTATCCATTTATCTGTTGATTGACATCTAATTCTATTTTCTTGCTGTTGTGAAATGAGCAGCATCTCTATAGCAGGAGTTAATTTTCTAAAAATCTAAAATATAGCTTGTTTTCTTAGCTTACATTTACTCCAACATTATTTATTAGCTGTGTGGTCTTCCACAAGTTGCTTTAGCTATATGAGGCAAAATATTTTCATCTACAAAGTGAGAATGATAAATGTACAAGCTGATTATATAAATTAAATATGATAATACATGTAAAATAGTTAAGATAGCACGAGTTACACACCATTGGCCAATAGATTCTAAATCCTTCTTTTGTTCCTAACAATAAAATAGAACCAGCTACCTTCATTTGCAACTCAATCTGTCTAACCTTGAGAATGTCACCTGAGCTTTTTGAGCTCCAGTTTCCTTGTCTGTATAATAAGGACAATAATGCCTATTCATAGAGTGGTTGTAAAGATAAAGTATGTGAAGAATGATTTTTAAATTGGAAAGTGCTATATACATTACTTATTGTTTATTTGCTTAATAAATCTTCCTCCAAGAAAGCAGTGATGTGAGCTCCATTGCTATTTAGGTCAAACAAATATGGATTCTGAATGAATAAAAACTGACACAGAGATTCTGGACAAAAGCTAACAGTCAAAGGTTCAGATGGATGAAGGTAAATAATTTTTAGAAAACTTGCTAGGGATATTTTTGTATTTTAGGATGTAATAAAGCACATGAAATGCACACACCTTTATTCTCAGCACATGTAAGGCATAGACAGGTGGATCTCTGGGTTTGAGGCCAGCCTGGTCTACAGAGTGAGCGCCAGGACAGCCAGGGCTACAGAGAGAAACCCTGACTCAAAGCAAGTGAAACAAAACCCAGAAAACAAACAAACAAAAGTCCCCAAACACAGAAACAAGTAAAGCCCATCTCCAAACTCTATCTCAGTTGTTACAAAAATATTCACGTAAATAGAAAGATTGACCATGACTTTAAATTTGTCAGGTTTGTATTGATGGGACTCTGGATTTTACCCTCATTTGTAGAAGACTAGCTTCTTGTTCTAGGACTTAGCCTATGATGTTGTATAAAGCACCATTTAACATAAAAATAACCTTCAATATGTCTTTTTAGATGGTGCCTAAAAGCCTAGCTTTTCTTTAGCATTTTGGGGTTCAGAACTTATTATAGGACATGAAGTCTTCAAGAGTAATGATCATCCAGTAGTTAAACAGACAATTCATGATTATGTATAATCAAGTTTGGTGTAATTTCATCATTTATTCATTTAAAACTTATATGGCAAAGCCTCTTTTCATTGAAATGACTACAGAATGCAGTTTCCTAGCTAATTATGTAATAACTGTATATGCTTGTGCTTATGAAAATGCAACTCTTAAAACTAATTTTCAAATTAGAATCCTGGAGTCCCGAAGAAAGAGGATGTTATTTATTACTAACCCTTTTTCAAAGAGATGTATTTATTTTATAATAAATGTGTGTTTTGCTTGTATGTGCATGCATTCCCCATGATGGCCAGAAGAGGGAGCCAGAATACTTGGAACTGCATCTAAAAAGCCATGTGGGTTCTGGGAGCTGAACTCAGGTCCTCTACCGGAGCAGCAAATATTCTTAATGGTTGAGTCATCTCTTCAGCTCCTTATTAGTATCTTGTTACAAAATTCTATTGATTACATTTCTCCTTCTCTCAGAAGACTTCATTAAAAATTAATGACATGGGAAAAAAGTAATAATTATGTGAAATCTACTTGCAATACATATATGTCTTTGATATTTTCATATTTACTGGAAATGGTATATTTTACCCTTTTGAAAGTGGGATTTAATTAAAAACAAGTTTCCTGTGATGCAGGCTTTGTAGATTTCTTTGACTTTAGAAAGTTGCAAGTAAGGGATCTGTGTGTGTTTGTGTGTGTGTGTATGTGTTTCCATCTGTATTCTCAAAAGAAGAAATCTTGTTGACAAAACCAGGCATTTTTTTCATTTGGTTTACTGGGGGTTGTTTTCGTTATTTCGTGGTTAGATTTAAAAAAATGGATTGAAGAATGCTCCATCCCTTCAGGTCAGGTCTGACATACTGTGAAATTCACACTGTGCTGTGAGGAGCAGTTATTATAGCCTGTAAAGTGCTTTTTCTCACACTTCCTTTTGTCTAAAATGTTCAGTTTTTTGACAATGTTCATTTATTTTTAAGACAGGATAGTGCCCAGGCTGGCCTTGAAGTCCCCCTAGCTCCTGTCCCTGGGTACTGGGATTATAGTCACACACCACTGTATTCCTCCCCACTCCACTCCAAAGTGCATGCTAGATTGTGATATAAATGAGAAAGAAGCTGGCAAGTGATTTAGTACTAAGCCATTAAGATTTCTTTTAAAGCAGCTATTTTCACTTTATTAATAGGTGTCAGATCTGTTTCTCCTTTGTGAATTGAGGATGAACACATGACCTTTGAAGGACAATAGTTTCCTCATTGACCAGAACTCCGAGTTCATATCAAAATTTCTTAACCTAAGTCCCCAGGAGAGACTGATGCTTGGCTGCAATTATTTATTAGCTGTATGTAGATATATCTGTATCCCAGCATAGTCTAGGGTCAATATGGACACTCCAGGGCCATACTTAGACTTAGGAGTCCTTTCCTACATCTTTGACTTTGTTAGGTACCAACTCTTTTGGGTTTTACAATTTTAATATATTTTAGAATCAATCTGCCCCACTTGTAGACCTCTCTATTCTTCTTCCTTCCCTTCCTTCCTCCCTCCTTCCTTTCCTCCTTCCCTCTCTCCTCCTTTCTCCCTCCATCTCTTCCTCTTTCTTTCTTCTTTCTCATTCCAAACTTTTAATCTTGCTGGTTCCAAGATGACCTGACTCCTCTTTAAAATTGTGTACCACTTTTTCCTGATTCTCCCCTTCTTAACTATTGTAAGGTAGGAACTTTGTACTTTTCTGATGGATGCACTTAAGAAATGCCAAATTAGCATATGGGTTATTTCAAGACGAAATAACCTCAGGAAGAATAGCTTCAAAAGGCCATTTAGCTTGTGTTTTCCTATATAAATCAAGACATAATGATTCTTTTGAGAGAGATGGTCTTCTTCACCAGACACTGGTCATTAAAGCTACAGTGACTTTGAAAAAAGAAACTCCCTGAGATATGTTTTTATCTTCCACTAATGTCTATTACCTCACCATATTTCTTGAGTGGCATCCTCAGAACTTACTACCTTCACTACCTTCATCTGTGTATCAAACTGTCATGTTACTTCACAGATTTATTGTTCTTTGCCTAAGAAGTATGAACACATCATATTGGGACTTACCTCTCAGGATAATTTCTATATTACATGTATAATTGCTAACATTTTTTTAAAAACTTTTATTGTATTATGATGAGAAAAGTTACATGATTTCAATTTATCTGAATTTGTTAACATTTAAAAACATATTTTAAGTAAATAGAATTAAATCACATTCTTGTTTCCCTTTTGTACTCCCACTCCTCCCAGAGACCCCCCTTCAGTACCCACAATATCTTTCTTGTTATATTCCTTAAAATTTACAAAATATTATAACAATAAAAATAAGCATTATAAACGTTGTTTGATATAAAACAACAATCAATTTAACAGACTTATGTAGATGCTTATCTACAGCAATAGGGAAAATACATTTTTCTCAATATAAGTTTTAAATAACTCCAAACATATTAACTGTACACTTCAAAATAATACATCACTACTAATATTTTCTTAAATGAACATAAATATATAAAGTAATTTTGTTTGTTTTGTATTTAGTAGAGTTTAAAATCTTGGCTCTTACTGTGGTACAAGCTCAAAATAAGAACAATTTTTAGACATTGGATTTCATTGTAATAAGGCTGTATTTCAATGACCCTCACATCACCAAAGGATTTTACCTCCATTGTAGCTAAGCTGAGAGTTGATAGTTCTGCTGCACCAAGAAATGAATTGTAGGCTCGATTTTTGGATGCATGTTGCCCGCGCAGTCGTCTCGCCAGCAAGAAGACACGTGGACACCAGGATCCTTCTGCAGCAAGCGTTTATTGCCTCATCCAGAGGAAAAAAGGACCTAGCCAATAATCGGCACTGCTTATATACACCACAGCACTGCGTGTCCGCCCACAGTGCAGCGTTTCCGCCCATGATTGGCCGTTTGCTCATCACCCCACGTGACTCCCCGGGATGGGCCGTGACTTGGCGTCTTTTTCACTCTACACACATGCGCAAACAGTTGTTTACTAGGAGTCGACAGCAGAAGTAGGTGCCATCTTGTCATGGCGAATGCCTCTCCAGCTCTACCGCTCTCCACAGATACAGACTTCTTGCTATGGTCAAAGCTATTTGACTTGAGTGAGTGATTTCATTCTCAGCCCACAGAGAACAGGTTACAT
>NC_045030.1:43849409-43852869 GCF_008632895.1 Mastomys coucha
TGATGCTTGCATCTATGACTCCTGATTTCTTTCCTAGGTTTTGTATCTCTAGGGTTGTCTCTCTTTCTTATTTCTTTATTGTTTCTATTTCTATTTTTAGATTTTGGATGGTTTTGCTCATTTCCTTCACCTCCTGTGCAATTGTGTTTTCCTGTAGTTCTTTAAGGGATTTTTGTGTTTCCTCTTTAAGGGCTTCTAGCTGTTTTCCTGTGTTCTCCTGTATTTCTTTGAGGGTGCTCTTTATGTCTTTCTTAAGGTCCTGTATCATCACCATGAGAAGTGATTTTTATATCTGAATCTTGCTTTTCCAATGTAATGGTGTGTCCAGGACTTGATATGGTGGGAGAATTGGGTTCTGATGATGCCAAGTGACCTTGGTTTGTGTTGTTTATTTTCTTATACTTGCCGCCCACCATCAGGTTATCTCTAGTGCTACCTGCCCTTGCTAAATCTGATTGGAGCCTGTCCTTTCTGTGATCTTGATTCTTTCAGAACTCCACAGAGTCAAGCTGTCTCTGTGATCCTGCGATTTTGGGATCCTGTGATCCTGGGCTTGTTAGATCACCTGGGAGTGTAGCTTTCTCTGTGTGTTGTGGGACTGGCTGCGGAGCTTGCGCCCAAGGTCTGCTCAGGACACCAACCCAGACAGATCAGAAGGAACTGGGGTCACTGGGCTGGCAGAGTTCCTGTGTGCCTGGTCCCGCTGGTCCCAATTACTCCCAGTGTTGGGACAGATGTTGGTTCCTCCTCACCTCTGATCCTGGGTGTGTCAGAGTGCCTGGGAGTGGAGCTTCCTCTGGGTGTTGTGGGCAATTGCTAACATTTTAAAGCTTTCCTTTTTTTCTCTCTCTTTTCTTTTATTGGATATTTTCTTTATTTACATTTCAAATGTTATCCCCTTTCCCAGTTTCCCCTCTGGAAACCTCCTATCCCATCACCCTCTCCCCCTGCTTCTATGAGGGTACTCCTCCACGACCCACCCACCCCCTCCCAGCTCCCTACTCTGGCATTCCCCTACACTGGGTTATCGATCCTTCACAGGACCAAGGGCCTCTCCTCCCATTTATGACTGACCAGGCCATCCTCTGCTATACGCATGCTGCTGGAGCCATGAGTCCCACCATGTGTACCCTTTGGTTGGTGTTTTAGTCCCTGGGAGCTCTGAGGGTACTAGTTAGTTCATATTGTTGTTCGTCCTAAGGGGCTGCAAACCCTTCAGCTCCGTGGGTCCTTTCTCTAGCTCCTCTATTGGGGACCCTGTACTCAGTCCAATGGATGGCTGTGAGCCTCTACTTCTATATTAGTCGGGTACTGTCAGAGCCTCTCGGGAGACAGCTATATCAGGCTCCTGTCAGCCAGCACTTGTTGGCATCCACAATAGTGTTGGGTTTAGTGACTGTATATAGGATGGATCTCCAGGGAGGACATCTCTTATTAGCCAGGTAGAATTGCTAGGTCACCCAAAGAGCATACAAAGAACAGTGACATTAAGGAACCTCTCTCCTGTACAATACCTTGGGGTTTTTTCACATACTGCATTTTTCAGAGGATATTCTGTGACCAAGCCACATTGCAGGTGAATTAAATCCTAATCTCTTGGCAGAGTGTAGAGCAATTGACATTTTATTTATTTACCTATTTATTTTTAAGATTTATTTTTCAATTACATGTATATGTATATCTCTCTGTGAGTGCAAATGTGAGTACAACTGCCCACAGAATTAAGAAGAAAGTGTATCCATTGGAGGTGGAATTACAGAGCTACCCAGTGTGGATACTGAGAGCCAACTTGGGTCCTCTGCAAGAGTGGTATGTTCTACCTTCTGAGCCATTTCTTCTGCCTAGGAATTGGTATTTTTCAAAAGCTCTCTGAGTTGGAGAACCAGTGCTTTAAACTGCAAGTGAAGTATCAGTACTGAATTGAACTGAGGACTAGTCCTTAAATCCAAGTTTGATCAAATTGTTTCTTTGTTTCCAGAGAATCATCTGCGGCTTTCTACCACACTGACCCCAATTCTACATAGAAATTGCTGATATACCCCTCTATCCCTGTTATAGAATTCTGACTCCCTGAGATGCACTGAGCAGTTTTTCAGGGACATGTTTTCACATTACCCCCAACCCCACAGCAATCCTGTGAAATACATTATTATCCTTGTCCAACAAATGAGCAGAATCAAGAAGAAGAGAGATGAAATGATGTGCCCAGGGGTAGAGCCCATAAAGTGCAGGCTTTAATCCTGGATCTTCCAACTCCTAATTCAGCATGTTTATATGTGTAGTTGGCAAATGGATGAGAACTGCTGAATAACCAAATACAACAAACCTCACATCATAAAACATGTATGAGTTTAGGGTTCTTAGAAATATGTAGTGTTTTATGTTGCTAAGTTTGTGGTAATTCAGCTATTCATCAATTCAAAGCTAATGCAAATGGCATATATCTACCAAGGATGATGATGATGGTAGTGATGCTGCTGCTGCTTTTATTATTAGTTTTGCCAACCAAGATTCAAAACAGTAGTGTCCAGACACCTTCCTTCAGCTGACTTGTAAGCTGACTTCAGGTACAATTAAAATTCCCAATCAGGGGCTGGAGACCATTAAACAATTCTGCCTATTGCATTGCCTCATGCTTTCTAGAACTTTATCTTCACATATTTGATTTTACTTATGTTTTTAATTAACCATATTAACTAGACAAGATGGTATTATAACCACTCTTTAATATAGGTGAGGGAATTGGAACAATGAAAGGCAGCCATTTTGTAAGATGAGAAATTAGAACATCTGGTCATTCAGTGCCCCGACTTACAATGCCACACACAGTGTTGCTTTAAGAATTTATAGGCTAATGTGGATATAATAGAAATGAAGAGCAATCTCAATATTATGTATCTAGGTTTGTTCTAATGTAAGGAAAATTGATGCCAAATATATTATAACCAATTTGTAGAAATGTTTGCTCTAAGGAAGAATTTATCATGCTATAAAGATGGTTTTCAGTAGAGCCCCCTTCAGTCATATCCACTAGCATCCCCACTAGGTCAATGACTAATGATAACAATTTTGTGCTTTTGTGCCCACTGTCAAAATTATTTATTATTATTTATACTAGTGAGTGCTCTTAAGGGTGGAATAATTCAGTTTAAGTCATCTGAATTTGAGTTTAATTTGGCTTTCCTGTAATTTTGGTACTCATTTTGATATTTACTGAATTTTCAGGAGCGTTTTTAGGCAAGAAGTGAAGTGTGTGCTCATAGGAAGTGTGTGTGTGTGTGTGTGTGTGTGTGTGTGTGTGTGTGTGTATGCATATGTGGGCATTTATAGATAAATACACCTGCTTCAGTACTCAAATGTAAGCCTGTATCTGTATTCTTTTGTGGTTGCACTGGCTTTATTGAAGAGTGAACCAGGTAGGGAGGGTATGTGTCTCTAGACCTGTAGAAGTATGTTTATA
>NC_045030.1:43852967-43854008 GCF_008632895.1 Mastomys coucha
TATATATATATATATATATATATATATATATACCTGTAGAAGTAGATATATATTTCCCTATGTGTTTTCAGAGATACCAAACAAATGAGGGAAAAAGTTACAAAGCGACAGACCAAGATGGAGATGGTACTGAACTATCTGTCTATAATGGGTCGTAACTTCTCCAGTGTCTGACTCTTGAGGAAGTTGGAGTTCCCTTTCTACCTCCCTGCCCAGCTCTTGTACTGTAGTCACAGGAAGGGCAGGTGGTAAGAGCCTGAAAGAGGCATCTCTGCCTTGCTGAGCTCTCTCACTGTCTCTTTGGTCTCACAGAGGACACATCTGTGTTTCCTCTCCAGGAACAAGGCTCAGAGCTCCGTAGGGAATTCTCTGAAAACAACAGCATGTGCTGACAAAGGTTTCTCATAGCAGTTTGATTATGGATGTCAGAAAGGCTTTGCCCTTATTTGGACTTAAAGTGTATTTTGAGAGGTATTTCTTTTTGATTCTGACATCTTTACAAAGCTGTATCACTGTATTTCATTCTTATCAAACCCTCGCTGCTCTCCCCTGCTCCCCTGGCTCTTCTTCCTTTCCTATCCTCAAAGACTCTCTTCTGCAGAGTTTCTAGATCCGAGTCACAAGGCACCAATGTTGTGATTATAAAAAGATAAAGAGATATTAATATTTGTTCCACAGGGGGCATGGTAAGGCATGAGGGAACGGGGTGCCTTAGCAGGCCCATGCTGAGGCATCCCTTCCCTCTGAGGTATCAGCCACACTATGGTATAGTATAGAATAGAATTTATTTAACGCATGGGGAGGGGAGTTAAGAGAGTAGTAGAGGCAGAGAAAGGCAGAGAGTAGAGAAGTAGAGGCCAGCCATGACCACGTGGAGAGGAGGGGGAAGGGATTGGGGAGAGAGGGGGAACAAGAGGGCAAGATGCAAGGGAGAGATGCAGGAATAAGAGAGAGAGGAGGGGGCAAGCAGCCCCCTTTTTTTATTAGATATTTTCTTTATTTACATGTAAATTTCTCCATTCCTAGTTTCCCCTCCAAAAA
>NC_045030.1:43860565-43869982 GCF_008632895.1 Mastomys coucha
CTTCTGCTCTTCTCTCCTCTGCTGTCCTCCTCTTCTCTTTCTCTCTTCCTTTTTTGTCTTTATCATTTGAGACAGGCTCTCGCTATATAGACATGGATGAGCAGACTGGCCTCACATTTGTAGTGACTATCCTGCTTTAGCACCTCCCTCTGAGCACTGACATTATCTAAGCCACAACACCTAGGGATTATTAATGGAATAAGTAATACCAGAGAACTGCAAGTTTGAATAAGAACAAGATCCTGGAGGCTGCACTTAGAGATTTATTTTATCTATGGAAATTTATGCCATTCTAGATTAAAGAGCATGTCTATTTAAATACCAGTAGCATCTATCTTCTTGAACCAAGTTGGAAAATAATTCTCTTAGTGAGATTGCCTTTCATTGATAACCAGAGTCTATAGTCTTTTATTCTAGAAACATCCAATTAATGCTTCCTCTTAACTGGTTTTTCTCCTCTTCATGCTAAGAGGGAAATAGATATGATATAGATTGATAAAGGCAGTGAAAGACATGGAGAATGGTGAGACATAGATTAGTTTTAGTGTCCTGTACTTGAAGAATAAATTGAAGAGATGAGCAGAGATGTTAACTCTGTACCTAGGACTTTGCTGGTTTGTATGACTTGAGGCCTGTTCAAGCCTAAGCACATCCCATTGTGCTATCCTGCTATCATATCAGAATGGTAAACAATCTTTTTGATTTCTAACAATGAAAGGCAAAAAAAGTATTCCATAGCAGGTCATTACCACCAAATTTCCAGTAAGGCCTAAAAGATAGCTTTTGCTCTTTGAGTTATATGTGGGGCCAATTTTGAAACAAAATAGGGGTGATAGGAACTGCTGTGGATGATAGGCCTCAGGGAAATAAATCATGTTTAATGTCCTTGTTAATTTCAATCTTTGTTCTTATTCCTGGCTGGAAATGTGAAATGTGAATCTGCTCATCTTTTCCTGTACGTCGCCACTTGACACAAGTCTCAGCAAGTACTAGTCCCTGGAAAGGCCTCCTGTTTTCATTCTAAAACTTAGCTACACAGGCTTCAGAATAGACCCATCATTTTCAGATGAGGCTGAGGCTTAGAAGACTCAAAACCTTGCTTTACTTCTTAGACATTTCCAGGCCCATACCATCTGACTCCAGAGCTACAGCTACTCATTTAAACTCCCTACACGTGAATTTTGACAAAAAGTTTGCAAGAAACTGTAGTGCATATACATAGCTAAGAACCCTGTATTTGTTTGCTGAATACTTAATAATTACTTAAGTAAAAGTATGTTATAAAAACCTAGTATACTAAAATTACACCTGAGGTTTTAGAATGAAAAATTAGTCTCCTCCCATTTATCTGAGCTCCATAGTTTCCTAGTACTCCAGTTCCCTTCCCTAGAGAGTTAACTACTATTTTTTTAATACATCCTTTCAAAAATAGTATGAGCATATACTGTCATATTATGTCCACCTTTAAAATATACATCCTTAAAATATAGGCAGAAATGTATTATATATGCTGATGTTTCCAGTCGAACTCACAAATCCTGCCTTGGCAAATGACATACCTCTAAGATCCAAAGAAAGCTTACCAGCCAAACCACAGATGAGGTAAGGATGGATAGGATTTTTATATGCCCATGAAAAACCTGATGTAGTACAGAATTCATTCTGTAGTGTCAAACAGTTAGTCTGGATCGGAAGTGAGCCCATCTGGCAGTGTCTGCTTGGAAGAGCTTATGCTCACTTGGGTATGTGCTATATGGCATTGCTCCCTGAATGCACAGCTCTCTTATGTCTCATAAAATGCATCCCACTTAGTATCTCATGGGCTTAATTTTCCTGTGTGTGCATTGGATGCTTGGTGGTGATTAAACAGATGCCCACAAATTTTCTGTTTTGTTTGATGTAACAAATAATATTTTTAATAAATTAATTTATTTTTCCACTCCATATTCCATTCCCCACTACCCCCCTATCCACCCTCCAACTGCTCCACATCCCATACCTCCTCCCCACCTCCTATCTCTACGTGGATGCCCCCACTCTCCACCCCACCTGACCTCTAAACTCCCTGGGGCCTCCAGTCTCTTGAGGGCTGGGTACATCATCTCTGAATGAACGCATCCCTGGAACTCCTCTACTGTATGTGTGTTGGGGGCCTCATATCAGCTGTTTTATGCTGTCTGTTTGGTGGTCCAGTGTTTGAGAGATCTTCGGGGTCCAGATTAATTGAGATTGCTAGTCCTCCTACAGGATCACCCTCCTCAGCTTCTTTCAGCCTTCCCTAATTCAACAACAGGGGTCAGCAGCTTCTGTCCATCGGTTGGGTGCAAATATCTGTATCTGACTCTTTCAGCTGCTTGTTGGTTGTTTCAGAGGGCAGTCATGATAGGTCCCCTTTTGTGAGCACTCCATAGCCTCAGTAATAGTGTCAGGCCTTGGGATTTTCCCTTGAGCTGGATCCCACTTTGGGCCTGTTCTTTTCCTCAGGCTCCTCTCCATTTCTGTGGGGAGCCGCAGCTGCCACCCCATACATATATATTGAACACCTGGTCTCCAGCCAGAGCAGAGAGCATTGAGATAAACAAGCCTTAGTTGAAAAAGCTGTGTGCCTCTAGTTTATGATGCAAGCTGGCATGATTTCTTGTAGCCTATTATGCTTTGCCACGTAGCTGATGCTGATTGGGACCAGGGAAAGTATTTAACCCACAAGGGCTGGGGGCTGGAGAGAGAATATAAGTAGTAGTGAGTAGGTATGTAGAATTAGGGCTGGTGATGGGTTAGAGGTAAGATGTAGATTTAGAAGAGTAAGTATTTAGAGATAGTAAGTAAGTATTTAGAATTGGGGCTGGTAATGGGATAGGAGAGAAGATGTAGATATAGAAGTAAGATGTAAGGATAGATGTAAGATATAGAATTAGGAATAAGTATGTAACTAATAAGATGTAACTAATAAGATGTAAGTAGTAATTAGTAAGATGTAAGAAGAAGATATAGAAGAATATAAAAGAAGCTAGCTAGAAAGAAGAAGTAAATATGAAGGTTCCTGATTAAACTGCATGGAGAAGGACTTGGTGTTTGCCTCCTTACTTCCACTGGGAGGGTAAGGCGGCTTATACATTTCTATCCTTGTAATTTTTTCAAACAGGAACAATTATGAGTCACAGTTGTGACTGTGGGATGGCAACCCCATCCCTAACTTGATGCCCTGTCTTCCTGCTAGAGGTGGGCTCTGTAAGTTCTCTCTCCCTACTGTGGGGCATTTCATCTAAGGTCCTTCCCTTTGATTCCTGAGAGTCTCTTACCTCCCCGGTCTCTGGTGTATTCTGGAGGGTGACCCCAACCTCCTATTTCCTGAGGTTGCCTGTTTCCATTCTTTCTGCTGGCCCTCGGGGCTTCAGTCTTTTTCCCTCACCCAATGCCAGATCAGGTTCTCCTCTCCCTCCCACTCCTTCCCCCAGTCCACTTTCCCTCCCAGGTCCCTCCCTCCCTCCCTCCCCACTTGTGATTGCTTTCTTCTCTCTCCCAAGTGGGACTGAGTCATCCTCACTTGGACACTTCAGCTTGTTGACCTTTTTGAGTTCTGTGGACTGTGTCTTGGGTATTCTGTACATTTGTTTTTGGCTAATATCCACTTATTAGTGAGTACATACCATGCATGTCCTTTTGGGTTTGAGTTACCTCACTCAGGATGATGTTTTCTAGTTACATCCATTTGCCTGCAAAACTCAGGATGTCCTCGTTCTTAATAGTTGAGTAGTATTCCATTGTGTAAATGAACCACAATTTTTGTATCCATTCCTCTGTTGTGGGACATGTAGGTTGTTTCCAGCTTCTGGCTATCATAAACAAGGCTGCTATGAACATGGTGGAACATGTGCCCCTATGGCATGGTGGGGCATCTTTTGGGTATATTCATTCCTAAGAGCTGGGTCTTCAGGTAGATCTATTTCCAATTTTCTGAGGAACCTCCAGATTGATTTCCAGAGTGGTTGTACCATCTTGCAATCCCACCAACAATGGAGGAGTGTTCCTCTTTTTCCACATTCTCTCCAACATGTGTTGTCACCTGAGGTTTTGATCTTAGCCATTTTGATTGGTATAAGGTGGAATCTCAGGGTTGATTTGATTTACATTTCTCTGATCACTAAGGACTTTGAACATTTCTTTAGGTACTTCTCAGCCATTTGAGATTCTTCAGTTGTGAATTCTTGGTTTAGTTCTAGACCCCATATTTTGATTGGGTTGTTTGTTTGTTTTTTTTTTTTGGTGATTAACTTCTTGAATTCTTTATATATTTTGGATATTAGCCCTCTATCAGATGTGGGCTTAGTGAAGATTTTTTTCCCAATCTGTAGGTTGCCAATTTGTCTTATTGACTATGTCCTTTGCCTTACAGAAGTTTTTCAGTTTCATGAGGTCCCATTTATCAATTATTGACCTTAGAGCATAAGCCACTAGAGTTCTGTTTAGGAAATTTCCCCCTCTGCCAATAAGTTCAAGGCTCTTCACCACTTTCTTCTCTATAAGTTTCAGTGTATTTGGTTTTATGTTGAGGTCCTTGATCCACTTGGACTTGAGCTTTGTACAAAGTGACAAATATGAGTCTATTTTCATTCTTCTACATACAGACAGCCAGTCAGACCAACACCATTTATTGAAGATGCTTTCTTTTTTCCATTGTATAATTTTAGCAACTTTGTCAAAGATCAAGTGACCATAAGTGTGTGGTTTTATTTCTGGGTCTTCAATTCTATTCTATTGGTCAATGTGTCTGTCTCTGTACCAATACCATGTAGTTTTAATTACTATTGCTCTGTAGTAAAGCTTGAGGTGAGGGATGGTGATTCTCCCAGCTGTTCTTTTATTGGTAAGAATTGTTTACGCTATTCTGAGTTTTTTGCCTTTCCAGATGAATTTGAGAATTGCTCTTCCCATGTCTTTGAAAAATTGTGTTGGGATTTTGATGGAGATTGCATTGAATCTATAGATTGCCTTTGGTAGAATGGCCATTTTTACTGTGTTAATTCTGCCAATCCATGAGCATGGGAGATGTCTCCATTTTCTGAGATATTCTTTGATTTCTTTCTTGAGAGACTTGAAGTTCTTGTCATACAGGTCTTTCACTTGTTTGGTTAGAGTTACCCCAAGATATTTTATAGTATTTGTGGCTATTGTGAAGGAGGTTGTTTCCCTAATTTCTTTCCTAGCCTGCTTATCCTTTGTTTAAAGGAAGGCTACTGATTTATTTGAGTTAGTTTTATTCAGCCACTTTGCTGAAGTTGTTTATCAGCTGGAGTTCTCAGGTAGAATTTTTGGGGTTGCTTATGTACACTATCATATCATCTGCAAATATTGATACCTTTATTTCATTCTTTATCAATTTGTATCCCCTTGATCTCTTTTTTTGTCTTATTGTTCTAGCTAATACTTTGAGTATTATTTTGACTAGATATGGGGAGAGTGGGCATCCTTGTCTTGTCCCCGATTTCAGTGGGTTTACTTCATGTATGTCTCCATTTAATTTGATATTGGCTGTTGGTTTGCAGTAAATTGCTTTTATTATGTTTAAGTATGGGCCTTGAATTCCTGATCACTCCAATACTTTTAACATGAAGGGGTGATGTATTTTGCCAAATGCTGTTTCTGCATCTAGGGAGATGATCATGTGATTTTTTTCTTTGAATTTGTTTATATAGTGGATTAAGTTAACAGATATTCATATATTAAACCAACCTTGCATCCCTGGGATGAAGCCTGAAACTGCCCGCAGTTTCAAGAACGGGGTTCTACTCAGCCAGGAGGGAATAAAGGACCTGAAATAGAGGGTTTGAAATGCAAAGAGAAAACATGAAGCCAAGTTGTGTCCCAATCAAGGCTCCACTTTACTGAGAATAAACCAGGGTTTTTATAGTCACAGGAGAAACCGAAAACAAGTCTCTAGATTACACTACAAAGAAAGTTTAGGTGCCAAAGTCCCCAGGTTCAGAAGATCTTCAGGCGGCTGGGTGGGTGGTGTACTCTGGTGGTGGGCGTGGTCAGGTGGCTTCTTCAAAGACAGTCAACAGAGAGCATCTGTCTTAGCTCCCAGGTGTTAGCCCCCAAACAGAGGCTGCCAGGAGTCCGGTGGATGACTGAAGTGAAGAGGGGATGGAACAGAAGCCTACTTGATCATGGTACAAATAATTTTTGTAATGGAATGAAGGTGATTCCTATGTCACTCCCATTTATTCTTCATGTTGTCCTCTATTCTGGAGATTATACACATTCTCTTATATATCCTCTTAATATATACATAATCTCTCATTTTTCATATTCTCTTAATATGTAAAAACTTCAAGTCATGCTGAAAACCTAGCTTTTTGAACACTGACAAAGATTACAAGTATAGACAAACATGATATATAAAGAAACCCTGAGTAGTATTTATCTAAAATTGTATTTAGCCCCTAAAGTCTACCAGAAAACAACATATTACCCACTTAGTCAAGAACAAAAGAGATGATTTTTCTACTAGTTATAAATAATTGTTGTTAGATTTCTAGACAACTGGGCCTAAAGAATGGCTCAGCAGTTAAGATCACTTGCTGTTCTTTGCAGAGAACTCAAGTTCAGTTTTTATTACCTCTGTGGTGGCTTGTAGTCATCTGTAACTTCAGGTCTAGGAGATTTAATGCCCTTTTCTGGCCTTTACAGGTGCTAAGCATGCAGGCAGTACATAGATACACCTGTAGGCAAGTACTTATATGTATTAAATAAATAATGAATTAACTTTTAAAAAATTTCTAAATGACTACTCTTACCAGTTTTAGAAGCGATAGCATTTTTGGCAAGGATTAGAGGTGTGAGTGGAAAAGACGTGAATATCTGTGTTTAGTAAAAGATAAGGTATTTAAAGCAAAGCTGGAGAGAAGGCTGAGTAGTTAAGAGCACTAGCTGCTCTTCTAGAGGACCCAAGTTCAATTCCCAGCAACCACATGGTGGCTTACATTAGTCTATAACTTGAGTATGGGGGAGATTAGTTGCTCTCTTTCGGCTTCTGTAGGCACAGCTAACATAAAGTACACAGACATACAATCAGGTTTTAAAACATTCATACACATAAGGTAAAAAAAAAAAAAAAGGAAAAGACAGAAGAGAAAAATACTAAAACACAAACACTAACTGGAAATCTCACTAATTTGCTAACTGGTATCTATACATATGTGCATGCATGTCAGACCTGCTACTATAGAAAAAGCAGACATTTTACAGCCATGCAGATTTGGATTCGGATACTACTTTGCTTGTAGATACCTTGAACAAGGTATTTAACCTCTCTAAGCTACAGTTTCTCAACTGCAAAATAATTATGACCACTGATTAAAATCTTATTATATAAAATAAATGTAAGAATACTAAACTGTCATCAAAGGACACAATCCTTTTTTTTTCTTTTTTACTGAGATAAACAAAGCCTCCCAAACACACAGGAATATAATTATTTACTATTGGTAAAAGTTGTATTACGCTGGTTTATATGAGGCCATTTTCATGCAAGTATATACTGTAAGTTGAGCATACTCTATCCCAGGTGGTTCCTCCCCTCTTTTCAGCCACCCTTTCTCATTTTGTGCCCCTAGACAATTTCTTCTTCACTTTCATGTCATTTGTGCATAAGACTTTATAAATCTACAGCTTTATGCTTTATTTTTATGTTCTAAGGGCCACTAGATATTTCTTAATATATTTAACTCAATACACAAAAGGTACTCATTTATGGGCCACTTTGTGGTATTTTGATATACATACTGTGTACTATTGAAATCAGAACAAACACATTTCCTCAAGCAAATTTGACTGTTAATTGTTACCTTGAGTGTGGTTGACTGACTCTTTAAAGTTGTCTCAGGTGAACTCCATACAGTACTCATACCTTGTGTAATCCTCTATAAATGTAAGCTTGATCTAACAACTGCTTTTGAAGTAGAATGCAGCAAAAGTAATGGACTATAATTTTGATACTAGAGTATATGCCTGTCACTTCTGTTTGTACAGTTGACACTATCATTGGTTTTGATGAAGTCCAGGTACTATGTTAGAGAAGTCTTAGTTTTGACAAGGAATACCAGATGGTCCTCTAATGAATAGCCTGCAAAGACCCTTGGTTCAATAGCCTATTCTTTTTTCTTTCTTTTTTTATTTATTTACATTTCAAATGTTATCCACTTTCCCAGTTTCCCCTCTGGAACACCCCTATCCCAC
Organism: Mastomys coucha; assembly: GCF_008632895.1. Taxonomy (NCBI): domain Eukaryota; kingdom Metazoa; phylum Chordata; class Mammalia; order Rodentia; family Muridae; genus Mastomys; species Mastomys coucha. Next base: position 43,868,804 of record NC_045030.1, read on the forward strand.
CCTCTCCCTCTGCTTCTATGAGGGTGCTCCCCTCCCACTACCTACTGTCACCTCACCATCCTGGCATTCTCCTACACTGGGTTATCGAGCCTTCATAGGACTATGGGTCTCTCCTCCCACTGAGGCCTGACAAGGCCATCCTCTGCTACACATGTAGCTGGAGCCATGAGTCCCACCATGTGTACTCTTTGGTCGGTGGTTTAGTCCCTGGGAGCTCTGGGGGGTTCTGGTTGGTTGATATTGTTGTTCTTCCTATGGGGTTGCAAACCCCTTCAGCTCCTTCAGTCCTTTCTCTAACTCCACCAATGGGGACCCTGTACTCAGTCCAATGGTTGGCTGCGATCATCTGCCTCTGTACCTGTCAGGCTCTGTCAGAGCCTCTCAGGAGACAGCTATATAAGGCTCCTGTCAGCAAGCACTTCTTGGCATCTGCAATAATGTTTGGTTTTGATGTCTGTACATGGGATGGATCCTCATAATCACTACACAAGTGAGCTAGAAACTGGTTTTCCCCTCAGTCATAGCTTCAGATAAGACAGTATCTCAGCTAGTTATTTATAGTCTGTGAAAGACCCTAAAGTAGTGGGCCCACTTAGCTATGCCCCAACTCTTGACTTGCAAAAGTTGTAAGATAATAGATATGTGCTGCTTTAAGTTGGTAATGTTTTGCAGTAAATTGTTATGCAATAGATAACCAAAATGCCTAGAATGAATTGTATAGTTTGTAAAATTCATTTTGTCAAATTGTATAGTTTGACTTCCTATGAAGTCAAAAGAATGATTCCTGCAAGACCTGCTGCATAAAAATCTCACAAGATTTTTTTTTTACCATTGGTTGACTGTTTTATGTGTGTTGTAGTGTTAAATTTATTTCATCCTAATGACAACTCTACAGGATTGATTGATCTCAATTTTACAGATTATGAAACTGAGTCTGAGAGATTGGCTTGTTCAAGAGAGGAACAGTTTAGTATTTCAAGTCATGCTCCTAAACCATACAAATACAGTTAGCTTCACCACCAAATGGTAACTTGAAGTGTTCTCTTACTATGCTCACCTCACAGTTTGGAAAGCAGACTTTGCTTCAAATATGTAAAGCATAATTATTAGATTTTGTGCTCCTTTCAAAGGGCTTCTGAACAAGTCTGCTTCCCACTTGAGGACTTTTTTTTTTTCTCA
>NC_045030.1:43869992-43875273 GCF_008632895.1 Mastomys coucha
GGCCAAAAGCCGATGTCAGATGTCTTCTGTGCTGCTACTTGCTACACCTTCTTTAGAGGTAGAGTCCGTCACTGAACCTGTATTGGCTGGTTGGCTGGCCAGAAAACTGTGGGGTCCAACTCTTTCCACTTCTCTCTTACCAGTCCAAGTTGTGCAGACATGCACAACTATGTCAGGCTTTTCTGTGAGTACTGAGGATGGGAACTCGGCACTATTTATGCAGTAAGCAATGTACCCACCTAGTGAATCATCTCCCCACCCACTCCAAGTGATCCTACTAACCCATCCTAACATGTCCTGTTGGGGGATCCATTTAGCGTGTTGCAATCTGTTGAACTCATTTTCATTCTTCTCATGTAGAACATTGAGACTTGGGGACTCTATCTTTTTAAGTAAGTTACCCACCCCCAAGAGCAGATGCTGGGCTATTGAGAATTGTGATTGGATTTGAGGCACTCCTTGGTTTTCAATGATCTATTGAAGTAAAATTTAGATCCTATTCTTCTTCTTCTTCTTCTTCTTCTTCTTCTTCTTCTTCTTCTTCTTCTTCTTCTTCTTCTTCTTCTTCTTCTTCTTCTTCTTCTTTTTCTTCTTCTTCTTATCATTATCATCATCATCATCATCATCATCATCATCATCATCATCATCATCATCATCATCATCATCATCATCATCTCTATCATTATTTTCCCTACCCAGGCATCGTTAACTCCTATTTACAGATAGGATTTTACAAACAGTGTATTTTACAGACCACTTACCTTGATGACAATAACAGAAGCACCTTACAATTTAGTCAGCATGACTATTTATAACCTTTTTATATGCATTTCAGTTGATTTCATGTCTCTTCACCTAAGTTTTATAAATGAATAGTTTCTTACCTTACATTACAACAATTTACATACAAAAGGTAGTGTAAAAATTATAGATTCTGGCGTCATACACATCTGTATTTCTAAATCTATAATTTCCTAGATACATGATTTAAATAAGTGTTTCCATGTCATTTAAAGATGCTTTTAATCACCCTCATCTTTTATGATTATTACGAAGAATAAACTAACAAGTAAAGAAACAGGACAATTGGTAAGAACCCAACTAATATTTTCTTATTTTTTTTTTTAGATATTTTCTTTATTTACATTTGAATTTCTCCATTCCCAGTTTCCCCTCCAAAAAACAAAGAAACAAACAAAAACAACAAAAACAAACCCCTGTTGCCTCCCCCTTCAGTGTTGTTTGATATGAACTAACTAGTACCCTCAGAGCTCCCAGGGACTAAACCACCAACCAGGGAGTACACATGGTGGGACTGATTGTTCAGGCAGCATGTGTATAGTAGAGGATAGCAAATTCGATCATCAATGGGAGGAGAGGACCTCGGCTCTGTGAAGATTCTGTGCCCCAGTGTAGGGGAAGGCCAGGGCCAATAAGTGGGAGAGGGTGGGGTGGCAAGCAGGGGGAGGCAACAAGGGTTTGTTCTTGTTGTTTTTTTTGTTTTGTTTTGTTTTGTTTTTGGTCTATTTTTTTTTTTTGAGGGGAAACTGGGAAAGGATAAATCATATGACATATAAATAAAGAAAATATCTAATAAAAGACAATGTATCACAAAAAATAGTGTTGTTTGTGTGCTAGTGAAGTCTCTCAACTGTTCACTATCTCTTCAACAGACCCACCCTTGTGTCTATCTTCGGGAAGGAAGTTCAGTACACATTTCTTCAATGGGTAATATAGGGGCAGCCAGGGACATTATTATTATTTCAATAAGTGAAGGTTAAATGTCCTGCCTTGGACTCAGATGGCTGATAAATGATCAAACTGGAATTTGAATTCTGCTTGTTTTCTGTTAGGCCCAATGAATCTTCCTACAGTCTTTTGGGTTACTTTGCATGACTGATGTTCTTGGAATAACAAGAGATACTAGCAAGAGCCTCATTTAGATCCTCTACTAGTATATAAATAGTTTTTGGAGTGCTAGAAGTGGCCCCCTATGCTATTTCTCCATCTCTTGAGTCTCTCAAGAAAGAGTCATAGACACATGGTAGGCCCCAAAATAGAGGATTAGTTATTACAGTATTTAGACAAATATGTCCATAGTCTTGTGCATCATTTAGACTTACTCATTGGTCTAGTTCCCTGGTTATTTGGGTGTCAGTCTCAGATAGGGAGGATACTAAAAGTAATATCAGAATATAAGCAGGGAAAACAATAGTTTCTATAAAATTCCCAATGAGGCATTATAAAAGAGATAAGGCAACCCTTTATAAGACTAACTTGTTGACAATTAGTCAGAGCTAAGACAATTTTGGCACATGGGGTTTCCGAGGAACATAAATCAGCTTTCGTACTTGGGAGGCCTTAGCACACCATCAGTGCCAACTGTGATGCACAGAGCTGCAGATACTACTCAGCCACAGGAACTGGCAAAGCATTAGCACCTGGTGCCATTTTGGTTGGTTCACGAACAGCACCAGCCAGCACCAATAGCTTAATGTGGCTCTGGAGGCTTGGGGAGCAGAAGGAAGTATATACTCAATATAAACTTGAGTGCCTTCATTTATCATGGAACACTGACAGTAGTGGTAAGGTGGGTGCCTGTAATGATGTTTCCACATTTCTATAGGCAGTAGAGGCCTATGAGATCTATGAAGCAGAGGAATAGACCTGAAAAAGGCCATGGGATTATGAGAAATAAGAGGAAGCCCTAGAGTCACTGTAATGATAGCTCTGGATGAAAGCACAGAAGTGCTCCGGCTTTTTCTTGTAACCCAGTACAGAAAATGTTAGCATCCTGACATAGAGCCATATTCATCACAGTTTACCCTGTAGTTTTCCAGCTCCTCATCCCATTATGAGAGGAGGACTTCTTTTCAGTCTCTATTTCCACTTTTAACTCAAGACAAATTCAGTAGTCCTTGCTAGCTACTAGCATTCCTCCTAGTACAAGCAATTAGAGACATGTTTGCTGAATGCTATGCCAAAGCTCCAACGGACTGTTTAGAGAGTATTCTAAAACAGTCAGGATGTGTTTGATGAAGGTGATACATACTTTAGACTTTCTAGGAGAAGGAGTTCAGGGTAGAAAAGTTGACTGGTCTTAAGAATATACTAAGGATTGCTAACCATTTGATAGGTTGCCTGGCTTTTCTCTTATAAAGCATGCCTGTGGAATGTATAAAATGGTGGCATGATACCTTTGAAGCCAATGATACAAATTATATCAGTCTATTCTAAGAAAAAATTAGCTTGTTTTCATCATGATTACCTAATTGTCTTTCTGGGTCTTCATGGTTAGCCAAAGATGCAGTAAAGGCACCTGATATGTCAAGCATGAAGCTCCCACTCTCAAAAGCAAAAACAAAGCACTTATCTAGCCCTTATATTCTGTTTAAGGTGTGTTCTGAGCCACATTTCCCTATTACTCCAGTTTTCTTCTCACAGTGGTTTAGAGACTAGGCAATATAGTGATCTTAGGCCAAAAATAGGTTTTGTAAATGTTTTTCTAAGATTATTTGTTCCAGGCCAGTTATTGATGTGATATAAAGCAGACTTCTTGATAAAGTTAGTTTGGAAGTCACCAAAATTTGCAAGGTAATCAATGCTTTACTATAGGACTTCTCAATGGATTGTATATAGAGCTTTCTTATGTGTGTGTATGCATGTGTGCATGTAGATATAGGAGAAAGAGTAATATTGAGCATTGCCTTTAACTGCTTCTGCACTTTATACATATTCATATATTAGTTTTTGTATTTATTTTGAGAACTTCAGACATGAGTAACTGATCTTTATCACTCGACCACCCGTCCACTCCTTTCCCCCATCTCAGAATCCTCCCATGGTTTTCCTCCTAAATCACATCCTCTAATTACTATTGTTATTTGTATATACAGGTGTGTATATGAACACACTCATTTACAGCCTTTGGCTTTGTTCAGCATTACTCATGTGTACATATATTCAGGGTTAATTACTTGAGATTGGACATTCTGTGCAGGAGCTTGTCTCTGGAGGAGACTGTTTCGCTCTCCCAGCAGCCACTGACCAGCTGTAGCTTGTTATCTAAGGATGGGGTCATGTGGAATTTTCTCTCTCCATTTTGGCATGCCAACTGGTGTCATAATGCTAATCTTGTTCAGGCAACCGTCTTATTGAGATTTCATGGGTGCATCTCTTCCTGTCATGCCCAGAGAACACAATCTAATAACAGATGTTCTGGACCTCTGGTTCTTCTCATCATTCTGTCTCCTCTTCCATGATTTTCCTCTAGCCTTAGGTATAGGGCTTGTGTCACCAACATATAAGTTGGGCTTAGACACCACACAGTTCCTTCTTCTCTGCACTTTAACCAGTTGTAGATCTCTGTAATAGACTCCATCAGTTGCATAAATAAGCTGTTTTGATGAGTGATAAGAAACACATTTATCTATGGGCTTAAAATTCTAAATATTTAGAATAATGCTAGAAATTATATTGGTTTATGAAAATAGCATCCACTTTATGTTTTATTTGAGACAGGATCTTTTTTTTGGTTGTTGTTTTTTTTTTTTCCCCGAGATTGTATTTTAATTCCAACATGTCTCCCTCCCCTCTCCTCCTTCTGAACCTTCCCATATCCTCCTCCCTTCTCCTCTGGTTTTTATCAGCTGCTATCATATGCATCTATGAATTTGTATATCTTAAGTGATGAGGCTAGATTGGCTAAAGTCCTACATCTCCAATTATCTTTTAGAACCAGTTGATAGAAAATACAGCACAAGTTCTAAAGCAAGTGTATACAGCAAAATAACTTGTGTGTGAAAGCCAAGTTAAAAAAAAATCTTTACGAAACCCTCAACTCCCTAGTTTTTGTTTCAGGAGCAAGTTGTTCAGATAATGTATGGTTCTGACCCAAGCATGGTAATTTGAGAACCACTACTCTCTAGAAGAGAGAGTGGGGACAGCAAACCAGCACATTTGAATTTAAATTCTAGCCTCATCACTAAAAACATGTGTAATCACATTCAGTGACTAACTGTATTTCCACCTATGCATTTGTAAAGTAAGGATAACCGTACCAATCTGCTAGGGCTATTCTGGGGATTAATTAGTTAATATACAAGAATATACAAGGTATATATATATATACATATATATATGTATATATATATATACATGAATGTGTATGAATATGCTTTGACTAGTGCTTGCTATGTTATCATTAATCATTATTACTGTTGTTAAGAGAAGTATCCTGAGGGGAATCATTCCTATCTCATCCCTGAATTGGGGCAATATT
>NC_045030.1:43875283-43894196 GCF_008632895.1 Mastomys coucha
TCTTCTTTCATATTTTATTGTTTGTTTTATTTAACAACTTAGAGCTGAACACATTAATGGGGCATAATGTGATGACGTGTTGTTTTGATACTCAGAATCCAATCGGGTTAATTAGCATTTCTAGCACCTTCAACATCTGGAATTTCTTTTTTTTTTTTTTTTTTTTTTTTTTTTTTTTTTTTTGGGTTATGAGAACTTCCAGAATCCCATCATGCATTTATCTTGAAAAATGTAATCTGATATTTTATTTTGCTTCATTTTCTTACTTTATGCTAATATATAATGCACAAACATTGAGTTTAATTTTAACGTTTCCATACCTGTATATAATGTCTTTGAACATGCTTGCCCATCATATTACTTTGCCTTATCCCTTCTCCTTTCTCTCTTACATTGTTCTAATAGGCTCCTTTTAGTTCTCTTTACTTTTCTCTTCCTCCTAGATTTCACAGAGTGAAAATATGAAATATTTCTATTTCTTTTTTTTAAAGATTTATTTATTATTATAAATAAGTACACTGTAGCTGTCTTCGGACACACCAGAAGAGGGCGTCAGATCTCATCACGGATGGTTGTGAGCCACCATGTGGTTGCTGGGATTTGAACTCAGGACCTTCGGAAGAGCAGTCAGTGCTCTTACCCCCTGAACCATCTCGCCAGCCCGAAATATTTCTATTTCTAAATCTGGCATATCATATTGAAGATGAGTATCTCTAGTTTCATTCACTTTTCTGCAAATGACATCATTTTATTCTTCATAATGGCTAAATAATCTTATTGCATATTATATTTATATATAGTATTTTATTTATTAATTACTCTGTCAATGGTAAGCTTGACTAATTCTGTAACTTAGCTGTTGTGAATAGTGCAGCCATAAAGATATAGTACACTGACTTCGAGTCTTTTGAGTACATACCAAAGGAAAGTACCTTGGCTTTCTGGAGGTAGAACTGCTTCAGATACCCAAATCCCGAGAGGTGATCTGCACTTGCATACTATGACAGGTCTCTCCTGACTTATCACCACCTCGACCTGCAAAATGCTTGAATTACCCCTCCTCTCTTAACAAAGAGGTGGCAGTTCATGTTTGGGCATAATTTTCTAAGACAGATGCCTCATGCCCCATGCATGAATCTCATGCAACATTTTCATTCCAGTGCTCATCTATGAAGTGCCCATTTATCCTTCAGGTTCCATACTCTGATACAGTTTTTTTTTTTTTTAAATATTCACAGCCAAGTCTTGGGGAAAGAAAGGTTCTAATTTAAAATTCTGATACCTTTGGTAAATTGTACACAAAATAAAGAAATTGAATGAGTTGTTAATCCATTGATTATATCCTCAGGGGTGCCTTCCTTTACCCAAGTTTCTTTATGTCCCCCTAAATTTGATGACAATTAGGAGGCTTGTTAGCATTCCCAGCATGCAACTCTACTCTGGTTAAAGGAAAGAAGTCAGACAAATGTGGACATCAGGTAACTGGTCCTCAGTCTCTCTGAATGACAGTCCAGTGTGTCTTAAAAGATCAACCTCTATACCTCATTGTGGTGGCTGATTCTGGTATACTGGAGGGAAAGGTTAATGATGCCCAGTGGGTTCATTAGCTTTAGCTGAGTCTTTCTTGATGTACTAAAATGGAGTGCCGCTATCACCCACAGCGGCTTTCTCCCTCTGCTCATTAGTTAATGTCAGAGCTTTTATGGTACAGAGCAAAAGAAAGGGGATGTGTGTTTATGTGTCCCCATTTGCCTTTTCCTCTACATTCACCAGCTGAGAGTAATTTATTTCTTTCCACAAAGGAAAGTGTACCTTAATGATAAAAATCCTGGCCAGTAAATTGGAAAACCTTGGTTCTGTTATCAGCATTACCTTTCAATTGCTCTATGACCTTGGATTTATGAACTAGATTTCCTGGACCTTTGTGTTTTTTCATATAAGATAGACTAGTTCTGATCTTTTGTATTCAGGGTCTGCTGAATATACAATGAGATCATATATCTGGTCATGATTTGGAGATTGACTATTGCTTTATGGATATAAGGGATGAGTATTTTACCTAATGAATTTTGATTAGAGATACTGTGCTCGCATCCCTACCCCCCAATTCTACTTAATAACCTTACAACTTAAAAAAAAGTATAAATGAAGCAACTATACATTTTACAAAAATAAAATGTAGCATTGGGTTGGTATTTTCCAAAAGGCCAAAGAAGAAATGTCCTCCATAAGAAAAAGCACAGCAAAATATATCTGTCTGGTACTGCAAATAGATCACTTTTAGAATTAAGCTACATTTCCAAATGGACCAGTAGATGTCAGTATTTGACAAGCCCAGAGCTTTTCACAGAGGCTCTGCATTAGCATCTGGCTCCATTTCAGCTCACAAGTTTCTTTGCAAAGGAGGGAGAGTTTGTGTGAGGGAAGCTAAGATTTTGCTTTCTCACTTCTTACCCCATCTTGTAAAAAGCAGCCCGATGCTCTGGGTAAGTCGCTGTTATCTTCACTTTCAGTGATTCCCTTTATAGATCTGCAGTCTGCTGAGGAGTTTAAATCGCAAAATTAAACATGTGCTTAGCTCCCCGAAGGCCACATTCTTGTTCTTCATAAGCATGCTTCTCTTTTTTCCAGACCAGCCTTCCTGTCCTACCCTTTGTGTAACATTAATCAAGTCTAACAGGGAATACTGCCATTTTGAGTTTAGGTTCCATGAGCTCTGGGAAAAAAAGGCTTTCGGTTCTTTCTTTCTTTCTTTCTTTCTTTCTTTCTTTCTTTCTTTCTTTCTTTCTTTCTTTCTTTCTGCTGTAGAATGACACTCAGATTAATAAAATCGCCATTTTCTGAACATGGCAAGTACTTGATGTGTCATTTAAAAAAGAAAAAGAAAAAGCTCACATTGTAGCTGTGTCAAGCAACCCATTTCATTTTACATGTTCACTGGGAGGTTCCCAGAAGCCATGCAACTTGTTTCCAGCTGTCTGTGTTGAACTCAGAGCCCATCACCTTTTTCCTGGGGAAGATGCACTTCTGTTACGTTCATTTCTTAGCATCATCCTGGATCAAGGAGGAAGATTGTGGTATACTCAGACTACAGCTGTGGACAAAATCTGCTTGGTTCTTGGAAAAGGCTTTCTACCTCCTTCAGGCTTTTGAGATCAGACTGGCAGGGGTGCCACTCTTGGGAAGTTTTTAAAGGCTAAGTAGTCAGGTTTGTGTGTGTGTATGTGTGTGTGCATTCGTGTGTGCTTGCACACATTAGTCATTGGAATCGTTCATATGACAAAATAACTGAGAAAGGTAACTTAAAGTGTTAATTTTGGGTTCCAGTTCTGGGGTACAGTTTAACATGGCTGGGAAGTCATGGTACCAGAAGCTTAAGGCAGTTCACCACATTGTCTTCAGTAAGGGAGCAGAGAGTGCTGGACACTCATGTCAGCTAGCTTCTTAATTTTTCAGCAGTGCAGGAACCCAACCACAGAATGTGCCATCCTCTTGTTGAGCATGTCTTCTTACCCCAATTAACGTAATCAAGACTATTCTCACAGGAAGGCCAAGAGGCTTGTCTCCTAGGTGATTTCAGTGCATGTCATGTTGACAGTCAGCATTAACCTTCAGGGCACCCTTATTTCCCCTTCATAAAGAAGCTGCTCTGATGCATTTAGAGAGCATTTTTGTGCTTTGCTCTCATTCCCTTTGCCCTTGCCCAAATGGAATAAACGGGTTTAATGATTAAACAGTCACAGTGGCTTTAGAATTTGGTCCTGCTTCCTGGAGACTGGTGGAGTTAGTCCGGATGTGACAGCACTTACCAGTGTGGAGTAGTGCTCTGCTGAAGCATCCTTCCTGGTTGCTGGCCAAGAACTGCCTTTATCCTGGGGAATGAGTCATCAAACATAAGCAGCTTGCTCTTGGAGGCAGACTTGGCATCCGTTTCAAGGTCCTCTTGGATCTGGTGTGTGTCTGCTATCTCTTCACTATGTCTCAACCTCCTAGGCCTTTTCTCTGCAGTGTTCACAGTTTTGAAGGGAAGCAATGCTCCTTATTCTCTTAAAGGCTAGTAATTTCTTACTTTGATTTCAACTTATTCTTGAGCACTTATCCTTTCTTAACCCCTGAAAGTCCCTGTTGTCGTACACTCCAGCTTTTAGTCTAACACCTTTAATTTTCTCTCCTTGTGGCTTCCTTTCTGTTTCCTGGCAAGGCATAATTAAGGGCAGTGGTATTTCATTTTTAATTCACAGATAATGACTATGTGTTGTAATTGTAGGGTACAATGTGAGGCTTCTGTATATGATTGTGTTGTGGACAGATCCATCATGCTAACTACTAAATCCATCACCTCACATACTTCTCTTTCTTTGTGTTAATACCATTTAAAATCAACTCTCAGAAATTTTGGAATACATAGTGCGTCACTGTTTGTTATAGTCACCATCAGCACAGGAGTACATCCTGTGCAGTTCCAACCTTGCTGTATCTTGTGTTGGCTAAAAGAACTCAATGAGGTGAAAGTATGTAAAGCAACTAGCCCACTGGTTCTCACCCTTCCTAATGTTGCAATCCTTGTGTTGTGCTGACCCCCAAACCATAACATTATTTCATTGCTACTTCATAACTGTAATTTTGCTACTGTTCTGAATCGTTATGTAAATATTTTTGGAGATAGAGATTGACCAAGAGGGTCTTGATCTACTTGAACCACTGCACTTGAGCAGTCCGTAGCTGCTGCTGTTATTATTGCTGTTACTGTTATCCTAAGTGGCTGCATGTCGACCTCTCATTCTCATCCCTCTAACTTTTCATTATTTCTAATGATGGGGCTATCCTAACATTTGCTCATTTGCATATGTACTGAATATCCATTTCCTTTGGTTTTGTCAACTACAGCATGAGTCCTAATGGGTTTTTTGTTCTCTCTTTTTCTTTTTTGGTTTTCAGTATCCTGACCATGTGTTATGGATGCAAAGATCATCTCAAACAGTTTTAGGGAAAGATACTGGACTAAAAAAACCATCCTTTCTTCCTAGAATTATTTATAGTCTGAGCTATCTTTTTATTTTTGTTTATTCTCATTGTTCAATTATACTTGCTTCTTGCATCACTGAAACGGTGACCCCGTTTTTCTACTTCAAATGTCACCTTTGCCAATATGACATGCTAATTCCAGTAGCATTTTTTTTTCATTTATATAACCTTTGGCTCGGCTCATCTTTTATTATATAGCTCCATATATTTTACACTTGAATGTTTTTCTTTTTCAGTTTGACTTTCTTTTTCTAATATAATTTCTTGGAGAACAAGGGCTATGCGACTATCTCCTAACCACACTGCATGTGCCCAGTGCCAGGTTCAGAGGTTCAGTATATTATTTACTAAATCCCACAGAGAGACTTTGCTGGTCAATAGAAAAGTCAGAGGATGGAAGAATACTCTGGTAAATAGAAAATGTCAATAGCTGATGGAAGATGTGGTAGATCATTCTTAGAAATTTTCATGAATAGGTAGGTCCTCATTAGACTGAGGCAAGTGGAAACTTTCATAAAATAAGAACATGGTCAAAATGAATGGGTGATTTTGTGGAGACAGTGGCTGAGACCATAGGAGACAGTACTTCTAGGGTGTTCTGTAACAAATGGTTAGTGGCTTCAATTTTCCATGTGCCAGAAAGACTAGGTTAGATTACAGCAGACCATTTTGACTGTGTTAGAGTATTATTTTTGAAAGAAAAATTAAATACATATATTAACATTTTTGTGGGGCTATGGATGAAACTCAGGGCTTTATGTATTCTAGGCAAATGTCCTACATTTCAGCTCTCATGCCTCAGTATTTTAACTTAAACTCTCCAGCAGGGAATTCTTTACTACACATTGTGGTATAAATGAGAAGAATGCTTTCTTTCTGTCTAAAGCCCATCAATCTTACATATACAGCACAAGGTCAAGGTCAGACTGATTCAACTGCTAAAGATCCAGTGAGTCATTTCTAGATTTCGACAGTGTATCAGTTACACAGGCAGCAAAAAGAAGAATGAGAGTAAAGTGCAAGCTCTGTGTGGTCCTTGTCCACACACTAAAAGGGATGACAGGGAAACAAAAGGGACTGGATTGTTGTAATATGAATGGTTGGATGCCATGTTGCTAAGCAGCTCATTCTAAGCTGCTGCTTAGCAGCCTTGTGTTCTGCGGAGTATGTATTTATGTAAGTTTATATTTATAAATTTTATTTATACTTGGTAAATTTAAATTCATGTCTGTATGTTATATATTATACATAAACAGTTTTATTTTCCTGAAAGGATATAGCAGAAAACCCATAGCTTATTGGAACTCAAGCGCTGAAAAAGAACTGTTTCATGTCATCTCCAAGGAGAGGTTGGGAGGTAACGGAGTGACCAGTCACCTTCTATAATGTCCTTAAAGGCTTCTAGTCATTATATGATCCAGGGCAGTGTTTGGTAGTCAGTTTATAAGAACTGTGCTGCTGCTCAAGTTTTTGTCTGTGTGCTCTAATTATATGTGGATAAGGTCACTGGGTTTACTAGCTGGTTTCCCTACAGGGCCCATTCTGTGTCTAGTGCCTAGTCATAAGGAGTCCATTCTGCCTCTGGTGTCATGTCATGTGTTTCTTCTTTCTGTTGAACATTGCACTTTATGCTATAGAAAGTCCGTAGAGCTTACTGCAGTGATGTTCCTTTTGCAGATTGTACTGAGATTAGCACTACTGGGAGAATCTTTGCATTAAGGGTCATCAGGGTAAGGGTTCCACCTACTGTAAGTGAATTAATTTATGATAAGTCTTGATATTGGTGTCCTTTTAAAAGTGATATAGTTTGAAAATTTTCAAGTATTTAAGTAGTATCCTGGTTAGCTTCAATTGTCAATTTGACATAGTCTAGAGACATCTGAGAGGAGAAATTTAACTGGAGCCTTGCCTAGGTCAGGTTGGTCTGTGAATATGGCTCTAAGATAGTACCTTAATTTTTATTTGATATACAAAGACACAACCTACTGTGGGCAGTGGCATCCCATGATAGGTGGCACTGAATTGTATGAAAGGAAAAAAGGCTAGGTAAGCATGAGTCTGCAAGCGAGACACAGAACAGTATCCTCCACGCGTCCTGCTGCACACATTTGGCTGTGAAGTGAGTTCCTTAGTCAGAAGTAATGGTGTATGGAATAGCAAGCAGTCCTGTTCTCAAGGTCCTGATTTGACTTCTTGCCTTGACTTCTTTTCATGAGTGAATCCTATATGTAATTGTAAGTGGAAAAACCCTCCCCCCCCAAGCTGCTTTTGGTCAGAATGTTTATCTCAGCAACAGAAAGGAAACTGAAGCAGGTGGTGGTGGAGATTAAACCTATGCACGGCTCATGTTAGACAAGTTCTCTATCACTGAGATGTATCCTCAGTCCCTGAGAAGTATTTTTAAGATGCTCATAGGGTGCCCAGTTTGGGATAGAGTAGGTAGCAAGGAAGGACAGACATGTTCATCTATTCATTCATTTTATTTCATAAAATATGTACTGAGTGATTTTTATGAGCCAGAGACTGTTCTAGACCCATCTGTGAACAAAACACATATGGTTTGTGTCCTGATGCAATTCTCCTTGAAGGTTGAGAGATGAAGGAAAGCATTTAAAAAGTAAACACACAAGAATAAGCAGATAAAACCAGGTGTTCACAAATCTTATGAAGAAAGCAGATTGGCAATGTGCTATGGCAGACATGCACCTAATAAGGAAGTCCTTTTTGAGAAAGAGATACGCAAATTTCACAAACATGAGGAGGGATCCCATTCTTGTTTGAGGGAATAGCACTTAGACAGTGAACAGGGACTTGGCGTTCTAGGCTGAAAAAGCAGAAATATAGACAAATGGCTCAGAGAACCTTTATAAAGGAATATGGTGATGAATTTTAGAGAAAAAAAGGAGGTTGCACATTGTGAACTCCCAACTGCACTTCCATCTATAGCCTTCTAAATATATAATGACCCAATATCTTTTATATCCCCTGAGAAGAAAAATTTAAATTAAAAAAGTACATAAGCTTTTGTTTTTTTTAAAAACCTCTTTATAGTAAAAATAATAAACCTTTCATATTCTAAAAAATTGAAAAAAAAGAAGACTGGAAGTGAGATTGTCAGTCTCTGACATCTATTTTGATATTCATAACTTGACAGAGATTATTGTGAATCCATTTTAGGGGTTAGGGAAGCTTTTTACATATGATTTTCTCTCAGTGGAAAAATTTTGACAAATTAATCCACGTTAAAGTCTTACTAAAATGGTGCTGACTGTATTTCATGCTTCCCGTGGCTATTTGCCTTCTAGAGAAGATTGTGAGGATAAAGCAACAAATTTAGAGAAAGAATAATCAAACCTTTGGCATTTCAAACCTTGGGCTAGCTAGGTAAATAGCCCCACCCCCACAACTCTCCATCTTCCAGATCCACAGTGTCCGAGAGCATGCCTGACACTTAACTAGATTCCTGACTAACATGCCATCCCTGTCCAAGGTCTTAACTCTCCATCTTCCAGATCCACAGTGTCAGAGAGCATGCCTGACACTTAACTAGATTCCTGACTAACATGCCATCCCTGTCCAAGATCTGAAAGTGTTCCAGATGTCTGCATAGCAGCCTGTGCAAGGGCATCTGCAGGTTTCATCTGCGCCGGAGCCCATTTTCTTGAACTTTTGGTTTCCTGCCTGAAGACAGAAATGATTCTTAACCTTCCCTCCCCACAATGAGCTTGGAAGGCTGACAAAGAAGATTAAAATCATTGCCACCAAGTTTTTATCAGCTGTAAGCAAAAACAGGAAAAAAAATATAAAGGCATAGCATAGCAGTTGCTTCTGCTATGGGCGAAGTTTTTCTTAAAACCTCTTTACCATGTACCTTCCCACCCACATGTTCTTAGTCAGATTTATTTTTTGCATATCAGTTTCTGAGGATGACAAGAAACTTGCCCTTTTCTTAACTATGGTTTCCAGAAGCAGATTATGCCACACTTAGTTGAGACCTCTTACCAAATCCTTGGAATAAATAATACCCTGGGCTCAGGAAGTAGGTGTTGAATAGAAATGTTTATGACTCATAGTGGAGTGTCAAAATAGCACTGCTGATGTATGGGTCCCGTATCAGTTTTGGAAATGACACTAGGAAGAGCCAGATTTCTTCTTACATCAAAATGAAACAAAAGGAAAGTTCTTGTTTTCTGGACTGCTAAGCATCTCTTGATAGTCAACGTCCCATACTGAATGGCAGTCTTTCTTAAAAGTGACTTAAGCTTAGCCTACTGGACAAAGTCTATGGACAAGGGGGCCATGTATGAATGTATTCTACTAGGATGGATGGAGAAAATTATTGGTGTTTCCTCAGCTTTTTATCTTATGTTGCTTGTTCTGAAATGAGTATGAGATTAGAGCTGTCTGATTTTTTTTCTAGAGAAGGTTGGAAGTTATCTCATGTCATTCAGCAGTTAGGTGACATTCCAGGGCTTAAACCTTTCCTATTCCTTTTGCTATGGGAAGTGAAAAAAATGTAGTTCTTTCATAAAACTCATGGATTTAGGTATCAACCTCCCCTTGACAGGCGCCCTTTTCTTTCTTTTATTTGTTGGATATTTTCTTTATTTACATTTCAAATGTTATACCCTTTCCCTGTTTCCCCCCTCCCAGAAGCCCCCCATCCCATTCTCCTTCCCCCTGCTTCTATGAGAATGTTCCTCCACCCATCCACCCACCCACCCACCCACTGCCACCTCCCCGCCCTCCATTCCCCTACACTGGGGCATCTATCCAGCCGTCACAGGGCCAAGGACCTCTCCTCCCATTGATGTATGACAAGACCATCCTCTTCTACATATTCAGCTGGAGCTATGTGTACTCCTTGGTTGACGGTTTAGTCCCTGGGAGCTCTGGAAGGACTGGTTGACTGATATTGTTGCTCTTCCTGTGGCGTTGCAATTCCCTTCAACTCCTTCGGTCCTTTCTCTAACTCCTCTATTTGGGACCCTGTGAGGAGCCCCTTTCTTGTAATATTATCTCGACAACTAAACTGTCAGTGTGGGTCCCATTAGAGTAGTCCTCTCATTAGGGATTGCTTCACATTAGAGATATTTTATGGATGCCTCCTGGAATGTAAATGTTTAATGTAGGTACCATTCAAACAACAAATACTTCTCCTCCAGGTTCAGGAATTAAGGGCATTGCCTGAAAATCATGTGAAATATGTTCTTGCTCCTCATGAATTAGGGAATCAAGAAAGCTAACATAAACAAAAAAGACCATCATAAAATGAGGTGATAGATTAAGTGATTTAAATTATGAGGTTTTGAGTAGAAGGGAGAAGAAGTCATGTGGGGCAGCAGAGAAAGGGAAGTCTTTCTAGATCAGTGTTTCTCAACTTTGTGACCCTTTAATACAGTTCCTCAGGCTGGCTGACCTCCAACCATAACATTATTTTCATTGTTACTTTATATCTGTAATTCTCTACTGTTATTACTTGTAACATAAATATCTGATATGATACCCACAAATTGAGAACCACTGTTCTAGAGGCTACAGGTTCTTCAAGAATGACTTTCTTTACTAAGGTAAAGAGAGGCAATTGCATTGAGGCAGAAGAACAAGACAATCCTCAGAGATGTTACTGATTAAGGTGGAGGAGACAGTTAGCACCCAGGAATGTCAGTATCCCTGAAGTGCAGCATTTTTTGAGGGATTATAGGTCCAAAAAGCTGGACTAGCATAGCCAGAGAATGAGCATCTCAGAATCCAGACACGATTTGAACTATTTTCTTATGTTCCACTTCACAAGTGATAAAGATGTTTTTTTATATTATCTTAAGTGAAGGGTGGCAGAAGAGAATTAAAGAGAAATAAGTTGCAGTCTAATTCTGTAAGGTTTGAATGCATTTAGGTAATGAAATATGTATGCATATAAAGATTTCTGGAAGGACACACACTAAACATTTGCTTATACTTGTTTCATTTTCTAAAATTTTTATTTTGTACTGTTAGAGGATTTTACACAAAATCTGTTTTTTATAATTTGAAGAAAATAATGAAGGTTTATTTTATACCCCATCTCCCAAGAAAGTGTTAAGGTAAGAAGAGGTTTCAGGGGAATCAAGATCAGAAGATAGGGTATAATGTGATATCATGGAAAGGAAGTTGGAGCCATAACACCTTTAGAGACCTCAGCAGCAGGATTTTGAGATTATCCCCCCCTTAATGTTTTACACAAGCATGATTCAGCTCTATTTCTCCTCGGTGCTGACAGGCTTAATTTTTCTGTCTGCTCAGTTTATCTTTCCTATGGTCTCTAGCTTCTGCTTTCCTTATTGTTTCTGCTTCCATATAATTTTGTTTCATATGATTCTTTGTCAGATTCTTTTCTATCTTATTCCTTACAGTTTTGACTTGTTCTCATGCCTTCTGTTTAAGTATTCATTTAGCATCGATGCCTCTTCTTTGTCCTTTATTCTCTTCCTCCTCCTCTTCTTCTCCTCAACCCTTCTCTTCTTTTTAAATTTTTTCTCTCTCTTCTTTTATCCATATCTTCCTTTCTTTCCTTCTCCCTCTCTCCTTTTAAAGGCAATTCATGAGAGAGAGCTTGATCATCCTGGCTCAAAGTTTTGGAGCGGATACTATTTTAGATCACTGTTTGTACTGTCTATAAGTGACCCTTAGATCAGAATTCTTCCTTTGAAGTGTGGCTGGAGTAGTGGTAGGAGATAATAGCAGAGAGATCACATGAGATTCATGCATACAAATTGCCAATAGTTACATTGAAAGTTGGATTAGTGGCACTAATAATCAGAGAAATGCAAAGTAAAACCACATGAGATGTTACCTTATATGTCTTAAGAAAGCAAGTATGAGTAAAAAATAACATAGTAAATGTTAGTTAAGATGTGGAGATGAAGCAACTCTATTACATTGTTTGTAGGGAATTTTAATTAGTACAGCTACCATGAAAACAGTATAAAGGTCCCTCAAATATTGAAAATAGAACTATCATGTGATTTTAATCTCATTAACAATTGTGTAGGGCAAAAGAAAAAGTTTGTCAAAGAGCATATCTTCACCCATGGATTGATTATACTACTATTTTCAAGAACAAGAGCCATGGTATGAAAACGTTGCTGACAGTAGCAACCTCTTATTGAGCTGAGATCTTCCCTTGTGATACTATCTCTAGAGCTCTCAGAATGGGTGTCATTAGTACACTTTTCTCATTAGTTATTATTTTACAGTCTCCACAGATGGATAGATGGACAGATAGATAAAGAAATGCAGATCTATACATTAATACACTTCTATCAGATCCCCCAAACAAGCAAACCATACCATTTGTGACATGAGAGCACTGGGGAACATTATGCTAAATGAGACAAGCCAAGTATAGAATGACAAATTCTATATAATTTTCATCACATGTAGAATTTGAAAAAGTAGTAATCTTAAAATCCAGAGAACAGTAGTGAAAGGGGCTGGGATGTAGGTAGAATGGATAGATGTGAAACTGAAGGGGACAAATTTAGTTATATGAGTAAGTGCTGGGGCTCTCTAATGTAGTCCCAGGTAGTCTAGGAAGTGATGATTGTGGTAATCACTATATATTTCACATGTCTATCAAGTAATCACATTGAATAATATTAGTATATGTTTTAATTAAATATTTTAAAATAAAAAGAGATATGTTATGGAGGACATCATGGATCCTTTATATGAGTTTAGGTAGTGATAATGGAAAACAAAGCATCAAGGAAAAACAACTAGGCAGGAATCAGATTTTACTGGCTAGGAGTTAATAGAGAATTAATGTCAATTCCCACAATTTTAAGGATAGATGAATGTCAGAATGGCAAGGAAAATGGGAAGCATTCATGACTGGGAGTTAGTTTAGGAGAGAAAGTGAGTTCTCTTTAACAAGTTTAGTGAAACAACGATTGGGTCTTACTGAATTTTTCCTGCTATTTGCATTGCTACCTTCTCCCTGTCTACAAACTTGTACACTAACTTAGGGTCTAGGGAAATTTAAGACAGAGATGGAAGCTCATACAAATAAATTCCCAGAAGGGCCACTTCATGTTTTATTTTCATCCTCACATAGCTATTTGCTTCCACACTTTAACAATTATTGTCAGGAGAATAAATGCAGAATGAAATATTCGGAGGCTTGGTTCATCCTATAGGAACCTGATTCTGTTATGGATACTGATTTCGAAGTCTTCAGAAAAGAAACAAGGAGCAAAGATATAAAGAAATGACATAAAGAATCAGAAATCATCTTGAGCAAGTTTGGAATAAGCTATGCATTTATGTCTGTTTCATGCTCATTTTGAGAAAAGCAATTCTGAGGAGCGTGCTATGTAAAAAGCATGCAAGCATTTAATGGGTGCCTACTTAAAATTAACTCAATTTAAAAGAGATTTTATAGAAAGGCGTCCTGGTAGCTCACAAACTTGGAGAAAGAATTGAACAACTGGATCTTTGAAAGGACAAGAATCCAGGAAATGTTTGTATTTGTTTTGTTTATATTTGTTCCTTGAAATGTTTGTATTTCCATCATGGCTGTAAGCTGGTGGTTCAAACACTGGTAGATCTTTCTCTTCCCTGATTCTCTCTATTCTTCATCCTTATACTGGAGGAGGACCATCCTTTCTGTGGTGTTGAGCATAGCTGTTGCTAGGTCTGTGCTTCCCCAAGGAGGAGGTTGTTCTTTTTGGGCAGCTCCAGTTTAAGAAGACTTGGAGAAGAGGTTAGATTGCTTCATCTTGAGTCATGTGACAAGTACAGGACTGATCATCATTGTTAGTAGTATGGACTTTTTCCGTAGGCTCACTTCACCAAATACTCTGGGGATGTAGAGTCATGTGAAAAGGATGGTAGCCATGATTTATTTGGGCATATTTAGATACTGGAAAGGAAGAAGAATGGTTTACCGAAAGAGGGGACAGGAAAGGCAGCAGAAGACCAAGTTATCACCCCAATTTATGTTTTCCATAAAGCTCATATGGGTACAGAATGGGGTGAGAAAACAAGGACAATTTTTGTAGTATTACCACTTTCTACTCTTTCCCATTGTACATCCTTTCCTACCCTTCACCCCATCATGAGAGGCTGTCTTTGAGTAATACTCAAATTATTTTAATGCCTTAAAAATACCATTCTTTTTGCTCTCTCAGCTTTATTTCATTTTCAGGGTGCCTCAAATATCTACTTTCACTTTCATGTCTGGGTTAGGATGCCTCTTTTATATCATCTTACTGTACTCTATTTCTTTCTATGTATGTTGCTGAGCCAGGCCATTCTATATAGTTCATGCTGGCCTTGAGCTTTCTAGGTGGTCAAGGCGGGTCTCAAATTCATGATCCTCCTGCTGTAACCTTTGAAATTCTTTCTAAATGTTGCTATTTTTCTTTTTGCTGCTTTTGTGCTCTTCACATTAAAATGCTAAGTTACATGAAGGGAATAACTTTGTTTTTTTTCAACCACAATTTTATCTCTAATGTTTAGTAACATGTAAGACACATTGTTGGTTCTCAGTAAATACTTGCTAAATTAATCATTGAAAGGATAGTTGTGAGTCTCACTTGGTTGATCCAAGTGCCCTGTAAGCTTCTTAGATTGGGTGATAGTGAGATTCTTTTTCAAAAAAGTAAAAGAGGTATAGTTCTATATACATCTAATGTGATCAGGTTGAAAATAACTAGTTTTTGGCTGACTTGGCCTTATTTAGACATCTAGGTTATTTATATCGACACAGATATTGTTTCCAATGAAGCTCCATAGCTACATCCTTTCCATGCTTGCACATTAGAGTTTGTAAGAAACATGAGGACATTATTGTAGAATGTGCTCTTTTCTAAGAAGCTCTTAGCTGTACCTCCACCATGTGTATGGCGAAAAGAGGACAATGTAGATACCTGTGCAAATCACTTTCTACCTTATTTTTTGAAAAGAGATCTCTTAGCACACCTGGAATTCATGAACACAGCTACACTGGTTAGGTAGCAAGCCCCAGAGATTCTCTTGTCTCTGCTTCTCCAGCATTGGAGTTAGAAACACACACTACTGTGCCTGGCTTTGTACGAGTGCTGGGGATGTGACTTGGGTTTTCATCCTTGCATGACAAGCACTTCACTCACGGCATCATCTCCTTAGCCCCTGCTTATCAATTCACATATTTATAAATATATGCTCTCCTTTGAGACAATTACAAGCTATGTAGTTCAGGCTGGCCTCAAACTTACACTCCTCTTGCCTCAAGCCCACTGAACACAGTGATATGTGCCTCCGTGTCTAATTGTATGCCCTATTTTTAATTGAAGCATTTCAGCTTTAAATTTGTCTAGTATGATTATAGCTGGTTAAAATTCAAAGAAAGGTCATGTGACACTTTGTGAAATTCTCTAATGGCACCCTGTGAAGCCTTCTATAGAGCTTTCTGGCTCTTTTAGGATTAAGGATAAGTGAGGCAGAAATTATAGAACATTTTAATAAATGGTAATAATAAAATTCCTCTGTGTTATGCATTTCTGTGAAGCAGCACTTGCCAAATTGTACTCCCCATCTGTTCCACAAAAGTGTGGCTCTACTAAAGAGCGTTTCGTTGTTAAGTAAGTTTGTGATGCTGTATACTGCCATGCCCTTTTGAAATTCATTATTTATGTAATAGTTCTGATAAGTCTTACCATGGAGTCATCTCTTTAAATTTGTGTAATCCGTTTTTCCACAATTTATTTAGCCTCCTTCAGCTGATCAATTTCTTCAGATGGAAAAAAATGTGCCAGAAAATCAACTAACCCAGACAAGCTTATTGAGCTTAATGTAGTTTTGTTTCAGACATACAAATCAGGAGGAAGTGGCTGAGCTGGGCAGCTTCCCTTTTAAAGCAGTTTAGAAATTTAAATGCTATCATTACAGAATGTTTCTTAGTCATTGGGGAATAGCTCAAAGGACATCATATTACACTCAGATAAACCTAGATTTCTAAAGTATTTTTCTGTGGTAAGTGGTACCTAGCTTCCATAGAATATATAATACATGGAATAATATATAATACTATCAATAAGTATTTGAGAAAAGTATTATCATTTGAGATCATAGATAAAAGAATTAATAGTTTCCAGAATTAAGCCTGTACCTAAATGCAATAGTGCTTCTCTTCTGTGCGTCCATGTCCATCTGGATAGATAGGTAGAATTCTTTCCATTGCTTTTTGATTTTTTGGTCTTCAGTCTGGAGCAATCCTAAGGAGACTAAGAGGTTCTCCTAAGAGTCCCCCAAGTAGGTGTGATGACTGAGAAAACAAGATAAGTTGAGGAAGGAGAACCTTTTAAAATCAGAGAAGCTTTGCATTTATACTTCAAACCTAATGTTTGAGGACGTGATTTCTTTAAAGGAAAGCATTGTTCATTTCTTTCATAAACTTGAGAAAGATTGATTTTCTATGTTCTGAGTGGAGCAAAACAGGTACTTTCTCTAAATGAATTTAGCTTTATACAGACTCATGTATTATGGATATAAATGTAAGCAAACTTTAAAGCCCTTTTTGTTTTTTCAAGAGACCCAGTAGAGAATAAAAGGAGATATTGAGGGCTATATGGTTTCTTGCCACATGAGGATGCAGGATTAAGACAGTCTTGTAAAGAGGGCTCAGAGGCAGATTCAGAAGCTACAGCTATGGTCAGATTTATGGTCTTTGCCTTATATGGTCCTAGAGAAAGCTCATCTTCCAAGCATCACCTGATATCCTATGATCATTTGACACTTGGAAAAGTGGCCTGGAAGCCTGATCATATGGAGGAGTCACTCAGAAGTTTAAGGGTAGAGTTGTAGAGAATAGCTCACTTGATACATCATCTGTTTTACAAGTGCCAGTAAAACCTATAATGATAAGGTTAATGTGCTAATTTAAAATCTTGTAAGCTATGGTGTGGGATGTTTTATTCCAATACCAGTTTGGTATTTATTGCTGTGAGGGTATGTTGTAAGTGTGATTATGCATGGTAATTAGTTGAATTTATTTATTTTAGGTCATTTTTAAAAATTAAAAACAAATACTTTTTTATTAATTTAAGTTTTGCTGCATTATGATGAGAAAAGATACATAATTTCAATTTATCTGAATTTGTTAACATTTAAAAACATATTTTAAGCAAATAGAATTACATTACATTCTTCTTTCCCTGTTGTACCCCAACTCCTCCTAGAGACCTCCCTTCAATACCTGTCATACCTTTCATTTTTTTAAATTTTGTCATATTCTTTAAAATTTATAAAATATTATAATATAAAGGAGTATTATAAAAGTTGTTTGATATAAAACAACAATCAATTTAACAGTCTTATGTAGATGCTCGTCTACAGCAATAGTGAAAATATATATTTTCTCAATATAAATTTTAAATAACTCCAGACGTATTAACTGTATATTTTAGAATGATATATCACTACTAGTTTTTTAAATGAACATACATAGATAAAGTCTTTGTTTGTTTGTTTGTTTGTTTGTTTTGTATTTAGTAGAGCTTAAAATCTTGGCTCTTACTGTGGTACAAATCCAAAATAAGAGCAATTTGTAGACATTGGAGTTCAATGTAATAAGGCTGTACTTCAAAGACCCTCACATCACCAAAGGATTTTTCCTCCGTCATAGCTAAGTTGAGAGTTGCCAGTTTTCCTGAACCAAGGAATGAATTGTAGGTAAGGTTTTTGGATACAGATTTCCTGCTATGGTCAAAGCTACTTGACTTGAGTGATTGTCTTCATTCTCAGCCTATGGGAAACAGGTTATATTCATTTAAGAAATAGTGTGTGGTGGGGCTGGAGTGATGGCTCAGTGGTTAAGAGCACTGACTACTCTTCCAGAGGTCCTAAGTTCAATTTCCAGCAACCATATGGTGGCCAACAATCATCTGTAATAGGATCCTATGCCCTCTTATGGTGTGTCTGAAGACAGTGGCAATGTATTCATATAAATAAATAAATCTTTAAGGGCTAGAGAGATGGCTTAGTGGTTAAGAGCACTGACTGCTCTTCCGAAGGTCTTGAGTTCAAATCCCAGGAACCACATGGTGGCACACAACCATCCATAATAAGATCTGATGCCCTCTTCTGGTGTGCCTGAAGACAGCTACAGTGTACTTAGATATAATAATAAGTAAATCTTAAAAAAACCCAAAAATAACAACAACAAAAAGAAACACTGTGAGTATTAAGACTATCTATCCATGAAGTCATTCACCAACTGTTTCAATGAACAATGGTTCTGCTTGGAGGGTGGCACAGACATTAGGTGAGGGTAAGAATCTGGCTCATTGGCTGTGATGATTTGGAAAAGCATTCATCTCAGAGAAAGAGTAACTTATAAAGTCCTCTTCTTTAAACTTTATACAAGAGCTACAAATGTCAAGCAAAGCATTCAGTCTTACTCTTTGTTGTTCTCTTATAAGCCAACTCCCAAATTAATTGTCTATGTTTCTTTTGGGTATATAAATACATTTGAAATATATAAGCTGTTCTGAAAACCATAGTATAGTGTAAAAACATGAAATAAACAATACTACTAAAAGAGAGGCTGTGACAGGAGAAGCAAGATTTCAAGACCCTTATGTTGTACACAGCAAGACACGGTCAAGTACAAACAAACAGAAAGTGTGTATTGATTGTACAATATTGAACCTATTTCTCCAATTACCAAATTAGAGAGACCACTAGATGACAGCCAACAAATTTCTAATTCCTCATATTTTTGAATTTAAATCAATTAGCATATGTTGGTAATATTAATTTTTGTGGACCTGAGTCCACCTAGCATTGGCTGAGCTGAAGGGGGGAGGTAACAAATTTTTATATTAAGAAAATGTAATTGTTACTTCCTTTTTTTTTTTTTAGATTT
>NC_045030.1:43894226-43895661 GCF_008632895.1 Mastomys coucha
CTCAATGTAAATTTTAAATAACTCCAAACATATTAACTGTATATTTTAAAATAATATATCAGTACTAGTATTTTGTTAAATGAACATAAATATATAAAATCTTTTTGTTTGTTTGCTTTGTATTTAGTAGAGCTTAAACTCTTGGCTCTTACTGTGATATAAGCCCAAAATAACAACAATTTTTAAACATTGGATTTCATTGTAATAAGGCTGTACTTCAATGACCCTCATATCACCAAGGGATTTTACCTCCATCGTAGCTAAGCTGAGATTTGACAGTTCTGTTGTGCCAAGGAATGACTTGTAGGCATGATTTTTGGATACAGACTTCCTGCTATGGTCAAAGCTAATTGACTTGAGTGAGTGACTTTATTCTCAGCCCAGAGAGAACAGGTTACATTCATTTAAGAAGTTCTGTGTGTATTAAGATGGTCTATCCGTAAAGTCATTCACCAACTGTTTCAATGAACAATGGTTCTGCTTGGAGGGTGGCACAGACATTAGGTGAGGGTCAGAATCTGGTTCATTGGCTGTGATGATTTGGAAAAGCATTCATCTCAGAGAAAGAGTAACTTATAAAGTCCTTTTCTTCAAACTTCATACAAGAGCTACAAATGTCAAGCAAAGCATTCAGTTTTACTCTTTGTTGTTTTCTTACAAGCCCACTCACAATTTAACTGTCTATGTTTGTTTTGGGTATATAAATACTTTTGAAATATGTAAGCTATTCTGAAAACTACAGTGTAAAAACAAGAAATAAACAATCCTACTAATAGGGAGGCTGAGATAGTAGAAGCAAGATTTCAAGAGCCCTATGTTGTACACAGCAAGGCACTGTCATGAACAAACAAGCTGAAAGTGTACATATATTGTATAATATTGGACCTATTTCTCCAATTACCAAATTAGAGAGACCATTGGATGATGATCAACAAATTTCTAATTCCTCATATTTTTGGAATTCAATTGATTAGGATATGTTGGTAATATTAATTTTTGTATTGCGATATTAAAAAAAGTAATTGTTACTTCCTGTTGCTTTGTTGTAAGAGATGGAATTAGGTTTATGTGGATTTGTTGAAAGATTACTTTCTTGCTTCTTCTAGGGTGTAGTTTCGCTCCATATATTGATATTTTCTAAGATATTGTGTAAATTTTGTTTTGTCATGGAATATCTTTTTTTCTCCATCTATGGTAATTGAGAGTTTTGCTGGGTATAGTAGCCTGGGCTGGCATTTGTGTTCTTGTAAGGTCTGTATGACATCTACCCAGGATCTTCTAGCTTTCATAGTCTCTGGAGAGAAGTCTGGTGTAATTCTAATAGGCCTGCCTTTATATGTTACTTGCATTTTTTCCTTACTGCTTTTAAAATTCTTTCTCTGTTTAGTGCATTTGGTGTTTTGATTATTATGTGACGGGAGGAATTTCTTTTCTG
>NC_045030.1:43896141-43898574 GCF_008632895.1 Mastomys coucha
GGGATTTTTGTGTTTCCTCTTTAAGAGCTTCTAGCTGTTTACCTGTGTTTTCCTGTATTTCTTTGAGGGTGCTATTTTGTCCTTAAAGTCCTGTATCATCACCATGAGAATTGATTTTATATCTGAATCTTGCTTTTCTGGTGTGATGGTGTGTCCAGGACTTGCTATTGTCGGGGTATTGGGTTCTGATGATGCCAAGTAACCTTGGTTTGTGTTGCTTATATTCTTATGCTTGCCCCACACCATCTGGTTATCTCTAGTGTTACCTGCTCTTGCTAAATCTGACTGGGGCCTGTTCTTCCTGTGATCCTGGTTGTGTCAGAACTCCTCAGAGTCAAGCTGTGTCTGTGATCCTGTGATTCTTGGATCCTGTGATCCCGGGCTTGTTAGAGCACCTGGGAGTGGAGCCTCCTTTGGGTGTTTTGGGACTGGCTGCAGAGTTTGCACCCAAGGTCTGCTCAGGGCACCTGCCAACCCAGACAGACCAGAAGGAGTCCAAGCCACTGAGCTGGTGGAGTTCCTGTGTGCCTGTCCTGCTGGTCCCAGTTACTCCTGGTGTTGGCCTACCTTTATATGTTACTTGACCTTTTTTCCTTACTGATGCTTTGTGCAGGAATAGAAACCCTGACTAAGACATACCTGCTATTTATTGTTTACTATAGAAAACATTATTTAAAGTCCTTTAGGTACATTATTTTGTTTAGCTATTGTGTCTATTATACAGATGAAGAAAGAGGCTCAAAAAAGTTAAGTAGCTTATTCAAAGTACCCAGATGGTGTTTGAACTCAGGTCAGTATGACTATAAAGTCCATGAATTCAACCATATGCTGTACTGCATTTCTTGTCAGTGTGTTTTATTTACTCTTCATCTGTATGATTTAATTAAATATTTGGCAATGTGCTACTGAGCAGAAATGACTCTAGAATTTAGACATGACTCTGAAATTGTTCTTTTGCTAGTGACGTGACCTTGTATACCTATTTCATTTTAAGTGAATCGATGAAAAAATAAATAACACTTCTTGCAGGAATATGGTAATAATTAAATATGAATATGCCTAACACATACTGGATGCTAGGTGGAAGTATTTCCTCTCTGTACTTCCCCATTTCACACCATTAGCTTGTATTTTTCCAAGGAGACTAAAAATACTGAAGGGCCACATGCTTGATTTCTAATGTGGGCTCATAATCATGCAGAGAATGAGGCACATTGGGAAGACAGCAAATTGGTGTAGACTAAAATGAAGTCTTTTGATTATATTTGACAATCAGAAAATATTTTCAAAGCAAGTAGTTAACTATAAAATATCATTGTTGGTTCTCGTTTATAGCATGCTAACATTGGTAGAAATTTATTTCTAAATGTTTTAGCAAACACTTTCTAATTTGGGAGATGAGTTATCCTAATTGAAAGCAATTCTGATTCACTTATAATTTCATTCCCTTCCTCAAAATGAACAATAGCCTTGGACCTGAGACTAACTTTGGAAATCTTTGTCTTGCTATTATTTCTTATGCTCTAAATCTTGATATTGTAGGAATTGTGTTTCAACCACTGCTGGAGAACCTGGGAGAGAATTATTCTCAGGTCCATAGCTATCCTTCACTTTGAGAAAAACAGTATATAGTTAGCTAGTCAAGTTTTTAAAAGTAAGCACACTATTTGACAAAATTGTTTGATTAAATCAATTGACTTGGCTTCTGTAATTAAGGTTACTGAGAACCTAAATCTTGATATTCTACAATTTCTGTTTTAACCAGTGCTTGAGAACTTCGAAGAAAATTTAAGAGGCATAGATCCTTAATTCAACAACAGAGGTCAGTTGCTTCTGTCCATTGGTTGAATGCAAATATCTGCATCTGACTCTTTCAGCTGCTTTTTGGGTCTTCCAGAGTGCAATCATGTAGGTCCCTTTTTGTGAGTGTTCCATAGCCTCACTAATAGTGTCAGATCTTGGGACCTCCCCTTGAGCTGGATCCCAATTTGGGTCTATCACTGGACCTCCTTTTCCTCAGGTTCCTCTCAATTTCCATCCCTACAGTTCTTTCAGACAGGAACAATTATGGGTCAGAGATGTGACTGTGGGATAGCCCCTCTCTCTCATTTGATGTCCTGTATTCCTGCTGGAGGTAGGCTCTATAAGTTCCCTCTCCCTACTGCAGGGCATTTCATCTAAGGTCCCTCCCTTTGAGTCCTGAGAATCTTTCTTAGGGAAGGCTGAAAGAAGCTGAGGAGGATGGCCACCCTGTAGGAGGACCAGGAGACTCAACTAATATGGGCCCCCTGAGAACTCTCAAACACTGGGTCACCAAACAGGCACCATACACCAGCTGAAATGAGACCCCCCCCCACACACATATAGTAGAAGAATTCCGGGTCTGTGTTCATTCAGAGATGATGCACCTAACCCTCAAGAGACTGGAGGCCC
>NC_045030.1:43899471-43900469 GCF_008632895.1 Mastomys coucha
GGAGGGAGAGAGGGAGAGAGGGAGAGAGAGAAAGAAAGAGAGAGAATAAACTAAGTGTTTTAGCTATTGTTAACTAGGTTCCTTGACATTAATTTATAATTTTGATATGTACATAGAGTTGTGAGTTCTTTTCTTTTTTCGATGTAGTAAAGGAATTTATTGATGACTTACAGTCTGTTGTCCAATAATCAAGTCCCAACAATGGTCAGCAGCAGCTGTGAATGGAAATCCGAGGATCCAGCAGTTGCTCAGTCCCACAAGGCAAGCAGGTGAAGCAGAGAGAGCTTTCCTTCTTCCAATGTCCTTTTATAGGTCTCCAGCAAAAGGTGTGGCCCAGATTAAAGGTGTGTGCCACCACACTTTTAATCCCAGATAACCTTGAACTCATAGATCTTTCTATCTTAATCCTCTGGGATTCATAGCCAATATACCTCAAGATCTCCATGCCAAGATTCAGGTTGGAAACTTGTATCTCTCAGCCTCCAGATTAGGGCCAGGTGAGCCTTCTAATTCTGGATTGTAGTTCATTTCAGATATAGTCAAGTTGACAACCAGGAATAGCCACTACATATGGTCTACCCATAAAGTCATTCGCCAACTGTTTAATGAACAATGGTTCTGCTTGGAGGGTGGCACAGACATTAGGTGAGGGTAAGAATTTGGTTCATTAGCTGTGATAATTTGGAAAAGCATTCATCTCAGAGAAAGAGTAACTTATAAAGTCCAGTAACCTATAAAGTCCTCTTCTTCAAACTTGATACAAGAGTTATAAATGTCAAGCAAAGCCTTCAGTCTCACTTTGTTGTTCTCTTACAGGCTACCTCCCTAGTTAATCGTCTATGTTTCTTTTGGGTATATAAATAATTTTGAAATATGTAAGGTGTTCTGAAAACCATAGTATAGTGTAAAAACACGAAATAAACAACACTGCTAATAGAGAGGCTGAGATAGGAGAAGCAAGATTTCAAGACCCTTATGTTGTACACAGCATGACACTG
>NC_045030.1:43901044-43906219 GCF_008632895.1 Mastomys coucha
CTCTTCTCCTATTGATGATCGAATTTGCAATCCTCTACTATACACATGCTGCCAGAACAATCAGACACTTCAATTTTTTATATTGAGAAAACATAAATCCTGAGTAAAATAAGTAAAAGTAAATGTTACAAGACAAATATTGAAATTTCATAGTACTCAAAATAAAAGTCTCAGTTGATTAACTCCTTCCACAGAGCTGAAACTGCCTGCAGCTTCAGGAAAGGGGTTCTCCTCAGCTAGGAGGGAATAAAGGACCTGAAAGAGAGGGTTTGAAATGCAAAGAGAAAACAGGAAGCCAAGTTGCATCCCAATCAAGGCTCCACTTTACTGAGAATAAACAAGGGTTTTTATAGTCACAGGAGAAACTGAAAACAAGTCTCTAGGTTACACTACAAAGAAAGTTCAGGTGCCAAAGTCCCCAGGTTCAGAAGATCTTCAGGGGGCTAGCTGACTGGCCTACTCAGGTGGTAGGCATGGTCAGGTGGCTTCTTCAAAGACAAACAGTCAAGAGAGAGCATCTGTCTTAGCTCCCAGGTGTTAGCCCCCAAACAGAGGCTGCCAGGAGTCTGATGGGTGACTGAAGTGAAGAGGGGATGTAACACAGAGCTGCTATGTAGTAAAGCCAGTATTCAAACTTTGGTTATTTTGTTTTGACAAGGTCTTGCTATACAGCATATGATAGCCTTAAACTATGCCTTTTCTGCCTCAACCTTACTGGTGGATTAATAAGCATGCTCTACTATGTGTAATAAATTTAGTACTTTTAATTAGTATTACCAGCTCAGCTAATTGTGAGCTCTCATCTACAGATAAGGCAATTGGTAGCATAGATTTTCTTTACAATTTTAATAACAGAATATAGTAAAGTTATAATGAATGACCTCTTTACCTAAGAGGTGGGAGAATCCCCACTGTTATGATAAGAGAAGCAATGATGTATCTTAGAAAAGTAATTTCTGGATTGTGCACTGTTCTTTCTAGAATGGTCAGTGGTGCTTTGAGTATAGTTAACAAGATCATTCACTTATGTAGTTAGTGCTTATTGTCTCAAAGATGTTATTCTAAGTTTATTTTGTTTATAACCATTTAATTATTGGGCTAACTCAATCAATCAATTACATTTATTTTAGCTTTTCAGATGAGGAAACTAGGATAACCAAAGAAGGTAAATTGTTTGACAAAGTTATAAAGCCAGCAATAGAAGGGCCATGAGCTAACTCAATGAGTCAATTACATTTATTTTAGCTTTTAAGGTGAGGAAACTAAGACACCCAAAGAAGGTAATTGGTTTGACAAAGTTATAAAGCTAGCAATAGAAGAGTCATGATTTGTATATTATGTAGTTTGAATGCAGAGTCTGTAATATCTCTACCTGGTATAAAATAAACCCTATAAAGTAAAGAACCATGTCTGTCTTTTATGCTAGGATATCTCTCACACACATTATAATGCTTGATACACAAAATTGTTTTTTACTTTTTCACTTTACGTCCCACTCACTACTCCCACCCGATCACCTTTCCCATAATCCTTCCCCCACCCACCATACCCTTCTCCTCTGGATGGGTGGGCTCCCCTGGGTATCCCACCTCCCTGGCACTTCAAGTCTCTGTGAGGCTAGGTGCTTCCTCTCTCCTTGAGGCCAGATGAGGCAACCCAGCTAGAATACCATTTCTCATGTACAGGCAATAGCTTTCAGGATAGCTCCCTTTCCAGTTGTTCCGACACACATGAAGATCAAGCTGCACATCTGCTACATATGTGTGGGAAGGCCTAGGAGCAGCCATGTATGTTCTTTGGTTGGTGTTTCAGACTCTGAGAGCACCAAGGGTTTAGGTTAGTTGACTCTGTTGGACTTCCTATGGAGTTCCTAGCCCCTTTGGGGTCCACAATCCTTCCTCATACTCTTCCATAAGAGTTCCCAAGTTCCATTCACTGTTTGGCTGTGGGTGTCTGTATCTGTCTAAGTCAGCTTCTGTGTGGAGTCTCTCAAAGGACAACTTGCTCTTGTCTATGCATAACAGAGTATCATTAATAGTGTTATGAATTAGTGCTTGCCCATGGGATGGGTCTCAAGTTGGGCCAGTTATTGGCTGGCCATTCCCTCAGTCTCTGCTCCATCCCCTGTGCCTCCATTTCTTGTAGACATGATACATTTTGGGTTGAAATTTTCATGGGTGAGTTAGTACCTCTATTGCTCCACTGGGGTTCCTGCCTGGCAACAGAAGCTGCTCTCTTCAGGTTCCATATCCCTAATGTAGTGAATCACAGCTAAGGTCACCCCCATTGATTCTTGGGCACCTCCCTTATCCCGGTCTTTGTCTCATCCTGGAGATGCCCTGTACCTCCTCACCCCCATCATTTGCATATTTTCATTATTTTCATGGCCATCTAGCCATCTCTCTTGTCCTATCTCACGCCTGATCGTGAATCCTGCAATCCCCTCCTTATCCTTCCTTCCTCTTAGTTCCTTACCTCTGTCTGCCTCTCACAACTACTTTATTCCCCTTTCTAAGTGAGATTCAAGCTTCCTCACTTGGAGCTTCCTTCATGTTTAGCTTCTTTGGATCTGTGGAGTGTATCATGCTACCTGAATTTTATGGCTAATAGCTACTTATAAGTGAGTATATAACATGCATATGCTTTTAGGACTGGGTTACCTCACTCTGGATGAAATTCTCAAATTCCCTCCATTTGCCTGCAAAATTAGTGATGTCTTTTTTAAAAAACATCTGAATAATAGTCCATTGCGTAGATGTACCACATTTTCTCTATCCATTCTTCAGTTGAGGGAGATCTAGATTGTTTCCAGTTTGTGTCTATCACAAATAACGTTGCTATGAACATAGTTGAGCCAGTGTCTTTTTAGGGTGGTGGAGTATCTTTTGGGTATATGCCCAGAAGTGGTATAGCTGGTTCTTGAGGTAGAACTAGTCTCAGTTTTCTGAGAAACTTCCAAATTGATTTCCAAAGGGGTTGAAAAAGATTACATTCCCATAAGCAATGAAGAAGTGTTCTCTTTGCTCCACATCATTGCTAGCATGTGCTATCTCTGGAATTTTTGATCTTAGATAGACTGATGGGTGTAAGATGGAACCTCAGAGTTATTTTGACTTGCATTTACTGGATGACTAAGGACTTTAACATTTCTTTAAGTGTTTCTTGGCCATTTGAGATTCTTCTGTCGAGAATTCTGTTTTTCCCCATTTTTAAATTGGGTTATTTGGGTTGTTTGTGCCTAACTTCTTGAGTTCTTTGTAAATATTTCATATTAGCCCTCTATCAGTAGGGTTGGTGAAGATCCTTTCCCAATCTTTAGGCTGCTGAGGTGTCCTATTAATAGTGTCCTTTGCCTTACAGAAGCTTTGCTGTTTCATGAGGTCCCATTTGTTGATTATTGGTCTTAGAGCCTGAGCCATTGGTGTTCTATTCAGGAAATTGTTTCCTGTACCAATCAGTTCAAGACCCTTTCTTCTAGATTTAGTGTATCCCATTTTATGATGAAGTCCTTGATTCACTTGGACTTTGGTTTTGTGTAGGGTGATAACTATGGACTATTTTCATTATTTTACATGTAAATATCTGGTTTGTCCAGCACAAATTTATTGAAGATGCATTCATTTTTCCATTGTATGGGTTTGAATTCTTTATCAAAAATAAAATGTATATAGGTGTGTGAGTTTATTTTGTGGTATTTTATTGGATTCCATTGATCAAAGCTTATGGATACTATCATATCATCTGCAAATAGCTAAACTTTGATATCTTCCTTTTCAATTTGTATCACCTTGATCTCCTTTAATTGTCTTATTGCTCTGGCTAGAAAGAACTTCAAGATCTGTACTGAATAGATAGGGAGAGAATGGGCAGCCTTGTTTTATTCCTGATTTTAGTGGAAATGCTTGAGGTTTCTCTCCATTTAGTTTGATGTTGGCCATTGATTTGTTGTATGTTGCTTTATGTTTAGGTATGTGCCATGTATCCCTGATTTCTCTAAGACTTTTAACACAAAAGAGTGTTGGATTTTATCAATGTTTTTTCAGTATCTTATGAGATAATCACATGATTTTTTTATTTCATTTTGTTTATATGCTGGATTATGTTGACGGAATTTTGTATATTGAACCATCCCTGCACCCCTGGGATGAAGCCTATTTGATCTTGATGGGTGATATCTTTGATATGTTTCTGGATTCAGTTTGCAAGTATTTTATTGAGTATTTTTGCATCAGTGTTCGTGAGAGAAATTAGTCTAAAATTCTCTTTCTTTGTTGAGTCTTTGTGTGGTGTAGGTATCAGGGTGACTGTGGCCTCATAAAATGAATTTGTCAGCATTCATTCTGTTTCTATTTTGTGGAATAGTTTGAGGAGTATTGGTATTAGCTCTTCTTTGAAAGTCTGGTATAATTCAGTACTAAAATCATCTGGCCCTGTGCTTTTTTTGGTTGGGAGGTTTTTAATGACTGCTTTTATTTCTTTAGGGGATATAGGGCTATTTCAATAGTTTACTTGATCTTGATTTAACTTTGGTAAGTGGTATCTTTGTAGAAAATCATCTATTTCATTAAATTTTGCAATTTTGTTGAGTACAGGGTTTTGTAATAAGACCTAATGTTTCTTTCAATTTCTGCAGTGTTAGTTGTTATGGCTCCCTTTTCATTACTAACTTTGTTTATTTGGATATGCCTCTCTGTCTCTTGGTTCATTTAGCTAAGGGTTTGTCTATTTAGAACCAGCTTTTGGTCTCATTGATTCTTTGAGTTGTTTTCTTTGTTTTTAATGGATTGATTTTAGCCCCAATTTTGATTATTTCTTCCCTTCTACTCCTTTGGGTGTGCTTGTTTCTTTTTTTCCTAGAGCTTTCAGGTGTACACTTCAATTGTTGATATGCAAACTTTCTAATTTCTTTATAGAGGCACTGAGTGCTATAAACTTTCATCATAGCACTGCTTTCATTGTGACCCATAAATTTGGGTATGTTGTGCCTTCATTTTCCTTGAATTCTAGAGGGTCTTTAATTTATTTCCTTATTTCTTCCCTGACCCAGAGATCATTGAGTAGAGAACTGTTCAACTTCTATGAGTGTGTAGGCTTTCTGGTGTTTCTGTTGTTGAAGTCCAGCTTTAATCCATGGTGGTCTAATAAGATTCAAGGTGTTATTTCTTTTTTTTTTTT
>NC_045030.1:43907167-43907858 GCF_008632895.1 Mastomys coucha
TCTCCTGGGGCTGCAGCCAAGATGATGGCCCTCCTTCGTGTCTGGGCCACACCATACTGTCCAGCCTGGAGCACACCAAAGGTGCACTGGTAGCCCATGCGGACCAGGCAAGGTGTTATTTCTATTTTCTTGTATGAGTTGAGGCTTGGTTTGTGACCAAATATATGTTCAATTTTGGAGAATATTCCATCAGGTACTGAGAAGAAGGTATATTCTTTTTTTAATTAATTAATTTTTTTAAAATTTGGGATACTGAACATTTATTTTTGTTTTTATTTATTTTTGCCATACTAAGCCTTGCTTTTTTTAATTTTATAAATTAAATAATTTATTTTTCTTATAAAGGCAAACATTTAATTGGGGCTGGCTTACAGTTTCAGAGGCTTAGTCCTTTATCATCATGGGAGGAAACATGGCAGTGTGCAAGCAGACATGGTGCTGGAGAAGGAGCTGAGAGTTCTGTATCTTGATCCCAAGGCAGTCAGAAGAAGACTATCTTCTAGGCAGCTGGGAGGAGGGTCTCAAAGCCCACTCCTACAGTGACATTTCCTCCAACAAGGCCACACCTACTCCAATAAGGCCACACCTCCTAATAGTGCCATTCTCTGGGTCAAGCATATTCAAACTACCACAGTGGCTTTGTAACATATCTCTTTAAATTTCTTTAGATTAGATAGATGACTGAAATTCC
>NC_045030.1:43908084-43908878 GCF_008632895.1 Mastomys coucha
TATTTTTTACTCTCCATATTTTATTCTACCCCCTGTCCACCTTCCGACTGTTCTATATCCCTGTCTCCACGTGGATGTCCTCACCCCCCAACCCCACCAGACCTTTAAACTCCCTGGGGCCCCCAGTGTCTTGAGGGCTAGGTGCATCATCTCTGAATGAACACAGTCTTTTACTGTATGTGTATTGGGGGCCTCATATCAGCTGGTGTATGGTGCCTGTTTTGTGGTCCAGTGTTTGAGAGATCTCGGGGGTCCAGATTAATTGAGATTGCTGGTCCTTCTACAGGATCTCCCAAGAAGGTATATTCTTTTATGTTTGGGTGAAATATTCTATAGATGTATGTTAGGTTCTTTTGATTCATAATGTCTGTTAGTTTCATTATTTCTCTGTTTAGTTTTTGTCTAGATGACTTGTCAATTGGTGAGCGTAGGGTGTTGAAGTCTTCCACTATTAATGTGTGGGGTCTGACATGTGATTTAAGATTTAGCAATCTTTCTTTTCAAGTGTGGGTGTCCTTGTGTTTAGGACATAGATGTTCAGAATTGAGATATCATCTTGGTAGATTTTTCCTTTGATGAGTATGAAGTTTCCTTCCCTGTCTCTTTTAATTAATTTTAATTAAAAGGCTATTTTATTAGATATTAGATTGGTGACTCCAGCTTGCTTCTTGGGTCCATTTGCTTGGAAAACTTTTTTTCCAACCTTTTACTCTGAGGTAATGATTATCTTCATTGTGGAGGCATGTTTCTTGTATGCAGCAGAATGATGGATCCTGTTTTTTTTTTTTTTTTTT
>NC_045030.1:43908985-43909926 GCF_008632895.1 Mastomys coucha
TCTTTTTATTGGGGAATTGAGTACTTTGATGTTGAGAGGTATTAATGACCAGTGATGGTTATTTTCTGTTCTTTTGGTGTCAATGGTGTTATTATGTGTGTGTGTGTGTGCACACGTGTGCTTTCCTTGTTTTTGCTGGTATAGAACTACTTATTTCCTGTGTTTTCTTGGATATAGTTATCCTCCTTGGAATTTTCCTTCTAGTATTTTCTATAGGGCTGTATTTGTGGCTATATAGTGTTTGAATTTGGATTTGTCTTAAAGTATCTTGTTTTCTTCATCTATGGTGACTGAGAGTTTTGCTGAGTACCTTGGTACCTGTGGTTTTTTAAAAGGTTGCAAGATATCTGTCCAGACCCATCCAGCTTTTAGAGTCTCTGTTGAGAAGTGGGGTGTAATTCTGATAGGTCTGCCTTTCTATGTTACCTGCTGCTTTTCCCCTGACTGCTTTTAGTATTCTTTCTTTGTTTTATAGATTTAGTGTTTTGATTATTATATGGCCAGAGGATTTCTTTTGTGGTCCAGTCTAATTGGTGTTCTATAAGCTTCTTGTACATTTATATGCATCTCTTTCTTTAGGTTGGGAAAGTTTTCTTTTATGATATAGTTGAAAATATTTCTGGGCCTTGGAGCTGGGACTCTTCAACTTCTTCTATTCCTATTATACTTTAGTTAGGTATTTTCTTGAGCCCAGATTTCCTGGATGTTTTGTGTCAGGAATGTTTTAGAATTAACATTTCCTTTTACTGATGGATCATTTTCTTCTATTATAACTTCTACACATGAGATTCTTTCTTTTATCTCCTGTATTCTGTTGGTGATACTTGCATTTGTTGTTCCTGCTCTTTCCCTAGGTTTTCCATCTCCAGAATTTCCTTAGTTTATGTTTTCTTTTTCTTTTCTTTTCTTTTCTTTTCTTTCTTTCTTTTTTCCCCTTAGTT
>NC_045030.1:43910175-43933440 GCF_008632895.1 Mastomys coucha
GAAATCCACCTGCCTCTGCCTCCCAAGTGCTGGGATTAAAGGCATGTGCCACCACCGCCCAGCAGTTTATGTTTTCTTTATTGATCTTATTTCCATTTTCAGGTCTTATACAATTTTATTTATTTCTTTCACCCGTTTAATTGTATTTTCCTGTATTTCTTTAAGGGATTCATTCATTTCCTCTTTAAAGGCCTGTATCATCCTATAAGATTGGATTTACTGTCATTTCTTATGTTTAAGTTGTGTTAGGATATCAAGGGCTTGCTATAGTGGGGTAGCTGTGCTTTGGGAGTGTCATATTGCCCTGTCCTTTTCTGATTGTATTTTTTCAAGGTCATTTAGCCATCTGGGTGGTTTTGATCCCTGGATGTTTTTGTTGTAGTAGGTATTGGAAATGGGTGAACCTCTATGGTTCTGGTGTGGCAGACTACTGATGAGTATCTTTGGTCTGTATGGTTGTAGAGCAGCAGTTCTATATGGTACAGGAGCCTTAGGTCTGATGTATGTAGGTGGAGAGGTGGCAGGAAAATGGAGGTCTCCCTGGGCTAGCAGGCTGCTCAGGGCAGCTTGGCTTGGCTCAGAGGGTTCAGAGAACAGGGAAGATGGATGGGGGGAAGGGAAGCTTTCCTGTATGGTTCAGGAGTCTGATGAAGGTGGAGGAGAGATCATAAATACTTCTTATATTAGTAAAGATGTGACATATTAATAAGCTTGACCTGTGTTCCATTTCTAGTATGCCTGCGTGGCCTAAAATATCTTATTAATAGCTAGCTACATAGTTACAGAGAATTATTTTGGAAATAGTACCAGATTGTTTCTGTGTGATGCCAGCAGTCTGGGCAATCAGAGTTGTGCCTAACTGTCCTTTGTGTACACTATCAGTTTTAGTCTGTAGCCTTGGTGATCTGGTTCTGTGCCCAAGATCCACTGTGGCTGTATTCTAGGTGCTGTTTGGTGACTTTTGACTGTATAGGCCCAGCTATAACAAGACTATGAATAAAAAGAATCCCAGTTCAGATTCTATGAAGTCTATTATTTGAGATTGTATATGTATAACACATAGACAGTAATAACTACCTAAGAACCATTCATACCTTGCCTTTGTGTGTAAGAGGATTTTAAAGCTAATGTCTTATGATGAAATCCTAAAGCATTCAACATCATGGCAGAATGATATTATCAATATATTTATAACATAATATAATATAAGCTCTTCTGAGAAGTAGTGGAAAAGTGTATTAGGCTGTTTTATATTATTATAACAAATACTCTAACCCCCAAATTAAGTGAGAAAGGGTTTATTTTAGCTTATAGATCCACAGGGACACAGTCAATTCTGGAAAGAGCATTAGTTATGTTTCTGTTGCTGTGATAGAGTAACAGGACAAAAAGCAACTTGAAGAAAAAATGTTTATTGTAGCTTATAGTTCTCGAGGGATAGAGTCCATAATAGCAGGGAGGGAATGGCAGCTGGGCAATGAGGCAGGCCTGGCAGTCAGGAAGCAGAAAGATCACATTCTATC
This sequence comes from Mastomys coucha, assembly GCF_008632895.1. NCBI lineage: Eukaryota > Metazoa > Chordata > Mammalia > Rodentia > Muridae > Mastomys > Mastomys coucha. The sequence goes on from NC_045030.1 coordinate 43,911,699, forward strand.
TATATATAAGAGGGAGAGAGGGAGGGGGGAGGGAAGGAGAGAGGGAGAGAGAGAGAGGAGAGAGGGAGAGAGAGAGAGAGAGAGAGAGAGAGAGAGAGAGAGAGAGAGAGAGAGAGAGAGCAGGAAGTAGGGCAAGGCTATGCATCTTCAAAGCTCAGCTCATTTACCAGTAACATACTTCCTTTACTTCCTAAAATTTCCATAGCATCTCCAAACACAGTCACCAACTGGGGACCAAATGTTCAAATACATGAGCCTATGTGGACATTTGTCTTTCATTTAAACCACAGTAGTAGAGAAAACATGGGCCCAGGCAGGAAATACATAGCCATAGGAACCAGGAGCTAGTTGATCACATTGTATCTGGACTCAGAAAGCAGAGAAAGAGAATAGTGAGTGGCACCAGGTTATAAAACCAGAAGGTACTTAGTCATGTATCTCCTCTACCAAGGCTTTACCTCCTGAACATTCTCTAATCTTCCTAAACAATACCAACAGCTAGAGAACCAAGGGTTTAAAGACATGAGCATATGGTGGACATTTCCAATTCAAACTATAGCAGAAGCCATCTGTCTCTTAGTCATGAGATCCAACTCAGAACTTGCATTAGTCCTTTTATATGTTAAACGTTTGTTTTACTCCTTTAAAGATTTATGTTAATTAGTTCTTTGAGAGTTTCACATAATGTGTTTTGATCATATTCATTCCTCCCCCAACTCCTGCAAGATCAATTCCCAGTTCCTACCCACCCAACTTTGTGACTTCTTTTATTAATACTCATTGAGTCTGATTTGGGATTCCTATGTTTTCTTGGGTGTATGGCCTTCCACTGGAGTGTGGTTGCCTTACCAAGGGACAAACTCTTAAAGAAAACCGACTATCTACCAGTTGCCAACATCCCCCCATCAATAGGGATAGGAATTCGTGCCCACTTCCCTTCTTAATGTTAGAATTCTTATGACTTGACCCTGCACATGTCTTGAATATGTTGTCACAACCACTGTTCATATGCATTGCCTCAGTTCTTTATAATTTCTACCACTTCTAGTTCTTAAACTCTTTCTCCCTTTTCTCTGTATTTTGACAATTTGTCTTTGTGTTCCCTACCATCTACTGCAAATAGAAGCTTCTCTGATGAAGATCAAGAAATGTATTAATTTTGGGGTATAAAAATAAGTCTTAAGAAAATGTTTATTACTTCCATTACATTCTTAACATTTTGCACCAGTTGTCATGCCTTGTCAGGCCAGTAATGATTATAACCTACAAGGTTTGTAGCAGGGTTAGATTGGTAACCTCTTTTCTTCTCTTGTAATATAAATGGTACCTTTAGCACTAGGAAAGCTAGCCAGTAGGGATGAGACTTCCAGGTCAGTACCAGCTTGATATTTCCATGTTCTAAGACTCAAGTATGTAGTGTCTTTAGCAACAGGGTTTTATTGCCAAGTTCTGGAGGGTACCAATAGCATAGACAGTAGCTAGTAATACTTGAGAGTCTATGATATTTCCCTGGCCAACATCTCCCAAAGAGGAAGACCATTCCTGGTAGTGGGTTTTTATTTCTCAGCCTGTGGTATCTAGTAGGGACATTGCTACCCCATTATAAGGTAACTTCATTTTATTTCTTACTCACATATGTGTGTATTTATATATGTATATGTATATATATGTATGTTCGTGTATATATTATGTATGTATGAATAAGTATGTATATGTTTATGTACATATATATTATATATATACATTCCTATGTAATGTTTTTGAAAGGTCTTTAGTGTTGTTTATCCCTCCGTATATTTCAAACAAGAATCTTATTAAAAGAGAGTGATTGCTTATCTAGGTCTCTCTTAAAATACCATCTCTATGCCTTTATTTTGGGGGCTCCTAAGGGGCATTAAACAGTTTTAGAAGTTTTCAGACAATATTGAGAATAGCAGGGATCTTCTTATTTGTTTTAGCCTTCAGGATATATAGTTACATCTATAATTTAATCATGAGAAACCATAGTTTAATCATGTAACTTGATAAAACTAATATGCTGTTCACAGTTGAATATATTTTTTACCTATTCAAGACCCTTTAACAGAACATTTTTCTTGAACTGATTTTTTCCCTCATGGTCAGTAAACCCAATTAGTCATGTGATTAACTATTTAGTTGCTTCTTATACTGAACATACTAATTTGCACTTTGAAATAGTTTTCTGCAACCAGTCATTTTGGATTTTTGTATCTAGACCGCCAATAAATCCATGTACAAATTGGTCAGATTTATTTTTTTAGAGGAGTGTGAATAACTGAATAAATAAGGCATGATCCTATGTAACATTGGTATTCTGTTGTCTTCTCTTGATCAGAAATAGAATGGTTTGGACATTTAATCAAAACAAAAGAAGAGATGAAAGTGTATTGTCAAACCATAGTATTTCCCACAAGTAGTAAAATCTGACTACTTGTCAAGAATGTGGTTACATAACATATCAACGGTAAAAGAAGTAAACTGATAATAATACATTCAGCTTTTCTAAAAGTGAAGATTTTAACTGGGCTTAGACATGATTAGTTAATGTTCTTTCTGCTTTGAATAAACTCTCTATTTTGCATTCATCAATCATCAAATGTTCCCCATGACAAAGGCTGGTGAACTTTTGTTTCCAACACTATTCTTGTTCATAATTGTCATTAACCTAATAGAATTGAATCTATTCTTTCCTCTGGATTTCGTTTCCTAGAACATGAATATTCTGCTTCTTTAGATATATAACTAAAGGCTGTATAAATCAAAGAGCTAGAAGAATTATCTTTGATTGAAGGAGGATGAGGTGCTATAAATACATGTCTAGACACCCCCCCTTAGCTTTCATCTCTGCATCATTAATAAATTCATTAATGAGGGCTCTGTTCACATATCTATTATGAACTCTAATCATTTGTGTGTTTGAATCAAGCTCTTCTGCCTTCATTAGTGTCATTAATGCCTGTCAGCAAATGATAATGTGGGAGACTCTTACAAATTTATATGCATTCCTAGAATGAAAACTCAACTGCAGTCAGTATTCTTGCATGACAGCAGCTGTAACAAATGACTGTCCTTCCCAAGAGAAGTGTAAACAGGTCGCTAATTAATGCATTTACCATTAGCTTCTGTTTAGTCTTCAGTCATAGCGTATTCATTTATTATGTTGGGACACCAAGTACAATGCTGTTATGGAAATGAGGTATTTGTACAATCTTCTTAGATCCACATGACAGATTGAGTTATCTACCTATTTTTCTCTCAGCACTTTACCAGATATTAGCAAGTATGGAATGACCTTGGAGAAGGTCTAACTTTATTGTCAGCCTTCTGGTGTAAATTGCATAATGGTTTGGCAGTTTATTTAAATGTAGGCAGTGGAAATCATCCCTTTTGTGTGGGTACAAAATTGGTTTGGGGCTAAGAGGAAAGGGAAATAAACTGTAACTTTTAGGATGTTTTTCTCTCATGGAATTTAAATAAAAATTAGAAGTGAAGTGGTGCAATGATTCATTGTTACCAAAAGAGTCAAAAGGAGATTTTGATGATCAGTCTTCTTCCCTCATATCCACAAAGTGGTTGACATCTCTCAAAAACTACATTTAAGGCATTTATTTCTTCAAGATGGCAAATCCCCCAAATCTTCAGATAAAAGCTTCAAATAAATAGGAGAATTAAAGAAACCTAGACAGGCTGTACTTGTTTCTCTTTCTCTCTCTCTCTCTCTCTCTCTCTCTCTCTCTCTCTCTCTCTCACACACACACACACACACACACACACTATAATATAAATAAAATGTTACACAGTGATCATAACCATTTATTCATTAAACATTTCAATTTGTATTAAATTTATTTATTTATTCAGTGTACGTGTGTGCAGACGCATATGTGCCCACTCCTGTGTTGGGTTGGAGGCAAGTGCCTTTACCTAGAGTTCCATCTTGCCAGCCCTTCAGTAAATATTTACAGAACAATACATTGGACAAGGTACTATTATACATGTTTAGAATACTGATATGGAAAAGATTCAGCCTAACTTCCAAGAAACTCAGGATAAAATAATCTGATAATTCTGTTTATTTCAACACAAGTAACATAGGCACTATGATAATCATATGACCAGGATGCTGCAGCATTATAAATGAGACTTTTTTTTCATGGAAAGAAAAGACATAATGAAGAAGGTAAAATCTGAGTTGATTCTTAAGGGATCTTAAGGGATCAAAAGAAATTTTTAGTGGAGGATTAAGTAAGTCAAGTTGATAGAATAGAATGTGCAAAATAAAATATTAGGCAATATACTAGGATGACAAGAAACTTAAGATATTGGAGGACTGTGTGAATAGAGGGGTGCCTGAGATTAAGTTATATATGAAGAAGTATATGAGAGCCAGGCAGAAAATTTTCTCAATCTCATGAAGATTGCTTGAACTTTATCACATTGGAAATAGCATTAATGGAATCATGGCATAGCCAGGTTGGGTAATAATGATATTTTGGGCTAGGAGGGATTATAAGTAGGGATAGTAGTTAGAAGCTTGATGAAGTAGTCTAGGCAAATAAGTGATAAGGAGTATTCAGTTCATCACTAATCCAGTTCAGAGAAATTAATGACCGCCTATATGTATATAAAGTGGGAATTAAGAATCAACATAGCCTTATGGTTTCAAGTATTTAGAGATACTAAAAAGCTGTGTTGCTATTGCATACAGTTAGCAATCCGTACACAGAGAAACTGAGGCATGTAGATGTAATTTGTGGAAACCAACATTTTAGACCTCTTATTGGCTGATTTCTTTCTCAGAGCGTTCATGTAATTTTATTTTCCTTTTCTTTTTCATTTTATTCCTTCTAATTTCTCCTCTTTCTCTCTTACTTTTTATTTTTTATTTTTTTTGGAGCCCAGATGTCATGTAACTCAACCTGTTCTCAAATTCACTATGAGACTCCCAATGAACTTTTGATTCTCTTACTTCACCACTGTAGTGCTGGAACTTGCAGGGCTATACCAGCATGCCTAGCTTCCATTTTTTTCACTTTTCTTTTCCATATGGTGGTGTGTGTCTCACTATGTACTTAAGGCTATATATATTCAAACCCATGATTCTCATTCTTTAGACCTTAACTGCTGAGAATATAGGTGTGTGCTACCATGTCTAGCTTAGAACTTCTTAAAAGGTTTCGAATCTAAACCTCAACCTGGAGGAGTGAATTAGGAACCACATATATTATGAAATCTTGTTTTTTACTTTTTATTCAGGAATAGGGTGCTTCTTTGTGTGTTATTTAAGCTATATACATATGATAAGCAGGCATACAATTAAGTAGTAATTTAATTAATAAAGTGGGAAGAGTAGTAGACTGGGAGTCAGGTGGCATAAGTCTAATTCTGGTTCTTCTTAAATATTTGCTTGAGTTTAGATAGTCTTTAAACTAAGTTGGGGTCAGATATTCTCATCTCTAGTGTAATACTTAACATTTAACATTTGATATTTGGCTTTATCTGTATCTATGATTCATCCTGTAGTTTGAACAACATTTATCTATCCATTTATATATCCAGGAAACAATTTTTTAAACTAAAGCAGCATAAACATTCAGAAATTTATGATCAGGTGTAGACAGGTCAGGTTTTAAGGATTTTTGTCACTTTTCTTTGACATTTATACACTAACCTGCTTGTAATATTTCATTGCTATGTTCAGATTCAACCTCCATTCTTCTTGGTATGGAAAAAACTATTGAGCTCTAAGAGGTTGGTAAAAAGAAATATATGGTTCATCTCCATTTTTGTGCTTTCTCAAATAAGCTGCTCTAGCCAGCAGAAGGTTAAAGAAAACAGAAACAGATATCAGTTATCTGCTGGCACCTTATAGGCAAACATTTGCTTCCATTTTTTTCTGGTTCAAGAAGATCTTTTCCTTGTTGTATTAGTGATAGAATGGCACCAAATTTAAGCTAAGTGCTTTTGATAAAAGTCAATCCTTTTTTTTTTGGATTTAGGTTTACCAATATCTAGAAAAGAGACACCTTTAGAACATGGAGGATGTTATAAAGATGAAGGAAAGTCTAAAACAGGAGTAGTAAAATGAATTTCAATGCTGTATCACCTCCAGTTGATTGATATTAGTTATTCATGGCTTGGTGTTCAAGAACATCAATTTGTGTCTAAGCTCATTTGGAAAGAGTAATAATTGTTATGTGTATAGGGTAGGTAATGGCAGAACACAGCCAGTAATGTATTAGAGCTTATCACTGGAATAATGAGACTCTTTGGGGGTGTCATTGTCTCAGTCAAATAGGAAAGGACACTTCTATTGTTTAACTGAAGTAGGTCCTCCACAAATTACAGTTTATTCAAATTATTACAGTGTTTTACCCCCATGAGTCTATGGAAATATGAGAAAATACTTTTCTTCTTTTGATTGCCATGGATTCCACAATGGTCTTAAGTTGCTGAATTTGGAATGGTAATAAAATCAGTTATAATGATCGACAACTACATGGTCATTAAAATTAACTGCTGCTTTGGAGTGAGGTTAAACTGTCCAATTTATAGTCAGAGCATTTTACCATTTTTGGGTCAGAGTAAGTAATGCATTAGGAATTTGCTAACCTTGTAAAGGGAGAAAGAGAAGAGAAACAAGTAGAAAGAGGAGAAGAAAGGAGAGAGAAAAAGAAAAGGAGGGGGAAGAAGTGACGAAGGGGCATCAATGAGGGCTAGGGAGAACAGAGAGGGAAAGAAAGAAGAGAGAGAGAAGGAGAGGCAAACATGGAAGTAGAGGGAGGGGGAGAGAGAGGTTTAAGAACTTCAAGGAGTTAGAAATATATAACGCTAATTCATAGTGTGTGAGTGTGTGTGTTTGTGTGTGTGTACATGTGTGTGGAAGCCACAGGTGTCCATTCTCAGAAACACCACTCATCTTTGTTTCTCAGAAACACCACTCATCTTTGTTTTAGTCAGGAGTCTCTAGAGCAGTGGTTCATGACACTTTGGGGGTTGAATGATCCTTTCTCAGGGGTCACTGAAGACAATCAGAAAACACAAATATGAAGTACCAACAGAGATAATTTTATGGATGGGGTCACCACAACATGAAGAACTGTATTAAAGGGTAGTAGCATTAGGAAGATTGAGAACCATTGCTCTAGAGGAACAGAACCAATAGAATGAACATACTTTAAAGGGAAGTTTATTAGACTGGCTTACTGAATATAACCTAGGTAGTCCAACAGTGGGAAGACTGAGAACTGGGAGGCTACTGAGTACATGACTCTGAATGTGTTAGCAGGTCCAGGTGTGTGGAAGCCACAATGTAGCCCACGCAGTCGTCTTGCCAGCAAGAAGACACGTGGACACACTAGGTTCCTTCTGCAGCAACGTTTTATTGTCTCCATCCATAGGGAAAAAGGGGTCGAGCCCAATATCCGCACTGCTTATATACACCACAGCGTGGTGTGTCTGCTCATGATTGGCTGTTCGCTCATTACCCTATGTAACGCCCCGGGATGGGCCGTGACATGGCGTCCTTTTCACTCCACGCACATGCGCAAACAGTTGTTTACTCGACAGCGGAAGTAGGCGCCATCTTGCCATGGCGAATGCCTGTCCAGCTTCACGGCTCCCCACACCACAAGTGTCCATTCTTAGAAACACCACTCTTCTTTGTATTAGTCAGGAGTCTCTAGAGCAGTGTCATGGCACTGTAGGGGGTTGAATGACCCTTTCTCAGGGGAAGTCCTAGAGAATTATTTGAGCACTGGTTTTCATTCCACATTGGTAACCTGGAAAACCTTGTTCTTCTAATGTCAGCAGTAGCAACAGCAGACACAAGATTCCAATATGGTACATGAACTTGCCAGCACAACATAGGGCAAGCAGAAAAAAGGAAAAATATCTTTTTACCCAGACTTCTTTTTTTCTGGGCTGCCAACAGATGGCACTACCCACTTTTAGGGTGGATCATTCTCCTTCAATTAAAGTAATCAAGAAAATTTCTCACAGCTGCTCCCAAAGGTTTCTTTGTTAGTCATTAATTCCAGATTCCAGCCAAGTTGACAGTCAAGACTAACAGAATCTCTTATTTGTTTGGAGCACACCAATTAGGCTAAAATAGATGGCTAGTGAGCTTGAAGTACCCCTTTATCTCAACCTGTCTCTACCTATTCATTTTTTTTCAGGACAACATTCATTATAAGTGTAGAGTTTTTCATTACTTTTTATTTTAAAACTTCGTTCTTTAAAAATCTCATGCATGTATTTAATGGATCTTGAGCCTATCCATCCCTGACTCTCTTCTAATTCCCTGCAGGAGCCTCCATCATATCTGTCTACTAACTTCATGTCTTCTTATTTATTTATTTGCTTGATCATTTAACTTACAGGGTTCATTAGTGCTGCCCATATATGCACATGGGAGTGTAGTCATCCATAGTGTCATGAGGAAATTACCAGTGGTCATACTCCTAAAGAGAAATGATTTGCCTCCCCCAAGTAGCCATCAACTACCAATAGCCTGAGGCCCCTTTCCACTTCATGGTGAAGTTTTAAATTGATTTTGTGAAGGTCTTTTGTAACTAACCACAGCTACTTCGAGTTTCTATGTAAAACAGACTTCATGTCCAGAGGGCAACATAGCACAATATTCTTTCCATTTTATGGCTCCTACATTCTTCCAACCTGCTCTTCTGAGATGTTGTTTGAGTGTTGGTGGTGGTGCGGGCATTGATATAGATGTTCCATCTATGGATAAGCACTCACAGTCACTAATTCTCAGCACGTTGAATAGTAATGCATCTCTACACTAACTACTACCCAATAGTAATAGGAAGCTTATCTGATCATGGTTGAGAACAACACAAATCTATGGGTATAAATATAAATATTTAGAAAGCAGTTTGACAGCATGGCCATTTAGAAAAATTGTATCAGTAGGTTCTTCCCTGGGGCCTTTTACTTCTCTAGCCATGGGTTTTGACCATGTACCAGTGCAAGGCATGAGTCCTCTCCTATGGCTCAGGCCTCAGCTTAAAGAAAGTGGTTGGTTACCCTCATAAACAGTTTCACTACTATTGCACATATTGGCTAGAAGGTCAGCTCTGTAGCATTCAGGATACCATGTTGAATAAGACTATTGATGCCTTTTCTTCCCAAGCAGCTTCTATATATCACTTTCTAGCACTATGAAAGGGAGAGTTACCTTGTCAGTTCAAGACTGGTTTCTCAATGTCTTGCAACCAAAAGTGTCTTTAGTAATTGGTTTTACTGTTTAGATAAGGTGGGAAACCAAGAGCAATGATAATAGCTTTTATTATTTTGGGGGTCTATTGGGGCCTCTCTGTTTAATAACACTCAGGGAAATAACTAATTCCTAGCACTGAGCTTTTTCATTTAAATAACCCATGACTTTTTGGAGCAGTATTGTATTGTTAATGAATATGGAATATATTCTACAAAATTATCAACATGACAGCAATTATTATACATCTAGCAGTACTAACTCTGAATGTTTGTGCCCTCAACTTCTCCCATAAAAGGACATTTAATGGCAGATTGGATTAGAAAACATGATCTTTTGGTTTTGCTACCTGCATGAAATATATTCCACCATCAATAATAGACACCATCATTGAGTACAGGAATGGAATAATGTATCCCAAAAAAATAGAACCAAGAAGCAGGATGGTGAGCAGGTGGAGGTGGGTAGGGAACAGGGGTTTGTTTTAGTTTTAGTTTTCTTCTTTTCTTTTTTCTTTTGGAGGGGAACCTGGGAAAGGAGATATTGTAAATAAAGAAAACATCTAATTAAAAAAATAACTAAAAAGCAATTGGGTGTATCTATTTTAATATCCAACAAAAGACTTCAAATCAAAACTAGTCAAAGGAGACAAGAAAGATTACTTTATACTTGTTGCAGGAATAGTCAGCCAGGCCAACAGTCAAAGAGGAAGTTAAAATTCTAAAACACTTATGAACCAAATACAGGTGCACCTAACTTCATAAAACACATACTTTAACCACAATACCACAGATTAAACCCAACACAGCGATAGAAGATAACTTCAATAGCAGAGTATCATCAAATAAAGGCAACCCAGACAAAAATTAAATAGAGAAACATTGGAGGTAAATAACATCACAAATCAAAAACAACCTAACAGGCATGTACAGATCTTTCTACCCAAACACTAAAGAATCCATATTCTTTTCAGAAGCCCACAGAACTTTCTCCAAAGTTGATCACATTTTAGGACACAAAGAAAATAACAACAAATAGCAGAAAACAGAAATTATCCTCTATTATTATTTGACCAGAATGGAATAAAAGTAGATATCAATAGCAATAGAAAATATAGAAAATACATAAATTTAAGAAAACAACGTATGTCTGAATGGTAACTGAATTAAGGAAAACACCAAGAAAATATAACAATCCTTGAACTAAATTAAAAGAAAAACATACTATATACTAAAATCTGTGGGGTACAATGAAGGCAGTTCTAAGAGATAATTTTATGGTGCAAAATACTTGCATAAAATATTGATAGATCTCACATTAATAATTTAATGATCTACCTGAAGAAAGGCCATGGCAAAACAAGAACAAACCAAACCCTAAAAATAGTAGGTGAGAAGAGAGAATTAAAATCAAGAATGAAATTAATAAAATATAGATAAAAACAACACAAAGAATTGATGCAAAGACCTAGATCTTTATTTTATTCATTTACTTTACTTGGCCCTTTGGCTTCTTATACAATATATATGTATATATTTACTGATATTTTTTGAGATTATAATATAATTACATTTTTCCTTTTTTCTTCTCTTTTTAAACCCTCCCATATACTCCTCTCTGTTTTTTAGGATCATGGCCTCTTTTTTTCACTAATTGTTATTGTACTTCTATATGTATATACACATGCACATACATACACACATGTACTTGTATAAACATACATATTCATAAATATTATGTTTACTTTGTATGTAACTTGACATATAGTAAAGGTTGATCATATTCTGTTATTTCTTCCAGCTGTTCTCTGATCCTCCCTAGTGTTTTGAAATGATAAACAAGATAGACAAACTTTTATTCTTTTTTGCATACTTACTATAGTTTTCCCTTCTTCTTCTCCTCCCAGCTCCTTCCCCTCTTCCCCTCTCTCTGCCCATCTATCCACTTCCCCTCCATTTCTCTTCAGAAAATGACATGCCTTCCATGGATATCAACCAACTACAGCATAACAAGTTGCAGTTAAGACTAGGCACCTCATCTCATATTGGAGTGGGTGACTCAGTGGTAGGAAAAGGGTCCCAAAAGCAGGCAAAAGAGTCATAGGCAACCCCTGATCCCCCTGTTAGGAGTCTCACAAGAAGACTAAGCTACATAACTGTAATGTATATGCAAACGTCCTAGGTCAGTCCCATAAGGCTCCCTGCTTATTGGTTCAGTCTCAGTGAGATCCTGTGAGCTCTGCTTAGCTGATTCTGTGGGCCATACTCTTGTGGTTTCCTTGACCCTTATGGCTCCTACAATCTATCTTCCCCCTTTTTCTGTAGGATTCTCTGAGTTCTGCCTAATATTTGGCTATGGGTCTCTGCATGTATTGCTATCAATTGCTGGGGGAAACTCTTTGATGACTATTGGACTAGGCACAAGTCTATGAGTATAGCAGAATATCATTAGGAATCATTTTACATCCTAGGAAGATTGATAAACTCATAACCAAATTAATCAAAGATGCAAATAGAAGAGCCAAGTTAATAAAATTAGAAACAAGAGGAGACATTACAACATGTAAAAATGAAATTAAAAAATCATAAGGACCTATTTTAAACTCTCTGCTTACTAACCATACATTTTTTATATTAGGGCACAGAGACAGACTATATGATATGTACAATATCTGGTTTAGTTCATCTGATAAACAATTTTCTAGGTATTGATTAAAGAAGAGTTAATATAAAATATTAATGACATGTACTGTGTACAGATAGAAAAGAGTTGATATATTAATAATATAGCTTCATAAGATTTTTGCAATTACAAACTCTTTGGAATCATGAGAATCACTTGACTCAATTCATCCTAGAATATAGCCATATGGTGGCATGCCATACCTGGCCCTGTAGTTCTCAGGTACTGTATAATTAAAATTAAAATTGCTTTTGTTTTCAGGACAGATTTTAACTTCTGAATCTACTACTATGTTGGCATGCTATATTTGAAATATATTTGTTTAAATTTATTTTTAAAAGTCTTTAAATGGTAATATAATATACATAAGCAATGCACTATGAACACATTCACCCCAACTACCTTCTATTATTCTCTTTCCACTACTACAGTCCCCTTCTTTCCAATAAGGCTCCCTTAAATATCCATGTTGTTGTTTTTATTGTTGATGTTGTTGCGTGTATAAGTCTTGTGTAGGTAAGCATATGTACTATGTGTTCATAAAAATTGTAAACATTTTCCCACTGTCTATTACAGCATCTGCCTGTGTTTTTGAAGCAGCAACATTATCCATCATCTATAAAATGCTTGAGAAATGGACTAGGAAATAATTTGGTCTAATGCATACTTAAGGTTTCCTTTTATTCCCTGATGGACATTAAGGTCAATTCCAAACATTTTTTATCCCATGGGAATAAGAATGAACATGACAAAGCAAGAGAGTAGCTATTCTGTGGTGCTAAGGTAGAACTATTGTCTGAGATGGGTGCACATATTTTCCTTTGTACCTGTAGTTTTCCCCTGTGCACTCTGACGATTATCTTATAAAACATCCTGTATTTTAATGTATAGATAGTTGTTAGGCCTAGCTTTCTCCGTGGGGACAAGAGTAGAGTTGTGAATGATCTAGTTGCTGCAACAATCTGTCAAAAACCTACTCTTTCCTTTCCTTTTGTTTTTGAATCAACTTTGAAAGCATGCCACGTGATAGATTTCCATGAAGACTTTGTTCCTGTTCATTGCTTTCCTTCGCTATTCTCCTTGTCTTCCTATTGTTGGTCCCTTTCCCCATGCAGAGTAGGCCCCTTTCTGCTTTCATGTCATGTTCTATTTTCCTTCCCTCTTAAGATCCTTTCATTCTGTCTCATGATAGTCTTTCTGGTTTCATGACCTACAGACCTACCTACCTACCTACACACACACACACACACACACACACACGTGCACACACACACGTGCACACACACACACACACACACACACACATACACACATACTTTCTTAAGTCTTGATTCGTATGGTAGAAAAGAGTATTTTTCTGAGTCTAGCTTAGTTTTCTTAACATTATGATCTCCAGTTACATTCACTCTCTTATAAATATTACGATTTTCTTTGTGACTTGATGAAATTCCTTTGTGTATTTGCACTCTATTTTTCATTCATCTCTTGATGAATATCTAGGCTAGTTCTATTTCTTAACTAAATATCAGGATAGTGAAATAAATGTGAATGCATAGGTATATTTGTGGTAGGACTGACTCATACGGCAGATCTATTTTTAGTTATTTAAGGAGTATTTACACTGGGTTGGGTATTGACTACATCAGTCCATACTCCTACTAGTGGTAAATACAGTTACCTATTTTCCCTTATTCATAACAGCATTTGTTATTTCTTGTTTTCTTGTTGTTATTCATTCTGATTGGGGCTGGAGTAAAACCAGAAAGCAACTTTTATTTATATTTCCTTGATGCTTAAGGATATTGAACAATTAAGATGGACTTTTGACCCATTTCTGTTTCTTCTTTTGAGAACTATTTAGTTCATTTACTGACTAGAAAGTTTGTTTTTTGCCTTTAATTTTTAAAGTTCTGTCTACATTGTATATGTTAACCTCTTGTCTGGCATACCGTTGGAAAAGATACTTTTCCAGTTGGTATTTATTCTTTGGTCTGGTGAGTGCTTCCTTTCCTTCACAGAAGCACTTTAATTTCATGGCATCAATTTTGTTAATATTTCAGAAGTCTCTATAAAGAAAAATCCCCCACAAGATTTAAAAGGAATTAACTTATAGAACATTTTCATTCTTGAATTTGGTATCTTTTACCATTGGAAGGGTGCAGTTTGCTTCTAGGAGTCTTTGCTTCTAGCCTGAAAATAGTCTCTTGGTAAAAAAATAAAATAAAATAAAAACCAGGTACAGGAGGATATTATTCTGACCATGAGAAAGTGTCCCAGTTTATATGGTCGTTGATAGAACTAAAGTAAAAGAATGTAGGACACTTTCCATAATGAATCCCTCTGGAAATGGAAAACTAACAGCAGGTGTTGCCATCAAAACAGCTTTGGCTTTCAAAGTTATCCCTTTATCTCTTGCCCCAGTAGTCTCTCTCCTCCCCTCTCTTGGTACTTTTACTAGAACCAGAACAAATTTTGGCTCCATAGGATCCCAATTACCCTTGCCCCTAGCTTAAGTATTGGTAGGCTGAGTTTGGGAAGTTCACAGGTCTAGGAGCTTTAATAATAAAGTTTAAGTAGAGTCAAAGCTCTAATATTAATGCTAGTAATTTCAACTTAATAATAATTTACAGGAATGACCCCAAAGTTACCTTTGTTATGCAAAATCTTAAAAAATAAATTTATTAGCTGGGTGCTGGTGGCTCACACCTTTAGTTCCAGCACTTGGGAGGCAGAGGCAGGTGGATCTCTGACTTCAAGGCCAGCCTGTTCCATAGAATGAGTTCCAAGATGGTCAGGGCTACACAGAGAAACCCTGTCTTGAAAAACAAAACAAAAAAAAATGGTTTGGAAATTGTTCAAATTTTCATAGGAATAAAGAAAAGTATAATGAACCTCCAAGTAACTAATCTTCCAGTTTCAACATTTAGTATTATACATCCTTAGCAGGAAGGCTTTTATCCATTCGAAGTTTAATTATTAGTTTGATCTAGAATTATTTATTTACTGCCCAGTCTTTAAATAAACTATTGTAAAATAGAATACTCACCTTCAATTTGTAAATGATCTGTCAGTTGCAAATAGTTCCTAATTGTCTCAGTGTGATTCTGAGATAATATTTTCTTAAAGCATCTTGAATCCAGCTGTTGCTTTTCAAAACAAGTAAATATAACTAGATTTACATTTATTAAAAAATAAATCAGCATTAAGGGTGAAGATTGTATTATATAATGTAGATTTCCAAACCAAGTTATTAAGTATAGGATGGGGATGCTCAAATGTTGAGTTGTTTTTATTTGAAAGCAGCAATAACCTTGTTTTCCTCAAGTTATGCCAAAATTTTGATTTTCTCTGGCTCACACTGACCCCTTTGCTATTGTCTTGAGATAATATCAATTACCAAAGAGATCAGATTAATATCAGGTAGAAGGGATTCAAAGCCCTAGGTTTTCTGTAATAGCGAAGGTCTTTCCATAGGGGCAAAATCACTTAAGGCCATTATTTCAGGCTAGATCCCAGGAAACCATCAGCTTGTTTTCTTCATGCAGAAGGGGAGTCTGAACGGGGCCTAAATGAGATGCTGATTATCCATTAGTCCTCCAGGAAAGAACTAACTCATACTGTCCAAAGGGCATTAAATCAATCTGGATTGCTGCAGTGGAAGATTCCCATTCAAGCTGTTGGTATTAACAACATTATTATTTTTACCATCCACCAGAGTTATTATGCTTTGTGTAAAGCAGGACTAATGTGCTTGAAACCACTTGAAAGTGCTTGAAGTTTTCATAGCTCCTAAAAATTTACATATGCCTGGTATAAGTACTTGGTCTATCTGAGGCCTATCTCTGGTGCAATTAACTTCTAGCCTGTAGATGAGACAATGTGATCTCCCAGTTTTAGCTGATTAGCATACTGGGATAAGGTAAGCAAGAAAGAATGAATTGTTTTCAGCTTACTGTCTTTCTCTAAAATTCCAGTCACTCTTACCATCGTAGGCTGCTACACCACATTTTTAATGGAGTTGTTTTTCTTAAGTCTGTACAGAGGAAAGAGAAATGTGGTATCCTCCATCTCTCTTGAAGGAAGTACTTGGAGTTAATCATAACACTTGACTGAAAAGCATCTAGTAATCTCAAGGGGATATGTGATTTCCACAGGCCCTACCTATGATGCGATGTGTAATTGGAGTCCTTGGGGTTTGAGTTAGTATGGCTGCAAATCAATTAAACCGAGCACTTTCAAAAGTGCGTTCTCTGATCTAGGTAAAAAAGAATCCTGAAGCATCTGTGTAAATTGGGTCTTAAAGGGCCCCCATATGGCCTTTGTTTTGTGGAGATAAATTATTTTTTTTCATTGTTTTCTATTCTGTCATCATTTCCTCTATTTGATTCTGGCTGAATTTGGAAGTAGGACAAGGGTATCAATAAGAGCATGTAATTCCCTTCTGTTTGAATGAGCAGGTCTTGAGATAAGAACAGTTCTGAACTAGAATGCTTAAAAGGTTTTTCCCTCCTTTGAGTTTGACTAGTAATAACTATTAGTTTTGAAGCCATGTTTGAAAGAATCTCTTTGAGAGCATTATCATGTCACTGTGTTACTACTAGTCTCCTGTATTAGAAAGATATTATTAAGTATTTAGATCCAGGGACTTCTTATTTCAGGAATTAGAAAGGGTGAGTGAAGAAATATTCGGTATATAATAGCCTTGTCTCTACATTGTTCAAAACAGAATTCTTCTCATTCCTTGTCTTCATTTTCTGGCAACTTTCCAAGGCTGGCTCAGGTTCCCAGAAGGAGGATAATGTCGTGCCTCATCTCTGTACTTTTTTATTTGCTTACTTCAAATGCTCTCTGCTCCCCACAGGGGCTTTCTGGCCATCTAGGATGAATCATCATTCCCCCTTCCATCCCATGGTGTGGTCTGTGCCCTCTGAAATACAAGAAACCGTTGGGAGTTAGATGTGGTGACACACACCCGCTATTTAAGCACCAGGGAAGCTGAGGCAGGGAAGCATGAGTTCAAGACCACCTTGGGCAATATACAGACTTTGTTTCAAACAAAAGCAAAAGAATCAAATAAAAAAGACAGATTTGCTTTGGAATAATACTTGTTAACTGATGTCCTATATATAAAAAAAATATATTCTATCAGTGTATAATTTGCTGGTATGTGATCCATTCATAGGGTATACCCCTAAAAATAGAATTGCTTCTCTTAATCTTTGGTTTTGTTTCATTCCTTTCATATTTTATTTCCAGTTAACTAAATAGGACTATTCAAAAAGAGACCAAGCCAAAACTATTGCTTGGCATTACTTCTAGACCAGAGGTGGTGATAGTTTTAATGTGTTTATGGAGGATACTGAGGGAATAACATAAAAACATTTGGAAGCCACTTTAATGAGCTAAGACCAACTTTTTCCCAGGGTTGATATTGGAGTGGGGATTTCCAGTGGTGGGATTGTGTGTCAATGGATCTTAGAGTCCTTCATTTTTTCTATTACCAGCTTGCATATTCTCATAGGGAGACATGCTATCTCTACATTGACCTAAACCTTGTGTTTTTAACTCTAGAAGCTTAGATTGGAGCTCCAATACTGCTCTCAACTACTTGTTGGGTTGTCAACAGTTTCGTTTTTTCCTTAATTTGCTTTTCTGTCAAGTTAAGTGGTTGGCATACATAACATATGTCAAAAACTCCTTCAAGCTCCCTGGCTGTGTGGCCTGCTGCTTCTAAATTTGTGAGTCTTCTTATTGTGTGTGAAAGAGGGTGTCATTGATTGAGGGTCTCCCCGAACTCATTCAGTAGATGCTCTGTTTTGTTTTTGCAATGTTTGGAATTGAACCTCACTGCAAATTATTTAGTGGTAACTGAGCTACGTCTTATTCACACAAATAGGAAATAATTTTTCGCTTTCTTCTTTGGTGAGCTATATGAGACCAGCAGAACTAATTAATTATTTCAGGTTCTTAACTATAAACCCAGTTTTCCAAATAAAAAGTAAATAGCTCAGCTTTGGAGGGAAGGTAAAGAAGCATTTGGGAACTGATAGTGTTTATCAGACCTTTTCCATTGAAATGAACAGGAGTTCAGAAGTCAGTGTGGTCTCCCTTTGGCAATGAGTAGCTTCGTCTGTATTAAGACTTGAAAAGAGTCTTTTGTTCTTTTTTTGTTTGTTTGTTTGTTTGTTTGTTTGTTTTTGGTTTTGATTTTTTGAGACACAGTCTCTTTACATAGCCTGGCTGTCCTGAAACTCACTCTGCAGACCAGGCTGGCTGGACTTGAACTCAGAGATCCACCTGCCTCTGTCTCCTCAGTGTTGTGATTGAAAGTATGAGTCATTATGCCCAGCTTTAACAATAGTTTTTATCCTGGGTATGGTAGAACATTACTGTGGGAAGTTACTTGCTTTGTTGTAGTGAGAGAAGTGTGTGATTGAGCTATGACAAAGAGGTTGGCCAATACTCAGAATTTGTAGCTCTGTTCTTCATGCTCCCACGGTGCACTTTGATCAGCTTTTTGTACTGCCTTGAGTTATTGGATGGTATGATGCCCCATTTCTGTTCTGTCTTCTGTGAGATCCCAGAGTTCCTAGAATAGAAGCAAGTATCTTAGGCATCTGTGTAAGTAGCACTCAGTACGGGTATTCTGTGAGTCTCTTCTGAAGAACCTTGGAGCATCTCCTTACCATATAGCACCCCAAATTTTATTTTTAGCAACCAGAGCATTCATTATGCTACACTTACAATGTCATCTACTTGTTTCTCTGCTTCACAATCCTTTCAGAGCCAAGGACTTAACATCCTTTTATGTCACAGTGACTGGCAGAGAGGAGGTTCAAAGTAAATATTTATCTGGTGTATGTACAGATGACATTTTGCTTGCAAGGATACGCCTGTGTGGTAATTCTCTCATTCCTGCCTTGTGAGGCTCAGAGACAAGTATTTCCCCTAGTGTTTGGCTAAATGTTTTGTCTAAGACAATTTCATCCCCATTATTTGTAAACTCACTGCTTGAGCACTGTAAGGAGGCATATGAGATCTCTCTCTTCTCCATTCTTTCTTCCATGTACCCTGTTCATAGCAGTCTTTACACGTCTGCATGTCTCTTGTGTGCCTTCAGCTTTTATGTTGGAAGCTGCAGCTTTGGCGCTTCTAGCTACTTAGCAGCCAGGATTCTTTTCTGGTGAGAACTGCAGTGGCAATTCTCATTGATGATTTATGACACTATCAAACTTTATATTCATATTCAGGTGGAGTGGCTTCTTCTTGTAATGCTGGCGCTAGGGAGGCTGAGGCAGGAGAATTACTGTGAATTCTAGACCCATATAGTGAGTTCCAGGGCAGCCTGAGCTATGTACAAAGTCCTTGTCTCAAAATAAAACCAAATAAATTAAATTAAGTGGTATAAAAAGAGAAAGGATGGGGCTGGAGGGATGTCTCAGCGGGTAAGAAAACTGATTGCTCTTGTGAAGGTCCTGAGTTCAAATCCCAGCAACCACATGGTGGCTCACAACCACCCTTAATGAGATCTGATGCCCTCTTCTGGTGTGTCTGAAGACAGCTTCAGTGTACTTATTTATAATAATAAATAAATCATTTTTTTAAAAAGAGAGATGATGGGTGGAAGAATACTAAGGGTATAAAAGTAGATGGAGAGACTATTTGCATGTGGAGGAAGGGAACTGGCTCAAAGGAGGCAGGCACCAGGGCTTTCTCACTACTTTGTCTGAATACAACCTCCCTCCCCCATTCTACAGCGTCTTGCCAGCCAACTTCTGTTGCTGACCTAACTCAAAAGACATGGATTTCTTTTTTTTTTTCTCTTCTGTTTCTCCCTTCTTCCAGTTGCTGCCAAGATTCACAGCTTGCCTGACTGTTATTCTCTCAAACTCTAATAAAATTGTCCTTGAGCTTCAAAAGCATAAAGGAGAAATGGGGGGAATAGAGAGTGGTGGGATAATAAAAACAAAATATAATGACATATATGTACATGATAATTGGGGGCAAATATGAGAAAAGTACTGTGATATATATGTATGAAAATATCATAATGAAGCCTGTTATTTTAAACTTAAAAATAATAAATATGCATCATACCTAACCTTCCTTGAGCAACTTCAACAGTCCTTAAAGCTAAAGTGATGTTATGGTATATGCAGCATATATTTGAATTTTTTAAAAAAATTGTTCAGGTCCTGTACCTCTTTAAACTTTTTATTGTATGTATTTAAGTGTGTGTGTGTGTGTGTGTGTGTGTGTGTGTGTGTGTGTGTGTGTGCATGGCATGCCAAGGCAGAAGTTTACTTGTAAGAGTGAGTTTTATTTTACCATGTAAGTGTCTGGGAAAGAACTCTGGTTATCAAGCTTGGTAGCAAGCATCTTTACCTACTCAGCCAGCTAGCTGGCATTAGTCTATATCTGATCCAGAACTTAAGTCATTTCTATTTAAATCATTACTTATAGATAATGACTTGGTGCTATTTGCCCATTGTTTCCTGACTGTTTGTAATTCCTTAGTTCTATGTTTACTGTTGTACCATTTTTCCCTTATTTTCTGTATATCAATCATATATTTGCTTATTATGGCTATCAGGAGATTAGAAAGTCTTTAATCTTGTAACAATTTATCTTCATCAGATGATGGAATATTGACCACATACAATAACCATGCACTTTAATGACCTCTTTTCTCTGTATTTTGTGTTACTGATGTCAGAGTTTATACTTTTTAAAAAAATTTCTTAGTGATAAGGCCATTATGAAGCTCAGATTACCCTCAACTTATTATATAGTGGAGGCTACCCTTAATCTCCTGATCTCCCTGTCACTATGTCCCAAATGTTGGCACTGTAGGTGTGAACCACTACTCCTGGCTCAAAATGTATACTTTAAATATACATTCATTCCACCAACAAATTGCTAGCATGGTTATTTTAAAATACTTTATCTTTCCATGTTAAAAATTATCCAGCTCTTAAACATTAAAAAAATTAGCTGGAGAGATGGATCAGAACTTAAAAACACAGGTTGCTCTTTTAGAGGACCTGGGCTTGATTCTCAGAATCCAGCTAAAAGCCAGTACCAGGGTATCTGACACCTTCTTCTGGATTCTGTGGGCACTGTGTGCACATGGTTCACAGACACACATGCAAACAAAAGATATACTAACATAAAATAAAAGTAAATAAATCTTTTAAGAATGTTTAGATTTATCTGTGTGTATGTATGTGAGTGTACCTGCTTGTCTGTATGTGCACCAGATACATGCAGGTACCTTTGCAGGTCAGAAGAGGGCATTGGAACCTCAGGAACTGGACTTATAGGTGGTTGTGTGACTCCTGATTTGGATGCTAAGAACCAAACCCCGGTCTTCTGTAAGGGACCAGGTTCTGTACTCTTATTCTCTCAACTTTAATTAAAGAGTCCTTTTAACCTTTCTCCCAAAGTTAAGAGAAGTTTATGCACTGCCTTTATGGTATGAGAATATTTTATTACTATATTTCTGTCTTTATAGTATCATAAGTTTTCATGTTGTTATTTACCTTTGGTATGATTTGAGGAACTCTCTTTAACATTTCCTATAGGGCAAGTCCACTTGTTCCTTCACCCTTTATTTCTCCAGGAGTCTTTCTTTCCTTTGTTAGGTATAGTTTTCCTAGCTGTGTTATAAAATTTATAACTTTGGATCTATCATAGCATATCATCTTTTATCTTGACCTTCGTGGTTTGTTTAGAGATAACTCTGAATGTTCCTTTGAATGTGATAAGCTGCTTATATCTTGGTACCTTCAAGATCCTCTCATT
>NC_045030.1:43933450-43934663 GCF_008632895.1 Mastomys coucha
ATCTTATTGTCTACTGGTGAAAATACTTTTAGACTTGATATGTTTGATATTCCTTGTTTAGAATGGGGATGGTTATTTTTCTGGAATTTTTTTCTATCATTTCTTTAAATAAGACTTCTGCCTCCTTTTCTTTTTTCCTACAATTTATTTTTTTTATTCATATTATATCCCAATTGCAGCAGCCTTCCTCCTCTCTTCCCAGTCTCACCTTTGCAAATCTCTCCCCCATTACTTTTTCCCTTTCTCAGAGAGGGGGAAGCTCCCCTTTGAGTACTACCAACTCTAGGACATCGATTCCCAGCAGGACTAAGCATCTCCTTTCCCTCTGGCAGTCCAGGTAGGAGAAGGGGATCCAGTGACAGGCAACAGAGTCAGAGACAGTCCCTGCTCCAATTGTTAGGGGACTCATATGAAGACCAAGCCGCAGATCTGCTACAAATGTGTAGGTGGCCCAGGTCCAGCCCCTGCATACTCTTTGGTTGATGGTTCAGCCTCGGTGAGCCTCCATGGACCCAGGTTAGTTGACTCTGTAGGTCTTCTTATGGTGTCCTTGACCTGTCCAGCTTGCTCAGTTCTATTTACCACTCTTCCAAGACTCCTTAAGCTCTGCCTGATATTTGACTCTGTATCTGTTTCAGTGAGATGCTGGATGAAGCCTCTCAGGATGCAGTTATGCTAGGCTCCTGTCTGCAAGCATAGCAGAGAAGCCAACCATCCCCCCACACATTATTAATGATACTCTGCTGTGCTTGCAGACAGGAGCCTAGCATAACTGTCCTCTGAGACGCTCCTCCAAGCAGCTGACTGAAACAGATGCAGAGACCCACAGCAAAACATTAGACAGAGCTGCCTCTTTTTCTTTTAATGCTCATTTCACGGCTCTTCTAATGTGCATGTCACATTGCTTGATGCTTTTTCATACTATGCTTTTGTGAATCTTTTCCCTTCTTTCCCCCCTTTTGTTCCCATGAATCATTTCAAATGGCCAAGATTTGTTTTCAAATGGCCAAGATTTGTGGTGAATGACCAGTTCTTATGTCCAGTTAAGTCTTGGTGCTAACAATCTTGATGACATTTTCCATTTCAGACATTTTGTCCTTCACTTTTAGTTTCTGTTTCACTGTCTTCTTGTGGTTTCTCCATCTTTGGACTTCTTTTGTGCATGAATTGCTTCCTGATTTTGTTTATTTATTTTATTTTCTCCAGCAGTAAG
>NC_045030.1:43934673-43936968 GCF_008632895.1 Mastomys coucha
CTTCTTTTTGCTCCTTTGGTACTCTCATCTTTTCCTGATTATTTATGATCCTTAAAGCTATGTATTGGTGTCTGCATGCTTAAAGACGTGGCCCCTTCTAACAATATTTATAGATGGGTTTAGGGATTCTAGATGTTCCAGCTGGCAGTATCAATTGGCAGGCTTATTATTCAGTCTCTCACAGGCTGGGTGGTACCTGGGTCATCAACTGGATCAGATGGCTCCCTTGGTCCACAGGTCTCTGGTATTTGAGTTAGTTGTGGGAGTCTAGTACTGGGTTCCACTGGAGTGGGTCTATCAACTGGGCATGTGAGTATCTAGTTGCTGTGTTTAAAAAGGTCCATGAACTTAGGTCCATGGAACAGGCTTAGTGCTATGTGGATGTGGATCCTTAATTTCTAAGGTCACCAGGGCAGGACTCGTACTGTGACCTACAAGCTACATTAGCTGCACACTTTACTCTCTTTCTCACATATTGAACTATCTATCCTTTCAATATGATAATTATTGAGGCAGGGGTGACATGAGCATTGCAGAATTATCTGTTGCAACTTTTTCAATGTGCCTGTTATTTCTGTTTCTACTCAGGTTTTGAAATCTTTAACCTTGATTTTTTTTTTTAGATTTCAGAGAGGTAATGCTGTCTTAAGAAGGTTTCTAAACTTGTGTCTTAGAAAGAAAACAAGTTCTAGAAAGTTCTGTTCTATGAACTTGCTAACACCATGCTCTTCCATAAAATTCTTTTATGTTTTCATTAGGATACAAGAATATCCAAATCAGAGATGATGCTGCTCTTAAATGTTGACCCCCTAGTGACTTAGGAATGCTTACTAACTAGCAATTATTCTGTGCCCCCATTCATGTTAAGATGAGATTTTTCCTGCTAGAATCCCTTAAAAACTAGTTTTGGTTGGGCCCTCCAACCCTACATTGTATACAACAATGGACACAGCCTGACTTATCAGGTTGGACATCCCAAAGCACTAAGTTGACTTTCTCTCTTTCAGGAAAAAATAATATGACTTCAGTGGCCACATTCTTAAGTACTGTCTCGTTGTTCTGAGCAGTGCCAGAAAGCAGGAGAACAGTAGCCATTCTAATGTTGTTGCAGGACATGTGTTCATGTATGAGTTCTTCTTTCAGTCTTTCAAAAACTTACTGAATGCCTCAGCGATTGAGCTAAATCATCTCCCTGGGCCTTGGCCTTCTCATCTTACAAGGAAATGATAGACTGGAGTATGAATTCTGCAAACCTGTTGTCCTCTCAGTTCCAAGACTGTATAAAAATTAGTACAAAATCATTGCACTGCATAAAAATATATGCATTGTAACCCTACAGAAAGTAACAGCTTTGCTGTAAACCATAAGTATGGAAGAAAGCTGACCATAATATTACATGCCTGCAGACAAATGCTCTGAGAAGTGTGGGAATTAGAAATACTTACGAAAGAGGGTTTTACTGCAGCATTCATATCCTAGAAGTAGTCCATAAGATGAATATCCTTAGGGCTGGAGAGATGACTCAGCAATTAAAAGGGATTGTTGTTTTTTGTAGAGGATGGGGGTTCAGTTTCCAACATCTACATAATGGCTTACAACTCATTGGTAACTTCAGTTCCTGAGAATCTGACATTTTCTTCTGGCTTCTGTGGGTACCAGACATCATGTGGTACATATACACACATGTAAGCAAAACATAAAATAAATAAGTCTAAAAAGTTGCATACTTAAAGAGGAGCACAACACTTAAAATGAAATTCAGATTGGTCTTCACAGGTCACAGGGGAGTAATTGTGTCTTGTAAAGATAGATGTCTTAGTATAATAATTAAAATTAATAACAAAAATAAATGAAAGTGAACAGAAAGTTGATATAAGGTTAATTATAAGTCAAAGGAAGCTACACATCTACTAAAACACACAGGTGTATACACACACACTCATATACACACACATGGGTACACACACACACACACACACACACACACACACACACACACACAACCTGCATATGGCTATCTAGAATAAGGTAGGAATGGTTAAGGAAATATCACACAAAGAGACACAACTTTGAGGATTTATGTCAGAAATTCCCAAGCTTTGTTGCATAATAGTAACACAGAGAAAAATTTAAATTTCTAATATATGGTGTGGACCTGTGCCAATTCCATCAGCATGGCTAAGGGTGGGAACCAAGCACTTTTTAAGTCCCCTGGTAGATTGTAATATGAAGCGAGACCTGGGAACTAGTGGTTTAACTGATCGATACAGAAATCTCCATCTTTCCCTGAAGCCT
>NC_045030.1:43938447-43938792 GCF_008632895.1 Mastomys coucha
TCAGGGGCAGAAGACACCTTAGAAAACATTGACACAACAGTCAAGGAAAATGCAAAATGCAAAAAGCTGCTAACCCAAAACATCCAGGAAATCCAGGACGCACTGAGAAGACCAAACCTAATGATAACAGGTATAGAAGAGAGTGAAGACTCCCAATGTAATGGGCCAGTAAATATCTTCAACAAAATTATAGAAGAAAACTTCCTAGCCTAAAGAGATGCCCATGAACACACAAGAAGCCTACAGAACTCCAAATAGACTGCACCAGAAAAGAAGGTCCTCCCGTCACATAATAATCAAAACACCAAATATACTAAACAAGGAAAGAATTTTAAAAGCAGTAAG
>NC_045030.1:43940373-43949741 GCF_008632895.1 Mastomys coucha
TCTATTTAATTAAAATATGTTTTTAAATGTTATCAAATTCAGATAAATTGAAATCATGTAACTTTTCTGGTAATGCAATAAAAATTAAAAAAAATAAAACAAACAGGCTCCTAAGGCATAATAATGCAATACAATGCAGTACAGTACAGTGCAATGCAATACAGTAGAGTACAATACAATATAAAACAAAAACTAACACATTGGAACTGAACAAAACAAATATGAGGAAAAGAACCTAAGAGAAGGCACAAGAATGAGAGACCAACTCATTCCCTCATTTAGGAGTCCCATAAAAATCACTAAACTGCAAGCTATAATATATACATAGAGGATCTGGTGCAGACCTGTTCAGGCTGTGTGTATGATGCCTTAGTCTCTGAGAGTTCATATGAGTTTTGCTCATGAGGATTCAAAGGGCCTTTTTTTCTACATTACCTCTGGCTCTTACACTCTTTCTGCCTCCTTTTCTGCAAAGGTTTCCTGAGCTCTGAGGGGAGGCACTTGATGGACTCATCATATTTAGAGCTATGTGTTTCAAGGTCTTTCACTCTCTGCATAGTGTTTGGCTGTGGGTCTCTGTTCCCATCTGCTGCAGGAGAAAGTTTCTCTGTCAATGATGATGGCTGAATTAAAGCATTTATCAAGGTACTGGTTTACAAATATAGCCCAATGTCATTAGGAGCCAACTGATGGCTACATTTTTTGGAGCAGTAGTATTTGGTTTTACCCTAGGTCTCTGGGATATTTAATCTCTGGTGGTTCTTGGTCACCAAGGGTATGGGTTCTACTTCGTGGAGCAGATTTAAGTCAAATCAGACATTGGTTGCTTACTCCCATAAGCTTTATGCCACCATTGCCATAGCATATCTTGCAGGCAGGGCAGCCTTGTAGATCAAAGAGTTTGTGGCTGGATCAGTGTTTCCATTTTTCTTCTTTTTTCTTTTTTTCTTGGATATATTCTTTATTTACATTTTAAATGTTATCCCCTTTCTCGGTTCCCCCCTCCCCTGGAAACCCCTTATCCCATCCTCCCTCCCCTGCTTCTATAAGTGTGTTCCTTCACTTACCCACGCACTCCCACCTCCCCACCTGGAATTCCCCTACACTGGCGCATCTATCGAGCCATCACAGGACAAAGGACTTCTCTTCCCATTGATGCATGACAAGGCCATCCTCTGCTACAAATGCAACTGGAGCCATGTATATTCCTTTGTTAATTAGTCCCTCCTTAGTCCCTAGGAGCTCTGGGGGGACTGGTTGATTGATATTTTGTGTTCTTCCTATGGGGTTGCAATCCCCTTCAACTTCTTCAGTCCTTTCTCTAACTCCTCTGTTGGGGCCCCCATGCTCAGTGCAATGGTTGGCTGTGAGCATCCATCTCTGTATATGTAAGGCTCTGGCAGGGCCTCTCAGGAGACAGCAATATCAGGCTCCTTTCAGCCTGCACTTCTTGGCATCCACAATAGTGTCTGGGTTTGGTAACTATATATGGGATGAATCCCAGGTGGGACAGTCTCTGAATGGCCTTTCCTTCAGTCTCTGCTCCACACTTTGTCTCTGTAACTCCTCTCATGGGTATTTTGTTCCCCCTTCTAACCAGGGCCAAAGTATCCACACTTTGGTCTTCCTACTTCTTGAGCTTCATGTGATCTATGAATTGTATCTTGGTTATTTTGGAGCTTTTGTGCTAATATCCACTTATCAGTGAGTGCATACCATGTGTGTTCTTTTGTGATTGGGTTACCTCACTCAGGATGATATTTTCTTTTCTTTTTTCTTCTTTTTGGTATTTTGAGACAGGGTTTCTCTGTGTAGCCCTGGCTGTCCTGGAACTCACTCTGTTGACAAGGCTGGCCTTGCACTTAGAAATCCACCTGCCTCTGCCTCCCAAGTGTTGGGATTAAAGGCTCGAGCCACCACTGCCCGACTAGGATGATATTTTCTAGTTCTATCCATTGGCCTAAGAATATCATGAATTCAACATCTTTAATGCCTGAGTAGTACTCC
Source organism: Mastomys coucha (assembly GCF_008632895.1). Lineage (NCBI taxonomy): Eukaryota > Metazoa > Chordata > Mammalia > Rodentia > Muridae > Mastomys > Mastomys coucha. The sequence continues at coordinate 43,942,381 of NC_045030.1, forward strand.
ATTGTGCAAATGTACCATATTTTCTGTATCTATTTCTGTATCTATTATATCTAATATGTGTACTACATATTCTGTCTCTGTTGAAGGACATCTGGGTTCTTTTAAGCTCCTGGCTATTAGGAATAAGGTTGTTATAAACATAGTGGAACATGTGTCCTTATTACATGTTGGAGCATTACATATGCCCAGGAGTGGTATAGCTGGGCCCAATTTTCTCAGGAACCACCAAACTGATTTCCAGAGTGGTTGTACCAACTTACAATCTTAACAGCAATGCAGGAGTGTTCCTTTTTCTCCATATCCTCGCCAGCATCTGCTGTCACCTGAGTTTTTGATCCTAGCCATTCTGACTGGTGTGAGGTGGAATCTCAGGGTTGTTTTGATTTGCATTTCCCTGACAACTAAGGATGTTGAATGTTTCTTGAGGTGCTTCTCAGCCATTCAGTATTCCTCAGTTGAGAATTCTTTGTTTAGCTCTGTACCCCATTTTTTAATAGGGTTATTTGATTCTCTGGAGTCTAACTACTTGAGTTCTTTGTATACATTGGATATTAGCCCTCTATCAGATGTAGGATTGGTAAAGATCTTTTCCCAATTTGTTCATTGCCGTTTTGTCCTATTGATATTGTCTTTTGCATTACAGAAGCTTTGCAATTTTATAAGGTCCCATTTTGTCAATTCTTGATCTTTGAACATAAGCCATTGGTGTCTGTTCAGGAAATTTTCCTCTGTGCCCATATGTTCGAGGCTCTTCCCCACTTTCTTTTCTATTAGTTTCCGTGTATCTGGTTTTATGTGGAGGTCCTTGATCCACTTGGACTTGAGCTTTGTACAAGGAGATAAGAATGGGTCATTTGCATTTTTCTACATGCTGACCACCAGTTGAGCGAGCACCATTTGTTGAAAATGCTGTCTTTTTTCCACTGGACGGTTTTAGCTCCTTTGTTAAAGATCAAGTAACCATAAGTACATGGGTTCATTTCTGGGTCTTCAATTCTATTCCATTGATCTACCTGCCTGTCACTGGACCAATACCATACAGTTTTTAATCACAATTGCTCTGTAGTACAGCTTAAGGTCAGGGATGGTGATTCCACCAGAAGCTCTTATGTGGTTGAGAATAGTTTTCACTATCCTAGGTTTTTTATTATTCCAGATAAATTTGCAAATTGCTCTTTCCAAGTGTATGAAGAATTGATTTGAAATTTTGATGAGGATTACATTGAATCTATAGATTGCTTTTGGAAGGATGGCCAGTTTTACTATATTAATCCTGCCAATCCATGAGCATAGGAAATCTTTCCATCTTATGAGATCTTCTTTGATTTCTTTCTTCAGAGTCTTGAAGTTCTTATCATATAGATCTTTCACTTTCTTGGTTACAGTCACACCAAGGTATGTAATATTATTTGTGGTTATTGTGAAGGGTGCCATTTCCCTAATTTCTTTCTTACCCTGGTTATCCTTTGAGTAGAGGAAGGCTATTGATTTCTTTGAGTTAATTTTATATCCAGCCTCTTTGCTGAAGATGTTTATCAGGTTTAGGGGTTGTCTTGTGGAATTTTTTGGGTCACTTAAGTATAGTATCATATCATCTACGAAGAGGATATTTTGATTTCTTCCTTTCCAGTTTGTATCCCTGACCTCCTTTTGTTGTCTAATTTCTCTGGCTAGAAGTTCAAGTACTTACTATATTCAATAGATAGAGAGTGATCAACCTTGTCTAGTGCCTGATTTTGGTGGGATTGCTTCAAGTTTCTGTTCTTTCAGTTTGATGTTGGCTACTGGTTTGCTGTATATTGTTTTTACGATGTTGAAGTATGTGCCTTGAATTCCTGATCTTTCCAAGACTTTTAATATGAAGGGATGTTGAATTTGTCAAATGATTTCTCAGCATCTAATGAAATGATCATGTGTTTTTTTTCTTTGAGTTTGTTTATGTAGTGGATTCAGTTGATGGATTTCCATATATTGAACATACCTGTATCCATGGGATGAAGCCTACTTGATCGTGGTGAATGATTGTTTTGATGTGTTCTTGGATTCTGTTGGCAAGAATTTTATTGACTATTTTTGCATCTATATTCATAAGCAAGATTGGTCTAAGTTCTTTTTCTTTTTCTCTGTTGGGACTTAGTATGGTTTAGGTATAACTGTAATTGTGGCTTCATAGAAAGAATTGGGTAATCTTTCTGTTTCTATTTTGTGGAATAGTTTGAAGAGTATTTTTATTAGGTCTTCTTTTAAGGTCTGATAGAATTCCCCACTAAACCCATCTGGTCCTGGGCTTTTTTTGTTGGGAGACCAAATGCTCCTAATGACAGCTTCAATTTCTTTAGGTGTTACCGGTACTGTTTGGATGGTTTATCTGATCTTGATTTAACTTTGGTACCTGGTATATGTCTAGAAAATTGTCCATTTCATCCAGGTTTTCCAGTTTTGTTGAATATAAGCTTTTGTAGTAGCACCTCATGATTTTTTTGGATTTTCTCAGTTTTTGTTATGTCTCCCTTTTCATTTCTGATCTTGTTAATTAGGATACTGTCTCTGTGCCCTCTAATTAGTCTGGCTAAGGGTTTATCTATCATGTTAATTTTCTCAAAGAACCAGTTCCTGGTTTGGTTGATTCTTTGTATTCTTCTTCTTTTTGTTTCTATTTGGTTGATTTTAGCCCTGAGTTTGATAATTTCCTGCTCTCTACTCCTCTTGCATGTATTTTTTTTTTTTGTTCTAGAGCTTTCAGGTGTCCTGTGAAGCTGCTAGTGTAAACTCTCTCCAGGTTCTTTTTGGAGGCACTTAAAGCTATGAGTTTTCCTCTTACTATTGCTTTCATTGTGTCTCATAAGTTTGGGTATGATGTGTCTTCATTTTCATTAAATTCTAAAAGTCTTTAATTTCTTTCTTTATTTCTTCCTTGACCATGTTATCATCCAGTAGAGCATTGTTCAGCTTCCATGAGTATGTGTGCTTTCCACTGTTTTTGTTGGAATTTAAGACCAGCCTTAGTCTGTGGTGATCTGATAGTGTACATGGGATTATTTCAATCTTCTTGTATCTGTTGAGGTATGTTTTGTGAAAGATTATATGGTCAATTTTGGAGAAGGTACCATGAGGTGCTGAGAAGAAGGTATTTTCTTTTGCTTTAGGATGAAACATTCCATAAATTTCTGTTAGATCCATTTGGTTCATAACTTCTGTTAGTTTCACTGTGTCTCTGTTTAGTTTCTGTTTCCATGATCTCTCCATTACTGAAAGTGGGGTGTTGAAATTTCCCACTATTATTGTGTAGGGTGCAATATATGCTTTGAGCTTTAGTAAAGTTTCTTTTATGAATGTGGGTGCCCTTGCATTTGGAGCATAGATGTTCAGAATTGAGAGTTCATCTTGGTAGATTTTTTTCTTTGACCTGTATGAAGTGTCCTTCCTAATCCTTTTTGATAAGTTTTGTTGAAACCCTAACCCATTTTTCTTATGGTATTATGCAGAGTACCTTCTTCCTGTACCAAAGATGCTAGCATGTGTGGGGAGAAGAAGGCTCTATGTAGGTAGCAGTTTGCCCAGGTTGGGTTCTATCTTCTCTATTATTTAATAATTTCACTTAGATCACTTTTACATATGTATATACTTTAGGAAGTTTCTACTATGTCTATAGGTCTCTATACCATCCCTCATATAGTCCTTAATTTTAGCTGTCTTTACCCATATTTTCTCTCTGACCTCCATCTCCTTTCCCATTTTTCACTTGATGCACCCATTCCAGCTCCCCTGTCACATCTATTCATATCTATTTTATTTCCTCTTCTAAGGGAGATCCCTCCCTTGTAGTCCCTTACTCTCTACCAAACCTCTGTGGTTAAATGCATTTTAGCTTGCTTATCAATGACGTGATATAACATCAATGTTTAAGTGACTACATAAGATACCTATCTTTCTGGGTCTCGGTTACCTCCCTCAGGTTGTTGTTTTCTTCTAGTTTCATCTGTTTGCCTGCAAATCTCATGATTCCATTTTTAATACCTGATTAATAGTATATTCTGAGTACCAAGTTTCCTTTATTCATTTTTCTGTTGAAGGACATATAGATTGTTTCTAATTTCTTGCTATTATGTATAGAGAGAGCAGCAATGAACATGCTTGAACATTTGTGTCTGTGGTAGGATGTGTCCTTCCTTATGTTTGTATGCCCAAGAATGGTATAGCTGGATCTTAATGTAGATTGAGCCCCATCTGCCTAAGGAACTGCCACGCTGATTTCCACAATGTACCCTTTATTTTCTAGTTCAAATTTTCCTAGCTCCCACAAACAACATAGAACCCATAGACTTTGTCTTTCTTTCTAGATTCTCCAAATCTATCCATACTGTTGTCACTTGAGGCATATTTTTCTTCCATTTTAAAGGCTGACTAGTATTTCATTTTGTGCATTTACATTTTCTTTTTCAATTCATCTTTTGACAGGCACAGGCTGATGATGTAACTGAGCTGTTGTGAATAGTACTTCAGTTAATTTCAGAGTTCAGGTGTCTCTTTGACATAATAATTTCATTGCCTTTGAATGTATATACAAAGGGATTTTTTTGGGGGGGGGAGTCATGTGGATTGCAAACTCTGTTGGTGCCAAGTGTTTTTTAAGTTCAATTTTCCTTTTTTTGTTCTGTCTAGGTAATCTTCCAAATATTGAAATCATTCTTTGAACTCTGTTCCTTTTCCTTTTTCCCTTCCTTCTTATTTTCTTCCTTTCTTCTGTTCTGCTGCCACTGCTGATACCTCTGTAGGGTTCTGCTACTACTGCCTCTTCTCCCTGTATCCCTTGGGTATTTGTCTTTTCAGGATACATACAGTGCTATCCTCTGATATATTTGCCAAAAACCTAGTTGACATTCAATATCTAACTCTCTTGTTTCTACTATATGTATCAGTGGGTCTAGAACAAGTTAGAATGTCTCTTGTCAAATTTGAAGTCCTCATCAATGAAGTGCATGATGAGAGCCACTTGAGTGTAGGCATAAGACCATAGAAGAGATGTTTTTTTTTGTTGTTCGTGGTGGTCTTTCTGTCTGTCTTCCTTCCTTCCTTCCTTCCTTCCTTCCTTCCTTCCTTCCTTCCCTCCTTCCTTCCTTCCCTCCCTCCTTCCTTCCTTCCTTCCTTCCTTCCTTCCTTCCTTCCTTCCTCTCATCCTTTCTTTCTTTTTGCAGTTGTATCAATTAATTCCATTGGATGATTGGAACTGGCTCTATGGCCCTGGGAAAGAAATGGTAGACACTAACAAATAAAGGAGAAAGAAAGAACATGAGCACCTTTGTCTCTTGAAATATCTAAAGCAAACTCCAGTATTTATTCCAATCTCTTATATTGATGCTTTCTTCATGAGTAGTAACAAGTCCAGAGTATGACATTACCTTGGTCATATTTCTGAGCTTATACTAAGCTGAAAACTCAAATGGTCATATTCCCTATTGTTATGCATTTCATGATGGTTCTACATCCTATAAAAATCTTTTGATTTTCTCCAACTTAGGAATTAGCAACACTTAGACTTTGTCAGTGAAATGTGTTCTATTTTTGTAACCTACTTATCTTGGTCAGGAGTAGTGGTCTTGTATTTGTTTATCTGCAAATCTATAATGAGTATCAGTGGAGGAAAAGGGAAGATCCTCAGGCCACACTATTATAAGTTATTTGTATTTAGCTAGAGATGGCAGGCTACACTGAGAGGAGTAGTTAAGGATAGTTAAGAGTAGTTATTGATTCTACTGAATAAATAAATATTTCTAATAGGAAGATCCAGATATTTTGACCTAAGAATGATTTTAGGTAGAACAAACCTAGTGAAATGATTCACATATTGCTCAATGCTCCAAGTATTGCAAAAACAAGTCTGCTAATCACCCTTACTGCACACTGAAAGACCTTCAATATATCCCTAATGACCTCCAGTGACTTAAATCTTGGCTCACAGTAACACTGAGAACTCATATATAGAACTCCAAAGGTTCTATTGACTGCCAGCTTAAATGAACTGAGCAATTCTTCAGACATTAGTAAAGCATGCTTTCACAAACTGCATGGCATTGAGAGCAATTTGACAGGGGTGGTAGGGAATGATAGAAGGACAGACATACATCAACAAAAGCTAGGACTTGGTGGACTGGGTGCTTTGATGGAGATGTACTAGTAGCCTGGAAACTCAGCATGTTTATTAGATGCAGTTGAAAGAGGAGGTGGACTATCTAATTATTGTAGGTGAGAAGTCTCAGGCTATAGTCATATAGGAGGAGGAATCTATGGTTGATAACTTTTACACACACTGTCCACATCCCTGGTCTCACTGGTGAAGGCCTTACCATTTTGCTGGGCCTGATCTAAGGAAGGCATTGGCATTCCTATGGGCTTGAGGTATTGTGGTCCTTGACATGGCCAGATTTGTGTTAACAATACACATTTATTCAAGACTTCATCCACTTCCACAGCATATATTTATTTGACTCTGCAGGTAGTTTCAGAGGCAATAAAACTGTGAGATCTCAGAATTGCTCAGTAGTTCAGTTTAATGATAGAAGTAAAAGTGAATAGACTATTGGGAGGTGTTGGAGCTAAAGAAAGTTGGGCTCAATGGGGAGAAATGGAGCATAGAAGTTATGCTTCCTTGTAAAGTCTGTATATGTATACAATGTGCTTCAATCTTCTTATCTACTACCTACTATCTCTCTTCAACTCCTTTTAGGACCCAGCAATCTACCTCCCTACTGATTTCATGGGTTTCTTTTAAATCACTATTAATAGCCTCCTGAGGACAATTGGTGCTGAGCATAAATAAGCAAATGACTATGGGGACTTCTGCTGAGGCATAGACAACCTATCAGTAGTTATCTCCCCAAAGAAAAAGTGATTTTCCCTTTCATAATCAAAACTGTAACTTTCATCCTATTGCCAGAGTGGCTGATTCAATATGTTCTGGGTGGAGACTAAGAAATCCCAGAAAATGTGATAGTGCTATTTATTGGTTTTTTGCATTTTCTTTGACTGTTCAGTCAATGTTGTCTATGTTATCTTCCGCTCCTGAGATTCTCTCTTCTATCTCTTGTATTCTGTTGGTGATGCTTGCATCTACATTTCCTGACTTCTTTCCTAAGATTTCTAACTCCAGAGTTGTCTCTTTTAGTGATTTCTTTATTGTTTCGACTTCCATTTTTAGGTCCTGGATGGTTTTACTCAATTCCTTCACCTGTTTGTTTGTGTTTTCCTGCAATTCCTTAAGGGATTTTTGAGTCTGCTCTTTAAGGGCTTCCACTCGTTTACTTGTGATCTCCTGTAATTCTTTATGGGATTTTTTTTTGTTTCCTCTTTAAGGGCTTGTACCT
>NC_045030.1:43950265-43951375 GCF_008632895.1 Mastomys coucha
GCTGGAGAGAAAATGGCTGCTCTCACCTGAGTATTTGGGTTAAAGCACTCCCTGAAGGCAGGCCCCCCACTTGCAGGGAAGGGGCAGAGTGGGTCGCTGATCCACCTCTGTCACTCAGAAGCTGAGAGGATCCTGTCCCTGCTGCCCTGCAACTCCCCTGAGACTCGTGGGGGCTGTGCATCCTAGCTGGCTTGTCCTGCCTTAGAAAGTCGCCGGAGAGAAAATCAGTGCTATTTATTGGACCAACCCAAAATTTCCACATGTTCTTAGCAACATGATGTGGCCACCTTTAAAGTTTCGCTCAAAATCCTTTAGTAGAGGAAGACTGTACAGAAGGTATTGAATGTAATTCATATGTAGAAATGTAACTCTTCCCTCAGCTATCCTAAGAAATAAAGGAAAATTTGCAAAGTATTAATACTGTATTTTAATCTATTGTTGTTAAGATTTCACTATGTTTAGAGTATAAAATTGATAGTGTGATATGCTGCATTATTTTGGCACACATACCATACCTCAGATCAGATTGATATTTATTTATTTATTTTTTATTTTTATTTTTTAAGCTTTATTGCATTATATAAGAAAAGTTACATGATTTCAATTTATCTGAATTTGTTAACATTTAAAAACATATTTTAAGTAAATAGAATTAAATCACATTATTGTTTTCCTTTTATACCCCAACTCCTACCAGAGATACCCCTTCAATACCTATAATATCTTTTTTGTCATATTCTTTAAAATATATAGGATAATATAACAATAAAAATGAGTACTATAAAAGTTGTTTGATATAAAACAACAATCAATTCAACAGTCTCATGTAGATGTTTGTCTATGACAATACTGAAAATATATACGTTTTTCTCAATATAAATTTTAAATAACTTCAAACATATTAACTGTATATTTCAAAATAATATATTACTACTAGTAATTTCTTAAATGAACATAAATATGTAAAGTGTTTTTGTTCGTTTGTTTTATATTTAGTAGTGCTTAAAATATTAGCTCTTACTGTGGTAACTTGATACAAGAGTTAAAAACGCCTTTAATCCCAGCATGTGGGAGGCAGAGGCAGGTGGATTTCTGAGTTCAAGGCCAGCC